>NC_064639.1:348834250-349140788 GCF_023864345.2 Schistocerca serialis cubense
ATCTTATACGCTGGACTGAATGCAGGGGAGAATACGTAGATTATATGAATCAGTTTTTTTATTGTGATACACGTTTGTTATGATACTACACTTGACAAGAATCGTACTGACTGACCGTATATCTACTGGCTAAGCTGACGTAAAATTTATTGGGACTCCTCCCCAAAACTTGAATTTTTGAGAAATCTTGTGCAGTCGTATTGAACCTTCCTGTGTAAAGCCTATGTCGCCTGTGTTGTTCTCATTTCCGATTTAGTGCACTGACGTTTGAATATAGCACAATCCCTTTTACTTTCTATTTTAAAAATGCTATGAAATCCTCAGTATATTGTATGCCAGGTCGTATTCCCACTTTTTTTTACCATCAGCTCCTAAATGTTAATTATTATTTGCCTCAGTGATATGCTGTTATACGTTCCCGGTTAATGCAGTACTCCAATCCGCCGTGCTTCAACAGATTGGTAGAAAGTAAGTTGTACATAGAACTAGCGATCGTTCTTTTAAATGCAGAGTGTATGACATCACTTCTATACCTCAACTGATGCAGTGATGTGCATGGTACTTGTTTTTATGCACTCGCCAGAAGAAACATGGGGCAGAAATGACCAAGCAAATATGTACCGAAGTTTTGATAGCATCGAAAATTTTAGAACATATGACCGTTGGCAAAGTTTTGGCGCAATTCTTCTGGTAGCTGTAAGTCACCAAACGAGTCGATACAGTAGATTTAACTGTAGTTTTTTAATGTGCGCAAACCCAGTGAGTTTCAATCCTCTTGCAACTTTTAAATTTACAGTCTTGCATTCTTTAGATTGGTATCTAGTCCTCGGCGTTGTATTGTACATAAACAATGCACGAAATCCCCTCGGAATGTTCACTTTTAACGACTTTAAGCAGATCGCTATTTGTAAGTGGTCTCTTGGGTAGTGTGACTAGGAATTTTTTTTTAATGAACAGTTCCAAACTCTCTGTTACGCAGTTTCAAATATAATCTTTTCCAGATAGCATCTGATTCCATCCTTCTCTTGTGTCTGTTCGTCTTGTCAAGCTGTTCCTGTCACTTTATGCATCCTTCATTATCCAGGCAATTGGTACCGTCCCTCCAGCTAAAGAGTCAATCACTGAATTAGAAATGGAATAATTCCACCAGATGTCATAGGTATTAGCAGAACTGTAGACGTTTTATCGCTACTCTTCTTCTTCTTGTCCCTTTCTGCTTCAGAACACTTTTAGCTACTAACAGCGCTGATTAGATACAGTTTTTTAAACATCCGACAGGTCTTTATTTGTCTTTAGTGCATGATGAGTAGCATTTAACTTGTCCCAAACTCAATTTTAGTTTCGTGAGCATTGTTTTGCTAATTGCAAATGCTGCAATATGCTGCCCTACACCAGTGTTTCTTCTTCTGTGTATTTCTGTAGCTACAGCAGCTAAAATTCTACTTGCAGCTTGGCACCCTGGGAGATCTTTATTTGTAGTGTATGTAATACTGCGTTTTTTCATGCCGTGTCCAATATATTACTCTTCTTTTTTACTAAGTCCTAGACGTTTTTGAAGCTTTGTTCTCAGTCCACGGTAGTTATATCTAGGAATGTGTAATTCCACTTGTAGTTTATTGAGAATACCGCCACCACCCTTGACGCGCTCCCTACTACTCATTTTATGCTACTGAACGGTTTGAGGCACCCTGTTATATTCTAAGTCATGAGCCAATGATCAGAAGCTAAGCCATTTAACTGAAGCCCTGTTCCTGTGTCATCTTACGACATGTTCCACAGAAACACATCCACTTCAGATCTTCTGTGTAATTCTTCTGTGTAAGAACTCTCACAAATTTCTCCACCTGCACTTTAAGAAGATAGTTCTAAGAGTTGTTCTCTTCACTTTGGAAACTATAAATATCTCTCTTGATCAGTTCGGTAGGTAAGATTTCTCAAATGCCACATAGAACTTTGAAATACATACTAAATCACCTACATTACATTCCTGTTTACATGGATCCACCATTTTAATGTGATTGTACATCACCTTTTGCAGCAAAGACCACTGCGAGACGTGCAGGAACAGAAATCAGTAGGTTCTGAAAGGTACTGACAGGTGTGTGGAGCTGTGCAAACCCCAGTGCCACGGCCAGGTTTCTTGCCTGACGATCCATGGAAAGAACAGTCCGATTAAGATGCTCCCACACATTCTCAATTGGGTTTAAATGCAGGGAGTCTTGTGATCAAGGAAGTATGGTAAACTGACCCTGGTGTTCTCCAAACCACAAATGCACTTTGCGAGCTGTGTGACATGCTGCATTGTCCTGCTGGTAGGTACCATCGTGCCAAGGAAAAAGAAACTGCATGTAAGAGTGGTGATGTCCCTAAGGGCAGATGCATACACTTGTTGATCCATTGGGCCCTCCAACGTGATGAAATCATGGAGAGAATGCTGTGAAGAGATTCAACAAACCATAAAGCTCCCTCTTCCAGCCAGGACCCTTATTAGATTGTTGCACGGTGTTTGCTTTCAGACGTTTCACGCCGATGGAGCATAGAACACAATTCATCTGAAAAGGCCACCAGTCCAGTTGTAGTATTGGTATGGAAATTCCAGTTCTCCTCGACAATAAACAGCAGTCAGCATGGATGCATAAACCACGTGCTTGCTGCAGATGGCCATATACACGAATATTCACTGAACAGACATTGAGGAGACACTATTGGTAGCCCCTTGGTTCCTCTGGATGGTCAGTTGTTCAACAGTTGCACATCTCTTCGCCTATACACATCTCCGCAGCCCTTGTGCACCCCAGTCATCTATGGCTCATGGTGCTCCACAGTAACCTCGGCACTGGTTGTTGGAAGCACCATTTTGCGATGCATCGTATACTTTAACCATGGCTACATACAAACTGTTTACAAACTTAGCCATTTCCGAAATGCTTCCTCCCTTCGCTTAACAGCCAGTAATCATGCCCTTTTGGACATCGGATAAATCGCTCCATTTCCACATTTCCCACATTACTACAAGCACTGCACTGTTATCCACATCCCCTGTATACGCTTTATATAGCCTAAACTGCTAGTGCTGCCACCTGCCGTCTGTAAGTGGTTATTGCACATTGAAATCAAACACACCAGCATGAGTGGACTGTATAGTATGATGTACATTTCAGTTACACAGTGCAATTATTTGTATGAGAATATATAACCATTTTTATGATCCTCATATGATCGACGTATGTTGAGTAGTGCCTGTGCTAGTACTCATATCTTTGCTTGTTGAATGTCTATGGGTTTCTTTACCTAGTTATGATTTCTCTGATATCTCGCCAGGTGGCGCCCTTGTTGCGCCTTAACTCGGATTTCATTGAGTGCACAGCTCAGACCAGAGGTCTGTCTTCTGGGGGTTGATGGTCTGTGAAGGAGTCTCTCTTAATCGCAGCCTGAGCTTGTTAGCTGTGGAGGTCCGTTTGCTGTGTTTAGATGGCAAGTGTTTACTTTGAGGAGTGTGACTATCCCTAAAGGAGAGTCATTGCTTGCCTCTACCCGTGTGGTAGTGGACCATACTCTGGAGCTCAGCTGGGCCTGTTACCTACTGCCTTGGTTGGGCTTGTGGCCACGTACACCATCCTCATTTCTGCTACGCCTGACAGAGGAATAATTGTAAGTACAACTTCTTATTGGTTAAAGTGTCCACTGTGGTTGGTGAAAACCCCTGTGCTTTGCTACTGAATTTTGTGTGATGTTCTTGCCTTCATCTGATATTGCCTCCACTACTGGCAGTTGGGTTGGGTTGGGTTGTTTTAGGGGAAGAGACCAAACAGCGAGGTCATCGGTCTCATCGGATTAGGGAAGGAAGTCGGCCGTGCCCTTTCAAAGGAACCATCCCGGCATTTGCCTGGAGCGATTTAGGGAAATCACGGAAAACCTAGATCAGGATGGCCGGACGCGGGATTGAACCGACGACCTCCCGAATGCGAATCCAGTGTGCTAACCACTGCGTCACTTCGCTCGGTACTGGCAGTTGTTTTGGCCTAATCTCTTAACGTGGATCATCATCCCAGTAATAAGGATGTGACAGAGTTAAATGCCGGCAGATGTGGCCGAGCGGTTCTAGGCGCTACAGTCTGGAACCGCGCGACTGGGACGGTCGCAGGTTCGAATCCTGCTTCGGGCATGGATGTGTGTGATGTCCTTAGGTTAGTTAGGTTTAAGTAGTTCTAAATTCTAGGGGACTGATGACCTCAGAAGTTAAGTCCCATAGTGCTCCGAGCCATTTGAACAGAGTTAAATATTGCTTGTAAGGAGGCTTCCAGTTGAACTTGTTCCTGTCTTTACCTGTAGTACTGGCGCATGTATTTACTAGCTTAACGTGTCTTTCATTGTCTGGTAACCTTAAGCTACAAAGATTTATTCTTATCTTCACTACTGGTGAATGTATTTCGTAGGTTTAGGTATCTTTAAAATTTTTCATTGTCAGTTAAGATTAAAAGGTCCTTGTGGTATTTACCATTTATATGTTATGTAAATGTACTGTATTTCCTATGTTCATGTTTTATAATCTGTACTGGAATATGGCCTGAATTCAAACCAGTTACCATGCATTGGTTAATCCCTGCAGTTCTAGCCCTTTATTTGCTTCGGATTTGTCCTCAGTTGCTCTTGTAAATGATTGCTTATACTTGTCAGTTTGCTAATGCCCTCTTTCTTATTTTTAAAGGCTGTATAGAAGTTGCATGCTCTGCTATCTTGGAAGTTTTTTTAATATTTAAATTGTATGCACATTTTGGGCTTTATAGTATTAAATTCCAAGTAAGCAAAACTATTGTTAGAGCGATTTTCTAATATTTATAGAGTTCATAGTGTTTCTTTGGTTTTGCTTACAAAATGGGAATTCTCCGTACCATTATAGAACCTGTAATTTGAATTTCGTATGTTCCCATGAGCATAAGGTTCATAATTGTTTATGTTGAAATTGGCCTCTGTGACAAACAAGTATTGCTCATCTTTTTTTTGTTAAATTTGAACACTTTGGCAAATAAATACATTAAAAGCACTATTACCTTTATGCTTAGTACCTTATTACTCCCATATCCCAGCTCCCTATCATTTCATATGATTTCTATCATTCAGTTCAAACGTTCCATGTGGCGGATTCTGTACTTATCCATTACTTTTTTAACACATATCATAAAACTCGTCTCCACGATCATTTTGAAGGTTGTCCAGGCAACAGTTTGTCACCATATGCAGCAATTGTTCAAACACTCGTGCAATGTTCTTCCCCATTTTTATTTTCACGGGTAGTGCCCAGACAAACCGGGAATAAGTACGTACTACTAAGCATTAAAATATATTTAATACTTTATTCTCACATGAATATTCCTTCATATCTATGAGATCCACCTGCCTTAAGTCGTCCAAGCCACGTAACTATTCGATGGTGCATCTCTCTCTAAGCTCAGAAATGATTGATGTAATTTCTTTTGTATGAGCCGTATTCTCAAAACCAGCAGATTTTGTGAGCAGTTCTAGCCATTCCATTATTTCACTGGGGTCATTATAATATATATGCTGCAGAGTTCGATTGTTCATTGTTTTATGCTGAATGTCTATACCTTCACCAATGCTATGTCTTGCTTGCATCTAACGCCACTTTAATAATGGTTATATATTTTATTGATAAAGTAGAATGATGACTGAATGATGTTCATGTTTTCAGGGTATCCCAAATAGTCTGGAACTAATTATTCCTGAATATGTCAAAATGTTACATCTGGAGGGCTATGGTCTCAATGTGCAGGAAGAGGAAAGTGTTAATGATTATTACCTGCTCGAGTGGCTTCATTCTAAAGATGTGTGTAAGCGAATTTCACAATGAGCAGTACTATACCCCAATTTCTCTGTTCAACATGATCATACATCGAGACTGCCAATGTCTTATTAAAGCGTTCAGACGGGCCGTTTTTCTATGGATGATTGGCAGTTGTCATCCTGTGGGGGCTGTCGCAATGCGAAATTACCTTTGATACTAGTCTCGACTGGAAATTTTTTCCACAATCAAAGATCATCAAACATGGTACTTCGAGCTTCAGACTGACGTCTTTTACAAGGAACTTTGCAATTTTTGGAACTTTGGCAGTCAGCACAGCTTTGATGACAGCATAGAGAGTAAGGCAGCCAGTGCAGACTATTATCCATCGATTCCCGTTTGTCGACTTCGGAGACATCCCCAAGAGGTCGATGCCAATTCAGTGGAATGGCACTGCTGTGCTAGGGATTGGTACCAGATGTTCTGTAGGAAATAGTGGCACATGCTCCCATAATTTGCTATTCCTTACAGTGGCTAACATAGTATCCAACGAATCGGTAGAGACATGGCTAGTGGCATTTGCGTCTGATAATGTCTAGAGATTTCCAGGAGACCAAATGTTGGAGCATCATGGAAATACTTCAGGATACTTATCACATACGAGCTGAAATGACGAGTAACTATTTCTGCCCCATTGAATCATAGTGCCTCTTATACAACGCTCCATTTATTAATTAGAATTATTCTTAGCTCGGTACCTCCTCCTTCAAGATCCCATCGTTTTCAGCAATGCTGGAACTGACCTTTATTCAGCAGCAATGCCATTTAATGCAAAAATTTGAGATTTCATCCACGCTGATGTGCCACACCAAAGGATTCCTTGAAAGCCAGTCAGCGTCCTTGTGTTTGTAGCCTTTTTTGTATAACTCTAGGACATTGTGCTCTTGAAGCCTCAGTGTCGATATCGCCAACTGAAACAACAGATCTTTCAGGCTGGTCAGCTAGCACAGAAAATGGTTTGCCAAATAAATATGGCCACAACCTGTTGATGTCCCAAGCAACTGCAACTGTTTCTCAGTTGTAGAATACTTCATCTCTGGCTTGAAGAGTATTCCGGAAGCCAAATCTGTCATCTTTTCAGTACCTTCCTGAATCTGCACTAGAACTGCACCTATCCGAGAAGCACTAGCGTCAGTGTGAAGTTTTGTCTAAACTTTCTTCTCATACAGTGCTAGGACTGGAGAAGATGTGAAAGCTGCAGTAAGGACAAGAAAACATGTTTCTTGTATCTTGTTCCAGTAAAATTTTACATCCCCCTGCAATAGTTCTTGCAAGGGATGTGCCTTGGACCGGAAGTCATTTATGAATCGCTAACAACACGAGCACGTTCTGAGAAATCTTCTCAGATCACCAATGTGTTGAGGGGTTGGAAAATCTGTGATTGTTCTTATTTTTTCTGGATTGGGATGGACTCCATCGCCATTCACTAGATCCCCAAGATTTTTGTTTCTTTGGTGATAGAGGCACTTTCTCGGGTTCAGGCAGAGGCCTGCAATTTGAACACACTTCAACACAATGCCAGACAACTTAAATTTTCTTCAAATATCTTAAAAAAAACGACATTGTCATCCAGGTATCAAAACCATGTAGTCCACTTACGGTGTCGAAACAGGCTGTTTGTCATACATTCAACGCTGGCTGGAGCATCCAAACAGTATAACTTTAAACTCTTAGAGGCCATCAGGGGTTATCAAGGCAGTATTTTTCTCGCCGGCGTCAACCCTGATTTACCAGTAGTTTGTCTGTATGTCTGTAGTTGAGAAATACTTTGTTCCTCTTCAAGTAGTTTCGTGCATCATCAGTGAATGGAAATGGATAGACATTTTTTGTGATTTCTTTCAGCCACTAGTAGTTGACGCAGAAAGGGCATGTGGTGTTCTTCTCACAAGGACCACATGAGAGGACCAAGGACTCTCTGAAGGTTCAGTGTTATCGCCTTATAACATCTTCTCCACCTCTTGTTGGATTATCCATCGATCAGCTGGAGAGAGTTTTTATGAGCACTGGCTAACTGGTGGATGATCACCAGTGTTGATATGGTGTTTTACCATAGGCTGCTTGCGTTGATATGGCGTTTTACCAAAGGCTGCTTGGGCTTCATCCTTAGCACCGATCTCCACCACCAACTGAATGCAGTGGGGGAATGGAACTGGCCAACTCGTACGGTGCCACAGCCATTAAATGACAATCCAACATCCAAGTTGTACAGGTACTATTAACTTGTACTCAAAGTAGAAAGCCCCAAGAAGAAGTGACTTTTGGATGATAGAGAACAATACACTAGTACGTTTCCTTTGTGGGTACACTGCACGTGATATACGCTACTGCAGAGAAAGAGGGCAATTTTTCGACGACCATTATGCAGCTAGATGTCAACCACGACAACAGTTCTATTCACTCCAGAAAGGCTGCAGACGTTTTTAGACGACTGTGGGCTGGAGGCCATTGCTGTATTCTGGACGAGGTCACTCACCAAGTGGACGTAGCCAATCCCCATCAATGTGCAGATATACTAGCCACTCGCCTAACTCCCGACTTCAGAAAAATAATCTAGCCAACCATCTATGGAGGTGAAGCTGCCACAGGCGCAATTCCTCCATGGACCACAGTAACCAAGGTGTCAGGAAATTTCATATCTGTCATCATGAACACTCGAACAAATGGGAAATACGTCCAGCTCACCGGAATATGTATGTCAAGAATAACTATCAATGACAAAACATAGCCCTCTGCAACAGAGGAGAAAATACGGGGTGTTCAAAAAGTTTCTCCGCAGTGCCGTATGATTGTTAGCAGCCCGTACCGTATGATTGTTCGCCTGCCTGGGTTACTTCCCTTCAAGGGGACTCTCCCAACATTCCACTGTTTCGTTTATCTCAGCAAGCTTCAGTAGTATCGTTGGTGTGTGTCGTTCCGTGTTGACGTGAACGTTTAAGTTTAGTTCCTTTGTTCGTTTTTGTCACTGTTAAAATGCTAACCATTGAAGAACGTGTGTTTTTAGTCGAACAAATGTTCTAAGCTGGCGGTAAATGCACAGTTTCAGTTCGTCAAACATTTAATTCAGTTTTCCCGGAGACAGCACTCCCACATCGCGATACTGTGCAAGATTTGATTAACAAATTTCGAAGTACGGGTTCAGTGGTAGATGCACCGAGAAGTGGTCGTCCTACCGTTTTGTCTGAGGATAAACTACTCGATATTTCCGATAAAATGTCCATGTGTCCGAACAAGTCAGTAAGAAAACTCGCCCAGGAAATGTATGTTAGTGTCGGAACGGCCCACACAGCTGTAAGGAAATAATTAGAACTTTTCCCATACAAAGTGACAGTCGTGCAAGAACTGAAAAACACTGATCATGGCAAGAGACTGCATTATTGTCAATGGTTCAAAAATTTCGTTCAACAAAACGGAAGGGATATTCTTAATGAAACGTTTTTCACTGATGATGTGTGGTTTCATTAATCCGGGGACATGAACTCGCAAAATTCTCGTATGTGGAGTACTGCAAATCCATTGTATATTCATGAGGAACCACTTCATTCTGTGAAAATAGGAGTTTGGATCCAGTTTCTAGACGTCGGATTGTGGGTCCAATATTTTTCAACGAAACAAACGCACAACGATACTGCAGTGATATTCTGTACCCATTCATAGGAGAACTCGTGTAAGTAAAATACTGAACAGTTATTTTCAACAAGATGGTGCAACCGCGCATACAGCTAGCTTTTCAATGTCACTGCTTGCTGATGTCTTTGGTGATCGCATAATTTCACAGGGACTTTGCCCTCCACGATCGCCTGACCTAACACCACCTGACTTTTTCTTCTGGGGTGCAGCGGAAAGCAACTGTCTATAAAAACCGTCCAAAATCCATCGAATTGAAAACTGCTTCTGTTACCGAAGAAATGTTACAGCTTGTGTTTGGAAACATAACTTGTGCTTCACAGAGTTTCATTTCGATTCACTGCAGCATACGACACGCACGGCTAACAATCATACGGCACTGCGGAGAGACTTTTTGAACAGCCCGTATAAAACGACGATTCAGCCGTTTTAACTGACCTGTTTCAACTTCAACCACCTTGAATTTTTTAAGTAGCACAAGTTGACTAGAACTGCCAACTTTTTTTTTTTTTCTGCCGCACATATGAAGCGCAGTAAGATGGAAGATGGGAAGGGGATGACCGTTAGGGAGAGGAGGTGACCTAGAGGGCGGAGGGTAACCTCGAACTGCCTCATGCCCTAGAAACTACCTTTATTCATTGCTCCTGTGGCATTAATAGAAGCTGTGGACTACGTCAACATTATTACGAATCATTCGAATCCCTTCATGCTTAGTGCCATCCCCAACGGCTATGTCATCTTCCATGAGGATAACTGTCAGTTGCACAAACAGTGGTTTGGGAAGCTTGATAATGAACTCACCGCCCACCAAAACCGACAGGAGGAACAGATCCGGGTCGCCATCGAGCTACAGTTATGCGCCCAGAAAACAACGGCTCATAGTTTATGTACGGGAGCTGCGTGACATGTACGTTGACATCTGGTGCCGCATACCTTTCGACACTGACTGAGGACTTTTGGAATCAATACAACCCAGAATGGCCGATGTCTTCGTTCCAAAGACGGGCCAATAAGCTCCCGCCAGACGATCACTGCCTCCGCCGCGCTAGCGTTCCGCGTACCGCGGCGCCGGAGGTGGCCACTGCGGTGTTGTGCGCTCTCGGTTGTGGTGTGATACCAGTGTTTTGCTGTGCTCTTCGAGGCCTCTGCTGTGCTCAGCTGGTGGGGAAGACAGCGATCGCCAGTGGGGCGCTCGACAGGAGCGGCGATCGATGGTGCTGCAGCCAGAGCGGCCTCTGAGGGTTCCCGTGCAGACTGGCGCTCCAGAGGCTTTGTCGGCGAGTTGGCTATGGCGGGTGGCGCGGAAGGCAGATCCAGCGCCACGTCCAGTTGACGCTGACGCTGCTGCTGACATTGGCGATTCTCGTCAGTCTCGGGCACGCATGTTTGGGTTTATCAGTGTATTTTTCTCTTATAAGCTTTGACTGTACTTGTTCGACGTGTACTCTCAGCTAGCCACCCCCCGGCAAACCGTTAGGAGCCATTGGCTGTTAATTGCCACTCGATGATGCCTGTCTTTGCCAACAGACTGCCCTCCTGCAGTAAATTATGTGAAAAATGTGCGAGGTGTAGTATGACTGCTGGCTGGCTCTACTCAGCTCTCCCCCTCCTCCCCTCTTTCATCCCCTCACTCCACCCCCCTTACGGCACAGAAAAACACAATGTATAGAATTCTGGTATCTCCCACTGTAATTCGAACAGCTGGGATGGCACCCTTGCAGTACACATGGTGAAGTTCGATTGAGAGTTCAGCCGTTCTGATTTACGGTAATCGTAAATCACTTCAGCCGAATACTATACAGGTTCCATCAACACAATCACGCTCAATTCATTCATGCAGAGGAGGAATGCGATTTTAAGGCAATCGGTAATGACGAGACGCTCAAATATAACCTCCCTTCACTGCAGTGTAGTGATAAAACAAATATGTATCACCATACTATACTGCATAATAAAAAATGTGAAGCACCCAGAAGGCATGGGCGAATATCAGTGTAGCTTCAGACACATACACGCCATCGGTGGGTACGTAAATGATTAGATGTGCAATGCTCTGTGACAGGTACAACGACCACTGTAGAGCATTACCGCTGTTCCCTTTAGTGTTGTTCCCAGGGCTGGTACGGTACATGAAACGCCTGAACAGCGTCAGATGTTGAGTGATCATTGTAAAGGACCCGCGGATAACACGTTCTCGTATGAGACAGCGCCATCAGCACCTGACAGTTTTATGGCGGCCTCATTATCTACATCTAAATCTACATGGATACTCTGCAAATCACATTTAAGTGCCTGGCAGAGGGTTCATCGAACCACCTTCACAATTCTCTATTATTCCAATCTCGTATAGCGCGCGGAAAGAATGAACACCTGTATCTTTCCGTACGAGCTCTGATTTCCGTTATTTTATCGTGGTGATCGTTCCTCTCTATGTAGGTCGGTGTCAATAAAATATTTTCCCATTCGGAGGAGAAGGCTGGTGATTGGAATTTCGTGAGAAGATTCCGTCGCAACGAAAAACGCCTTTCTTTTAATGATATCCAGCCCAAATCCGTATTATTTCTGTGACACTCTCCCCCATATTTCGCGATAATACAAAACGTGCTGCCTTTCTTTGAACTTTTTCGATGTTCTCCATCAGTCGTATTTGGTAAGGATCCCACACCGCACAGCAGTATTCTAAAAGAGGACGGACAAGCGTAGTGTAGGCAGTCTCCGTAGTAGGTCTGTTACATTTTTTAAGTGTGCTGCCAATAAAACACAGTCTTTGGTTAGCCTTCCCCAAAACATTTTCTATGTGTTCCTTACAATTTAAGTTGTTCGTAATTGTAAAACCTAGGTATTTAGTTGAATTTACGGCTTTTAGATTAGACTGATTTATTGTGTAACCGAATTTTAACGAGTTCCTTTTAGCACTCATGTGGATGACCTCACACTTTTCGTTATTTGGGGCCAACAGCCACTTTTCGCACCACTCAGATATCTTTTCTAAATCGTTTTGCAGTTTGTTTTGATCTTCTGATGACTTTATTAGTCGATAAACGACAGTATCATCTGCAAACAACTGAAGACGGCTGCTCAGATTTTCTCTCAAATCCTTTATATAGATAAGGAACAGCAAAGGGCCTATAACACTACCTTGGGGAACGCCGGATATCACTTCTGTTTTACTCGACGACTTTCCGTCAATTACTACGAACTGTGACCTCTCTGACACGAAATCGCAAATCCAGTCACATAACTGAGACGATATTCCATAAGCACGTAATTTCACTACGAGCCGCTTGTGTGGTACAGCGTCAAAAGCCTTCCGGAAATCCAGAAATAGGGAATCGATCTGAAATCCCTTGTCAATAGCACTCAACACTTCATGTGAATAAAGAGGTAGTTGCGTTTCACAGGAACGATGTTTTCTACACCCATGTTGACTGTGTGTCAATAGACCGTTTTCTTCGAGGTAACTCATGATGTTCGAACACAATATATGTTCCAAAATACTGCTGCATACCGACGTTAACGATATTTAGTGGGTCTCCATTTGAGCGGCTGGTCGAATTATGAAGTACCTAGATATGTTGGACACTGGGAAGTGACAGTGGCCCGGCGCTGTACTGTAGGCTAATGTCATCAGCGTTCCAGTTGACCCCTTCACACCTGTGCTTAAATTCCAAGAACAAGTAAGAGGCTCCTTCCTACACACAGTGCCATACCGCACTGTTGATTAGATACTAGCAGTAACTGGACTATGGAATTACCGTCCCATACATAGGCTGCCGTTAACATCACAAACACAAACGGCTGCGTTTAGAGCGTTGGCGTGGCCAGGAAGCGTGAATGGCTTATCCCTGCCGGGTCGCTTACAAACTCAACCCAAGTAGCTAAGTTTAAGTTGCTTGCATTCGACTATATTTGGGGAAACTGATTTTTCAAGACGTACATTAATCACTGAAATAGCCGCGCGCGTTAACGCGGCGTTTTTGGTATTCAGGTATAACGAGGGCAGCCTGTGTTTAGGCGTTTCCTCACTTACGACCAAGTGAATACCACGTCCCGCCTCAGTTACACAATTCTCAAACTTTTAGAAGATATTGTCCGAGTTCCACAGGGCTAACTGTACACGCAAACAGATGAGCTACACAGTTTAGGTTTCGGAGGATGGAAGGGTGGGGGGATGTGGAGGTTAACAAGAAGGGCATCTGGCCACCTTACACAATTAACATGTCAAATCTGCATTAACAGACCGACTTTGTGATAAAGACCAATGGAAAATAAGAAGAAGATACATTGATTCTTGTTGTCTGTCAGAGTGCAAAATTATTTTCTGTGGATGAAGATGGCCATCGGCTATAAATAGTTAATAACCAGTGTATTACCTAGAGCCATTTTGCTTTCAATTTTTTATGCGACCGTTGGTATCGACCTTTACGCAATGAAAATATCACAGATAAACGGCTCTGAGCACTATGGGACTTAACTTCTCAGGTCATCAGTCCCCTAGAATTTTAAACCTAACTAACCAAGGACATCACACACATCCATGCCCGAGGCAGGATTCGAACCTGCGACCGTAGCGGTCACGCGGTTCCAGGCTGTAGCGCCTTTAGCCGCTTGGCCACACCGGCCGACAATATCACAGATACTTTAGAAATTAGTCCACCATCATTTTCCGAAGTAAATCTAAGTTCATTTGCTTATTTCACACTACCTTTTTTAAGATTAATGGGGAGTATGAACATTTGATACTGTACGACATTGTGATAACAGACCGCCACACCAAATACCGAGCGAGGTGGCGCAGTTATTAGCACACTGGACTCTCATTCGAGAAGACGACGGCTCAAATCCGCGTTCAGCCATCCACTCTTTGGTTTTCCGTGATTGCCCTACATCGCTCTAGGCTAATGCCGGAATTGTTCTTTTGAATGTCACAGCTAGTTTCCTTTCCCACCCTTGAAACACTTCCAGTTTGTGCTCTGTCGCTAATGACCTTGATGTCTACTGGACTTTAAACTCGAATCTCACTTGTTTGCTACGCCAAATGATCCTTCTGTAGACCAACTGAGAAGTACTGAGTGAAAGATATGGTACAGCATTCAGCATTCATTCTCTTCTAGACATGACCGTATTGCGGAATGTGCGGACTGGTTGTTTGCATGGGATGATATCGAGGCTGGCCTGCAACGAAGTTGGTACTTCACGCAGGAGGATCTGGTTCTTACGCAGAGAGTCACAGGCCTTTCTAAGTGTCTCCATTTGATTTCACATTTCCTTTTCCAAAAAAAACCTCCAGAAATGAGTGATAACATGAAGACGCATGCAACACAGCTCGAAGGTAGTATGTCTACGGGTGTAACTGCCAAATCCAAGCTGCACGAATGCCTGACACGTGTGGAACCCCGAAAACGTGGGAAACGCGCCAAGAAGAAGAAGAACGTACAACGCTGCTCACCGTTCGCACCGATTTTTGGGTCACCACACAGCTGCAATTCGTTATGGCCTCTCTTCTGCTGCAGTACACGCAATTCTTGTGGGTTATGAGGACGCTGTTCATGATCTCTGAGCAGAGCAGGCACTGGACTGCATCCCGAGTCTTCATCTACATTCGTACACTGGAAATCACTGTGAAGTGAAAAGTAGTTGATAGTTTCGATACCACGCAAATGAAGTGACTTGGATATCAAATGATCATGTACTACAAGCAACTGTACCCGCTACCTTATGTCGCTGGTAACCGTCCAATAGGAAAATACACGCTGTGGCAGGAAAGATATCACGAAGAAAGGAATGCAAGTTGTTAGCAGGAATGCTAATGGTGGTCAACTTTTCTTATTTAACGACCTTGGCATAACATTGCCGCCATGTGCTGTCTACTGCATGCTTCAAGTAAGCTCTCTCATGAAAAACTTAATATCCTAACAAGATCAAGGAGATGATATAGCAGACTACTCGAAAAAATGTTAACGTGGTACAAAGGCTGGTTTCTCTTAACGCGCATATTTGCAGTTATGCACGCCACACAATATACAAACGTGGTAGTCTTTAACTACAGAGTTAATGATTTACAACTAGAGTGAACCACTTTCGTTTTGCAGATGACACTGTACCGTTTGTCTCTAGTGCAGATAATCTCTAGTGTAAATAAGCCCCAACAACTAATCGAAGAACTTAAAAGAGCAAGCTTGAAACTGAGCCTGAAAGTCAACTGTGATAATGTGTAGAAAACACAGCGAGAATTGTACAATTTGAAAATGAAGTGATGGAACCATTTTGTGAGTTTTGTGTAAGAGAACGCCACAGGATGAACAGAAAACTGAAAGTGTCCGAGGGCTTGTGTTAGAATTTTCAAAACTACGATAACAGCGTGTCTGAAATGCTGAGTTTACCATCAATGTATAGTACCACTTGTGACTTGTCGCAGTGAAACATGGACTTTTACTAGAAAATATCGTTAAGAACTTCGGCTTACTCAGCGATCAATGGAGAGATGCGTGTTGGAAAGTACATGGTCCAGTCTCATTAATGTGACCAAGGCCTGTGTTCGACGTCGACTTGTAATAACCGCTTACAGACGGCAAGTGGCAGCATTAGCAGTGGAGGGCGTATAAGTCGTGTCGGGTGGACGTGAGAAACAGTGCAGTCGTCAAAATGCGGAAACGGAGCAATTTATCTAAAGTCCAAAAGGGCCAGGGGTGGAAACTTTTACGAAATGATCAAGTTTGTAAACTGTTCGCGTGCCACCATAGTTAAAGTATACCGTGCACGGCAAAATGGCGCTATCTAAAACCAACGCCGAGACGACTGAGGAGCACCACGGGCAAGAGACAGATGTGAACGACGGCTGCGGGGATGTGAACAAGACGAGTAGACGCGCAACTGTTGAGCAATTGACTGGCAGATGAACCAGGGGGCTACCACTACTGTCTCCTCAGCGACCGTACAGCGCACGTTGCTGCATATGGGCCTCAGCCACAGGCGCCTGGTTCATGCATTAATGCTGATTACTGTTCATCGGCCGTGAAGGATGGAATCTGAACACCAATGCGGCAACTGAAGGCCCACTGAGTGGCGACGGGTGGCCTTTTCAGTTGAATCACGTTTATGCTCCATCGGACAGGTAGCCGTATGCGTGTACAGTGTGAAACGTCTGAAGGCAGACACCTTGCAACAATCGTCAGACGCTCCACATCGAAGGGCGTTCCCTGGGTGATCCTGATGATCGAAGGCACAATAGATCAACAAATGTATGCATCTATGTCTGGGGATTATGTCCACGCCTAAATGCATCAGACAGGTCGTAGTGTTCGTGAATGGTTCGAAGAGCACAGGGATGAGTTTACCGTACTCCCCTGGCCACCAGACTTCCCGGATTTGAGCCCAGTCGAGTCTGTGGGACCACCTCGGTTGGGCTGTTCGCGCCTTGGATCCTAACTGAGACATGTAGCTCAGTTGGCCACGGCTCTGGAGTGGGCATGGCTCCACACCCCTGTCCGTACCTTCCAGAACCTCACTGACTCTCTTCGTGTACGTCTCGCTGCGGCCCGCGGTCCAAAAGGTGCTTATTCATCCTTTTGGCAGGTGGTTATATTGATGAGAGTGGGCAGTGTACTAGGAGAGACAGGAAAACAAAGAAACAGGAGGAGGAGATGTGCACGGTGAGGATGAAAATATGGAACCATCGAAAACAAACATGCCAAATACGGCGTAGGAAAACCATCTGGACTGAAAAAAGCTATAAGTAGTCTCAGAATGGCTAAAATGTAGGTCCTGTAGGGTTTTCAAGGGAATCTGATACCATTCATCCTGCAGTTCTGATAACGGTGATGGACAGCGACCACGTGCCCTTCTCTCCACAGAAGACTACAAACACTGAGTAGTATTGAGATCTGGTCACTGTGCTGGCCTCGTGCTCACGAAACCATCCTGGGCGATGCGAGTTGTGTGAATATGGGTCCTGTCGACTTGCAAACATAGCATAATAACTGGAGAAGAAACATTGTATCAAGAGATGGACCTGATCAGCCAAAATGGTTACATAATCCATGGCAGTAATGCAAGCTTGGAGAATAATCATGATGCCTATGGAATACCACTATATAGCTGCCCAAATCATCACACAATCGCAGTCACATTTCAGTCTTGGGGCCTAAACACCAGAAGTTGAGAACAGTGTGAAACAAGAGTCATGAGACCAAACAGCTTTCTCCCGTTGCTTCATAGTCCAGATTTGAGAGCTTTGGTACCACGTTTTCCTGTATTTGGCATTTGCGTCACTGATGAATTGGCTTTGGAATTCCAGCTCGCCCTGCAATTCTTTGCTCCTGGAGATGCCTTTGTGTTGTTTTGGTGCTGTCAAGAGTTCACAAATGTGACATTCAGTTCTGCAGTGATTTTTGCAACGGTCGCCCTCTTATTTGTCGTCACAATCATCTTCTATGACCGTCTGTCACTATCACTCAACAGACACTTTCGTCCGCGTTGTGACTTAGCATATGCTTTCCGGTTTCCCTGGCCGAGCAGTTCTAGGCGCTACAGTCTGGAACCGCGCAACCGCTTCGACTCCTGCCTCGGACTTGGATGTGTGTGATGTCCTTAGGTTAGTTACGTTTAAGTAGTTCTAAGTTCTAGGGGACTGATGACCTCAGCAGTTAAGTCTCATAGTGCTCAGAGCCATTTGAACCATTTTTGAACCGGTTTCCCTGTATGCGGTATAAATCTTCAATACGGTACCTCTTTAAACACCAAGCACTTCAGCTACCTTGGTTACGGAAGCAATCACCATATGAGCACCAACAATTTGTCTACGTTCGAATGCACTGAGCATCGACGTAGTGCACTTACGATTACATAGAACTCAGTTCTGACAACGACTGATATTTTCAATGTGTTGAGGTCACTGCACAGGTAAAGTTCGTGGCCAAATACAACAGCGCAATCTGCAGGCTTGGCTAACATCTAAATTTATGTTCAAGTATGCATTTCTCGCGCATTTTCCATATTTTTGTCCAACCCAATGATGGAAATGAATTTAAGATGGGCGGGACTTGTAGGCAGACGAACGGACATATGGGCCCCAAGGATGAGGAAGGAAGCCGGCTGCGCCGCTTCAAAGAAACCACCTCGGCGATTTAAGGAAATCACGAAAAACCTAAATCTGGATGACCAGATGGGGATTTGAACGTCGTCCTTCCGATTGTGAGCCCGGTGTGCTAACCTCTGCGCCTCCTCGTTTGATCAGAACTATGTGGAACAGTGGTTGAGCCGTAGCAGTCAACATCCTCTCCACATGGTAAAATGGGAGTGGCTTCAGCTGGAGACGGCGGACCTGAAGTAACTTGTAGACTCTCTTCAGGTCTTTATCAGGGCTAGAGGCGGTGTTAGACGTTATTAGCAGTATATTTCCAGTGCGATTAATTGTATATTTAAATGGAGGAATATATACACACTAAGACAAAAAAAAAAAACGACGCACCACGAAGGAATTATCCGAATGGTACGGAAATCGGTAGATATGATTTACATTGATAGATGTGATGTACATGTGCAGACAAACAAATTATTACAGTTTCAGAAGAATTGTATGATTTGTTGAAGAGAAAGAGCTTCACAAATTTAGCAAGTCATTAACGCGTTAGTCCACCTCTGGCCCATATGCAAAAAGTTATTCGGTTTGGCACTGATTTACAGAGTTGTTGGATATCCTCCTGAGGGATATTGTGCCAAACTCTGTACAACTGGCACGATAGATCATCAAAATCAGGAGCTGGTTGAAGGGCCCTGCCCATAACGCTCCTGACATTCACAACTGGGGAGAGTTATGGCGACCTTGCTGGCCAAGGTAGGATTTGGAAAACACGAGGACAAGCAGTAGAAACTCTCGCCGTGTAGGGGCGAGCATTATTTTGCCGAAACGTAGTCTCAGGATGGGTTGCTATGAAGGACAACAAAGCAGGCTGTAGAATATCGTCGAAGTATCGCTGTTATGTAAGGACACCGCGGATGACAACCAAAGTGGTTCTGCTGTGATAAGAAATGCCACCCCAGACCGCCACTCCTGGCTGTCGGGCTGTGTGGCGAGCTACTGTCAGTTGGTATCTCACCATCGTCTGGAGCGTCTCCTGACAGCTCTGCGGCCTAAAATATCGTTGAATGGCGTGGATTTGTCTCGCTTCGAATTGAGCCCCGATGACCAGCAAAGACGGGTGTGGAGGCGCCCTAGACAGCGGTGGGATACCAGCCTGACTGTCGCCTGTCGTGTGGCCCGACATCCATGAGCTATAGTCCGGGATGTCATTTCAGGACCCCTTTGATTCCCATGCGTGGCACACTAACAGCACATCGGTACGTCGACCATATTCTACGCCCCGTTTTGTTGCCTTTCATCGCAAACCATCCTGGACTTACATTTCAGCAAGATAATTCCCGCCCGGAAACGGCGAGAATTTCTATTCCTTGTCTCCTTGCTCAGCAAACCCTACATTGGCCGGTAAGCTCTCTTGCCAACTGAGAACATTTGGGGCATTATGGGCAGCGCCCTCCAACCAGTTCGGGATTGTGACGATCTAACGCGCCAGTTGTGTAGAATTTGGAACGATATCTCCAAGAGGAAGCCCAGCAACTCTGTCAATCAATGCCAAGCCTAATAACTGCTTGCATAAGGGCCAGAGGCAGACCAACATATTATTTGCCTGCTCAATTGGTGAAATTCTTTCTCTTAAATACATCACCCGTTTATAAAAGTTGCAGTAGTTTGTTTGTCTATACATTTACATCACATCTACCGATATCTGCCAAATGTGGATAATTCCTTCGTGATCTCTAGGTGTTTTCATTCTCAGAGTGTACTATCTGATCAGAGGTATACGGTGAATTGACCATTAAATGTCACGAGAGGCGGACTCAGTACAATATGAGGAGGCGCGGAACGTTGCGTTGACAGTAAATAACAGTTAAACAGCGCCGTGAAGCGGTCAGGAGAGCTCGGTGACGTCGAATGGCGAGCAGTCACCTGAGTAAGAAATCCAGCAGATACATTTCAGCCCTTCTGAAGCAGTTCACGTATAATGTTGGTGACGTGATTATGAGGTGCAAGCACTAAGGTACAACCATAGATAAACCACGGCCAGGCAGATCTCATGTGCTGACGGACTGGGACTATCGATCACTGAGGAGGGTGGTTGTTAAAAATCGCATGAAGTCAGCGGAAGGAATCGCTCGTGAGTTTCAAAGCGCTACCAGCAGTTCAGCTAGCGCAATAACTGCTCGTCGGGAGCTAAAGAATCCGGCACAATGATCGAACAGTTTCTCATAAGCCACACGTTTTTGTATTCAGTGCTAAGCGACGCTTCAGATTCTGTAAAGAGTGATACCACTAGGCGCTGCGCGATTGGAAACGATTGATTCGGAATGATGGGTCACGCCATACCCTTTGGAAAACTGGTGGAAGGGTTCCAGTCTGGCAAATGAATGGAGAATGTCATGTGCCATCATACGTAGTGCCAACAAAGAAGTAGGGAAGAGGTGGTGTTACTTGTATTTGTATCGAGGTTAGAGTGTGGTCATCTTATAGCCCTTAAGAAAACGCTAAATGCGGATGGATATGGGGACATTTCACAGCATTGTGTTCTGCATACGGTAGAGGTACTCTGTGGAGGTAATGAGTGGTTCAAATGGTTCAAATGGCTCTGAGCACTATGGGACTTAACATCTGAGGTCATCAGTCGCCTAGAACTTAGAACTAGTTAAACCTAACCAACCTAAGGACATCACACACATCCAGCCCGAGGCAGGATTCGAACCTGCGACCGTAGCAGCAGCGCGGCTCCGGACTGAAGCGTCTAGAACCGCTCGGCCGCATCGGTCGGCTGTTAATGAGTGTTTTGTATCATTGTGGTCAGTATGTAAACTGTCATAAAGCGGCGTCTGTAAGAAAGACAGCAACATTCCTGAAATGGACTGGCCTGCCGAGAAT
This sequence comes from Schistocerca serialis cubense, assembly GCF_023864345.2. Taxonomy (NCBI): domain Eukaryota; kingdom Metazoa; phylum Arthropoda; class Insecta; order Orthoptera; family Acrididae; genus Schistocerca; species Schistocerca serialis. Next base: position 348,855,703 of record NC_064639.1, read on the forward strand.
TCCGACCTTAGCCCATTGGAACATCTTGGGATGAATTAGAGAACGTCGACTCCGCTCCGGATCCAGCGTCCAACATCGCTACCTTCTATGGTTTCGACTCTTACGGAAGAATTCGCTGCTATTCTTCCACAGACATTCACACAACTCATTGAAAGTGTACCCAGCACAGTTCGAGCCATCATTAAAGCAAAGGGTTGACATATCCCCTATATTAATGTCCACTAAGTGGTGACCGTATACTTCCGATTAGATAATGTTTGAAACAGTCTACCGCAGAGCACTGTACATGTACGACGAACGGCGGTAGAGGGCTGCTGCACGATTTTGCCTGGAAGTTTGTGGAAGTGTTTTACGTGGTGTACTGTGTAGGCTAAGAGGTGGGTAGAGGGGACGGTAAGGTTGCAGGCGGATAGCAGAGAACGTGAGAGAAATTTGTGCAAGACTTCTGAATCTGGAGCCTGAAGAGGATTCGGAAAATGATGTCTCGCTACATCTCCACAACATAAGAGCTATAACCATATTGCTGTTACTACATTTGGTTGGAAGAAAGATAATACTTATCATATCCGTATTATTTAGCCGTGCGACCTAGTGGCCCGCACTAACTTACGGTTGTTACTGACTATAACCGTTCTAATTCAAGCTGAAAACACCCTGTGTAACTGACCTTGCAAAATTTCGATGTCTGTCCATATTCTGCAACCAACTAGCTGTCTGAAAATGTCACATAGCCTGTGCGCTAGTAGAGGGTTCTCTTGCGCATTTACAGGTAAAACTAACAGAAGGTGAGTTATTTCGATTCATTTTCGTATTCGACGGAAGTTCGTGTAACGTGCCACTGCAGACGTTTGCTTAACCACCACATAAATGTAGCATTATGTTCCTGTCTTCTTCCTGGCTATTAAAGTGTGAAGGCACAAACGTTTTACGTAATTAAATTCGGTATTATTCCTATAAGCTTTAGGGATGCGAAGTTTTCTGTACCCTCATAGTCGTACGCAGGGCAATTCTATGATGACGTTACATTCCTTCTGGGATGACAGAAAAGGGTAAATGTACTGTCGGAGGTAAGGGACCTTGGTCCGCAAACAATTGGGGCGAAAGTTATAAGCGAAAATCGTTCTGGGACCTCTGACAGTGGAACATGTGTACCGGTACTGTTGTTGCTATGACTGAAGGGAAGGTAACTTTCAGAGGTGGTAGTATGGACCAAAACAAGGAAAAAATGTCTAGTAGACATGGGCTCTAAAACGCATATCTTAAGAGCTATGAGTTCTTCTTCATCTTCAATACTATGAAACGTAGTACGTACCAAAACAAGGGAAAAAATCCAATTGAGCATACCTTAAAACCTCTCGGCATTTGTTCAGGAGAACAAGTTTTCAATACTAGCAAAGATGAACAAGTTCCCATGGCTCTTCGAATAGGAATTTTACAGTCCATGTTTACCAGACTTTTTTTTCTTGTTTTGGGGCATACTACCATTACTGGACGTTACTTACCCTAAAGTCTTAGCAACAATAGTATGGTACATATATTCCACTGTCAGCGTTATCAGAATGATTATCGCTTATAACTTTCGAGTTATAAGTTGCCTCAAATTGGTACGCTAACCCCTCTCCATCATCCCTGAAAGTTTGTAACATCATCACGGAATCACCCTGTATACGTGAGCTAGCGTCTTTGTGATTAACATTATTATTATTATTATCATTTTATGTTTATGAGGTTTAAATAACACTTTGGACTGTCATTTTCATACACAGGATATTCTGTATTAGTGCAAATATTTGTTTTGTATTGTATTATTTGTTTGAGATACTTTCTGGGTGGAATGAGTAGGTTGGAGATCTTCAGTCCTTAGTTCACAGTAAGAGCAGCATGGATCTACCAGAACTGCACTGACTTCTCTGGGAGGCGCTCGGAATCTTTCAGGAATGGATAACATTGCTATTGAAAAAACGCAGTGTAATGTGAATCAGTCGGCTGCGTAGCAAGCGTTCATGGTTGTATGAAATTTGAAATTCCAGGCAAATAATATTTGTATACATAATATAAAATGTATTATTGTGGAGCATGATACCGTCTAATTTCAGTTTTTAATACCTCCAAATTTCTGCAAGTACCGATGCAATGTTCCATAAATGCTACCCACTTTTATATAAAATTAGCATTCGAATCATTTTTCCACGGTAGTGGGTATATACTTAATATTACTTGTCTATGTGTGTGAAATCTAATATGTTTATGATACACTGCACATGGTATGTAACTTTTACCATTGCCCTTGGGTTTCCTGCGTACTGTACTGATACTGCATAGATTTTAACTCTATTAAATGAGCAGCGATATTTAACATAAAGTTTTCTGGGTGTGGTCCCAAGTCATATTGTAAAATAACAGTCACTGGATAACACTGACATTTCGGGCAGGATTATAGTGACCTTCCTCAGAGTGTAGTATCACAAGCCCTCCACTGCAGCCGGGGCTGAAACGTCGGTTTTATTCAGTAACAGCTATTTTGCATTATGGCACGGCGCCATACCGAGATAACTTTTACATTAAGAAAGTCTGATCCCACAATCCTAACAATTACAGCAACAATAGTTTATTTTAAAAGGAGCAATATTTTCCGCCTAGACTAAGTTTATCTATTCATCACGATTGCTGTTTCGACATATAATGCCGTAACCAAGTGACGGCTCACTACGAAATGCGTCATTGCATGTCGTTCCGTTTAAGAGGACATCCGTCCTCGAGTCAACCATAGTTACATTCTCTATGTGCATAATGAGACAGTAGTCTTAGTCATTTATATAAAAAAACGCAACACTTTATTTTGCGGTATTGTTACCACAAATAAACATAAAATACCACTCGATTTATCTGACACCTATAGTCTCATATATTTTTTTTTATTCCGATTTTGGCCGTCTAGGGACCGCGTTAAACAACTATTTTTCAATGTACATTTCTCCTATTGCGCTCCTCCTCTTTTCTCTTCTGCCAATATGTCTTCATCCTCTCTCTGTGCTGCTCCCTTCGGTCTTCTGTCCACACTGTTCCTCCAGTTCTTCTCTTCTTCACTTCAAATCCTTCAAAATGTTGAATTTTGTCTCTCATTAAGTCTCTGTTGGTTATATCATCTTCTCCTATACCCATCTCCTCTAAGTCTGCTTTGACTTCTTTGAACCAGGTAATTTGGGTTCTGGGGTTCTTGTCAAAAAACATGAATATTTTCTTTGTCAGCCTTTCATCATTCATTCTTTTCAAATGGGCGTAAAAGCTTACTCTTCTCTTCCTCATAGTATCTCCCACTTTCTCAATTTTGTCATACACTTCTCTATTACTTCTAAGCTTCCAAGTCCCATTCTCAAACCTCGGCCCAAGTACTCTTCTAATGATTTTTCGCTCCTTTTTTGCTATAGCTTCCATTTCCTTGTTAGTGTTCATTGCTAAACATTCAGATGCATACAGACACTCTGGCTTAATCACAGTGTTGTAGTGCCTTATTTTTGCGTTAATTGATACTGACTTCTTGTTGTACACATTCTTTGTTAGCTGGAATGCCATTTCCATTTTTCTTGTTCTTGTTTTATTTCCTTCTTTATCTGAAGCATTGGGCTGGGTGATTTCCCCTAAATATTTGAAATTAGAAACCTTCTTTATCTGACCATACTTTGTAATCATATTGTTCGGTGCCTCTTTTACATTGGTTAGGTACTCTGTCTTTTCAAAGTAGATTTTCAGTCCTGCTTTTTCTGCTGTTTCATTCAGAATATTGATCTGTTTGACTGCTTCTTCCAAACTTCCTGCCAGAATCGCTAAGTCATCAGCAAAAGCGAGGCAATCCACTTCTAATCCATCCTTTATTCTTCCTAATCTGATTTTTTGTATTCCTTCTTCGGTCGTTTTCTTCCTCCACTCTCTAATAACTTTTTCTAACACACAGTTGAATAGGGTAGGTGACAACCCATCTCCTTGTCTTAATCCTGTTCTGATTTTGAATGGTCTGGATACCTCACCACGGAACTTAACTTTTGCATAGGTATCCGTAAGTGTTTCTTTGACGATTGCGACTGTTTTCTTGTCTGCTCCAAACTCACTAAGGATGTTAACCAAGGTTGTTCTGTCAACGGAGTCGTACGCCTTCTTGAAGTCAACAAACGTGATAAAGATGTCTTTTCCTCTTAATCGTCTATATTTAATAATTAACTTCAAGTTTAAAATTTGCTCCACACAAGATCTTCCCTTCCTAAAGCCTGCTTGGTATTCACCAATTTCTTGATCAAGTTGTTTCTCCAATCTGTTTTGTAGGGCCTTAGATAGAATTTTATACGTTACCGGAAGTAAAGATATCCCTCTGTAGTCATTTGCATCGGTTTTATCCCCTTTCTTGAAGATGGGGTGGATTAATGCAGTTTTCCATTCTTCCGGTATACGTTCCGTTCTCCAAATCTCATTGATTATTCCCAGTAGTTTTTCTTGAGTTGTATTATCCACACTTTTCCACATTTCTTCAATTATCATGTCTTCCCCTGGTGCTTTATTGTTCTTAAGGTTTTTAATGATTTCTCTGATTTCTATGGGGCATGGGGGTTCAGAATTATTGTTTACTGTGTTTGGGGTGCTGGCTGGTAATTTTTCAATAGGTTCCTGACAGTTGAGGAGTTGTTCAAAATATTCATTGCCAGTTTTCCACTGGTATCTTTAAAACACAGATTTGGTGCTACATATTTTTGTAGTTTCTGTCTGAATGTGCTGTAAAAGGATCTGTTATTGTTTCTCTTAAAATCTTTATCCATTTGTGTAAGTTGGTTCTTTTCAAATAGTCTTTTTACTGATCTAATGAGTTTTGCTGTAGAAGATCTTTGCTGTTTGAACTCCAGGTGGTCCTTATCACTTTTGGTTGAGTGCCATTTCTTCCATGCCTTCATCCTTTGTTCTATTGCTTCCTCACATATCTCATCCCACCATTCGTGTTTCTTTCTCTTTTTCATTTTTGCGACTTCTTGAGCAGATCTTATCATTCCTTCTTTTATATCTTCCCATTTATCCGAACATATAACTATGTTTTGACAGAATTCTTCTCTTTTCTCTTTCAAGATGTTTGCGTCTATCTTTTGAGTTTTCCTGTTTTGTATTTGTTTCTTTCTTTGTGGTATGAAATTTAATTTTATTGTCGATAAGTAGTGGTCAGTTACAATGTTTGCCCCTTTCCGAACTCTCACATTCATTATTTCTTTTTGATTATAGTGTGTGATGGCTATGTGATCTATCTGGAACTCTCCAATACTTGTGTTTGGTGATTTCCATGTTTTCTGTTTCTTAGGAGGTTTTCTGAAATTTGTAGACATTAATTTTAAGTTATGACCCTTGCATAGTTCTATTAATCTTTCTCCATTTCTGTTTGTCCTTTTGTGAGCCGGGTAGTTTCCTACGGTTTTTTTGTATTTTTTTCTTGGCCTATTTGTGCATTGAAGTCCTCAAACAGTATTTTAACATTTGATGTTGGGATTTTAGAAAGTTCGTGGTCTAGAGATTCCCAATATGTATCTACTTTTTGAGGGTTTTTCTTATTGTCATTGTTGATGGGTGCATGGCAATTAATATGTGTATAGGTTTTATTTAGGGCGCGGAATGTGAGAAAAGACAAGCGTTCATTAGGTGACTGGAAGTCGGTTATTGAGTTTACCCAGTTAGATTTCACGATGAAGCCTGTTCCAAGGTGGGTAAGGCCTCTTCCACATGTAGCCGCTCCTCTAGGAGTTCAGACTCTACATTTCGTTAGTTTTTGGTCCGCCCTGGGTATTTGATTTCCCCAGTACCACCTATATCTAGGAGGCATTCCCCTATCCGCCACCTGGGGAGGCGCCCGATGGGGGTACTAACAACCCCACACGGGATAGTCTCATATTATTTACGATACTGTACAATTACGAAATACTCGTTATCAATACCGATATTATAGGTAACGAAACAAAAGTATTGATACTGATGCTTTGTAGGTATCGAAACGAAAGTATCTAAAATACGAACTATTTAGAATACTACTGACTCAAATGAAAAATACGAAGCATTCATTACTAAAGTTATTTCCTCATTTGAAAACTGTTTTCCTCTAAAGGTAACTCAAATCAAACATAAGTCTGAAAATAAACTATGGATTACAGAAGGAATACAGGTATAATGTGGGAAAAAAGGGAAACTGCATCTACTGTCTAGGAACAGTTCTGATGTTAGCACCGTAATGCATTACAAAGAATACTGCAAAATATTGAAGTAAGTAATCCAGAAATCTAAGCAACTTTATTATGAGAAAAACATAATTATTCAATAAAATAAAAGCTATATGGTATATATAGTGAAGACTGAGACAGATGGAGTCAGAAAGGAGGAGGAACGTATAGCTCTAGAAACAAATGAGACATCGGCAAAAAGCTAACCTCTTAAACAAATACTTCGTTTCTGTTACTGACAACTTGGGGTTATCAGTTATAGTAAGCAGTGCAATGGAATAAATAACTTCAGTGAAATGAAAATGACACTTCTACCAAAGAAGTAGCATCCATCATAAAATCCTTGAAATCGAAGCATTCTACTTTTTGTGATAACATATCAACTAAGATACTCAAAAAGTGTTCATGTGATTTGAACTATATCTCAAGCTATTTGTGTAATCAATTTCTTATCAACAGAACATTTCCAGACTAGTTAAAATATGCTTCTTTACAAGAAGGGGGATAAACTGATAAAATCAAACTATCCACCAATTTCACTTAGGCTGGCTTTTTCAAAAATATTTGAAAAGGTTGTGTTCAAGCGTCTTCTTCAGCATCTGCAAATAATATGTTGTCCAAGTCATAGTTTGGGTTCCTTAAAGGTTCCAGTATGGAGAAGGCTATTTAGACATACCGTGAGAATCTGCCTAATTCATTAGCTAACAAATTAGAGGCCACTGGTATTTTCTGTGAGCTGTGAAAAGCCTATGTGTGAATCACAGCAGTCTCTAAGTAAATCAGAAAATTGTAATGTCACTGACAGTGCTGCAAAATGGTTTGAGTGTTACCTAACTAACAAGAAGTAAAGGGTGTCATTGCGAAATACCTGTGAAGTAAGCAATCAGTCTTCAACTGATTGGGAGTTAATCACATGTGGTGTTCCTCAAGGTTCCATCTTGAGTCTGTTGCTTTTTCTTGTGTACCTTAATGACCTCTTTTCTATTACATTGCCAGATGCTAAGTTCGTTTCGTTTGCATCTGATACGAACATTGCAGCAAAGTACAAATCAAGTACAGATTTAGAAATGGCTGCTAATCAAATTTTCACTCACATTAATAAATGGTTTAAAGCTGGTTCACTCTCATTAAATGTTGAAAATACGCACTACATGGAGTTCATAAACTGTAAGAGATTTCCTTCCAGCATATATATAACATATGAAGACATGCAGGTGGAAGAGGTTGAAGGAGTTAAATTTCTGGGATTACAAGTTGAAAATAAATTCAGTTGGGAAGGACAGACCACATAATTGGCGCATCGCCTAAACAGGTCTGTATTTACAATGCGAATGATGTCAGACGTAGGAGATATAAGTATTAAAAAACGTACATACTTTGCTTACTTTCAGTCTAATATGTTATATGGAATCTTATTCTTGGCTAACTCGTCAAACCGACCAAACGTTTTTAAAGTCCGAAAGCGTAAAGGAAGACTCATTTTTGGTGTAAATTCAAGATCATCATGTAGAAACCTGTTGAACTGGGAATTCTAACCACTGCTTCTAAGTATATATAGTCCTTAATGAAATCTGTTGCAAATAATATGCCTCTGTTTCCAACCAATAACTCAATACATAGTATCAACGCTAGGAAAAAGAACAATCTACATACAGACATAAAATCACTTACCTTGGTCCAAATATCACTCCAATATTCAGATACACACGTTCTCAATAAGCTGACAACAAATATTAAAAACTTGGTTCTAGATAAAGCACAGTTTAAACAAAGTTTGAATGACTTTTTTGTGGACAACCCATAATCTATAGATGAATATCTTAACAGGGACTGTTAGACCAGCTTAAGTAAAAATGTCTGTTAGATTTCAGTTCTGACAGCACTTGGTCACAACAGTCAAGATTAGGTTGTTTGTTGTTGCGGTCTTCAGTCCTGAGACTGGCTTGATGCAACTCTCCATGCTACTCTATCCTGTGCAAGCTTCTTCATCTCCCAGTACTTACTGCAACCTACATCCTTCTGAATGTGCTTAGTGTATTCATCTCTTGGTCGCCCTCTACGATTTTTACCCTCCACGCTGCCCTCCAATGCTAAATTTGTGACCCCCTGATGCCTCAGAACATGTCCTACCAACCGGTTCCTTCTTCTTGTCATTAGTTATGTGATCTACCCATCTAATCATCTAATCTTCAGCAATCTTCTGTAGCACCACTTTTCAAAAGCTTCTATTCTCGTCTTGTCCAAACTATTTATCGTCCATGTTTCACTTCCATACATGGCAACACTCCATACAAATACTTTCAGAAACGACTTCCTGACACTTACATCAATACTCGATGTTAACAAATTTGCGTATAAAATATTCATTAAAAGTGCATAACTATGTTTTATCCCGACCTTATATTAATTCTGTAAATATTAGCAGTTCCGTTTTACTGGGATGTATTCATATATCTCGACAATATCCTGACAGGTGATCGGGAAAGTGAGTATTACATTCAACTGTTCTGTGTTTTTTATATTATACTTTTTGACATGTTCCTCACTCACGACAATAATCCTCGTTATTGAGTCTATGGAGCGAAAACTGAATCTAATCTAATGTAACATCAGTAGCATCACGAAGTCCGTAGTAAAATCCAGGTTGTTAACGTTTCGGATCGCGAGCATATGATAACGTGATGCGAACCTTAAGACGTGGTGCCCGGCGACTTATCCACGGCATCGGCGGGGACGCGTCTGGGCTGCGACCCGTTAGCACCGTATCTCTGTCGGGCTGCCAGCAGACCGTGAAATGACTACCGCGCCGGTCGTGACGTCACAGCGCCCCCGCAGCACCTCCGACCTCTGTCAACGCCGCGAGGAAGGAAACGACACAGGGTTTTGCACTATCCCTACCACGTCGTTCCAGCTCTAACCGAGCGACCAATGAAATATCAGAACTGGGAGGTCAATGAGAAAGCGCTATGTTTTACCCGCGGTGTGTAACCTGGCAAGGGGAGTCCACGACGTTGGGATCACGGATTTACTTCAAACTTTGTACACAATCGCCCACACTACACTTATTGAAAAACTTGAAAGATATGGTATTTGTGGAGATGCAACCAAGTGGATAAAACCATACATGCAACTGAAAGTAGTATGCGGAAACAGAAACTGGATGTAGATTTGAAATCAGAAATATTAAGTACGGTATGCCTCAAGGATCTGTACTTGGCCCTCTTCTGTTCAACCTATTTGTAAACAATATTGATGTCAGTGATAAAGATAAAAAACTACTATCTGCAGATTACATGACACTAATGAATGTAGAAAAAAATCTGGAAACACTGGAAAGAAGTGCGTCTATGTCAATAAAGAACACAGTACAGAGGCTTATAAAAATGACTTAATTTTAAATCTAAAAAACACAATGTTCATGGTATTCACAAATAGAGAAAAAGAAGAACACACAGAGACATTCATAGATGAAACAAGACTGGAAGAAGCTACCACTATTAAATTTTTGGGGATTACCGTTGACAATAAGCTCCAGTGGAGTCAACATATAGATAATGCTTACTGTAAATTAAGCACTGCAATATTTCTTAAGAAGCAGCTTGCACTTTGTGCCAACAAGGAGCTTCTATGTACGGTGTACCATGCACTGTTTGAGCCATACCTATTGTATGGAATTACTGTTTGGCGAAATTCCAGCAGCAACAATGCAAAAAGAATATTTACATTGCAAAAAAAGCTGTTAGGACCATCTTGAACAAGAAACAAAGAGACTCATGCAGAACTATTTTACATAGTCTAAAAATATTGAAATTTCCATCTCTATACATTTACAAATTTACAAAACATTAATAGCATTAATAAAAGGTAATGGAGTACTAGAAAGAAATGTAGACGTCCAAACATATGAAAAAAGAAGTAAAGGCCAGCTAAGAAGTATGCAATAAGTGGCTTCCAAAGAGTTTACAGGACAATGTGAGCAAAAAGACATACCAAAAGGTTTTAAAAGGTTATTTAATTGAAAAAGAATTGTATAATGTAGAAGAGTGTATGTATGAATGAATGAAAAATGCTACTGTTACTGTTACAGAGGTACTGTAACTAATCGAACATATTATGATACGTAAATAACTTGAGAACATGAATACTGAGAGGAAAATGTAAATATAAGTATAATATAATATGTAAATATTTTTAAGGACCTAAAAATGGGTGAAAAATGTGCGCAACCTTATAAGTATTGCCAATTCGATGTATTATATTGTAATAAATAGGCTAAATATTGCAAGAAAATGGGTTTAAGTTGACTTGTCCTACATTACAAATACACAATTTTTACAAAATGTAATCAAATGGGATCAAACAAAAATCAACCAATCAATCAAAGCCTTTCGTAGGCCATTAAAACAACATAACGTGCGACTAGTAAGATGCACTACTCTGGCAATCCCGAGAAAATTGCAGAGAAGGTTTACGCGTTTATTAAGTAACTGATGTATCTGTGCGAAGATGGCGGCCTTAAGAAGTCGTTGTGGTGAAGTAGTTAGCGTTCGCGCAATTCAAGAGGGTCGTGGACGAAGCGACGGTTCGAATTCTGCTAAAACTTTTTTATCTATATTTTTTAGATCAATAGTCACATTATTTAATATTTTTTTTTGCACAAGTGCAAATTCTGTGATATTCAAAACATTCGCAATTACACTATTCGTTTTTGCTACATTAGCAACGTCTCACCGTTACGGAGGTTAAATGTCAAATGGGGCCAACGTCTGCCTACAGTTCGAAGCGTCGAGGTGCAAAGTAATTCCGGGACCTTACGATACTGCATGTACGAATGATTTCGCAAATCACGACAGGCACACATTTTCAGGAAATTTCGTTTCTTCGTTTACTTGTCGATAGTTAGAAATATGTTTTTTTTAATAATTAAATTTAATTAAAAATAGTAAGCAGTCAAATAACATGAAATTCACTAAAACATAATGCAAATATACGTGGTTTTTTAAAATTATGTTACCTCTCAAATGTCATATAAATTAAATAATATGACCAATGATGAAAAAAATGGACTAATGATTAAGTTTGAGCGGGAGTCGAACCGTCGCCTCAGAGACGCTCGTCTTACGAAGCTCGTACGCTAATCACTTTTTTTTAAATTTCATTTTGTTCGTTGTACTTGTTCGGGGCGGACGTCCCATGACACCCGTTCAAGTTCATCGTCGATCCATTCACTCAGTTTATTACAGAGGGCAACACGATGAGTTACTGTGCCGGCAATCACGTAACACCCATGAACGCTAACGTCTGGCACCTTCGCACAGATACACACGCCACGTAATAGACACGTAAAACTTATCTTGCGAGTTTCTCGGAATTGTCAGAGTAGTACGCCTTACTACTAGCACGTTATGTTGTTCTAATGGCCTACTAAAGGTGTACAAAGTTTCAAGTAAATCCGTGATCCCAACGACGGCGCCTCCCCTTGTGAGTTAACACTGTAGATGACACTGCTGGTAAAGCATAGTTACTAAACACAGCCTTCCGAAATTCCTTCACCAAAGAAGACGAAGTAAATATTCCAGAATTCGAATCAAGAACAGCTGCCAACATGAGTAACTCATAAGTAGGTATCCTCGGAGTAGTCACTTAATAAAAGCAAGTATTCAGGTCCAGATTGTATACCAATTAGGTTCCTTTCAGAATATGCTGTTGCAATAGTTGCATACTTAACAATAATATACAACCGACCTCTCGGCGAAAGATCCATACCCAAAGACTAGAGAGTTGCACAGGTCACACCAATATTCAAGAAAGGCAGTACGAGTAATCTACTAAATTATATGCCTATATCATTAACGTCGATATTTAGCAGGATTATATAACATAATATTGTGTACCAACATTATGAATTACCTCGAAGAGAACGGTTTATCGACACGTTGTCAACACAGATTAAGAAAATATTGCTCTTGTGAAACACGACTAGGTCTTTACTCACTAGAAGTGTTGAATACTATTGACAAGGGATTTCAAATTGATTCTGTATGTCTAGATTCCCAGAAGGCTTTTGACACCGTACCTCAGAAGCGGCTTGTAATCAAATTGTGTGCTTATGGAATATCGTCTCAGTTATGCGACTGGATTCGTGGTTTCCTGTCAGACAGGTCACCGTTCGTAATAATTGACGCAAAGTCATCGAGTAAAATAGAAGTCATTCCTGGCGATCCCCAAGGTAAAATACTTCCTTACATTTATAACGATTTAGGAGACTATCTGAACAGGCATCTTAGGTTTTTTTGCAGATGATGCAGTCTTTTATCGTCTAGTAAAGTCGTGAGAAGATCAAAACCAATTGCAAAACGATTTAGGGAATATGTCTGCGCGGTGAGAGAATTTCCAATTGACCCAAAATAATGAAAAATGAGAGGTCTTTCACATGATTGCTAAAAGGAATCCATTAAACTTCGGTTACACGATAAATCAGTCAAATCTAAAGACCGTAAATTCAACTAAATACCCAGGAATTACAAATATGAACACCTTACATTGGAAGGAATATATAGAAAATATTGTGGGGGAGGCTAACCAAAGACTGCGTTTTATTAGCATGACACTTAGAAAATGTAGCAGATCTACTAAAGAGACTGCCTACACCACAGTTGTCCGTCCTCTTGTGAGTAATACTCCGCGGTGTGGGATCCTTACCAGACAGGATTTATGGAGTACGTCGAAAAAGTTCAAAGAAGATCAGCACGTTTTGTGTTATCTAGATATCGTGGAGAAAGCGTCTCAGACATGATACAGGATCTGACGTGGAAATGATTGAAACAAAGTCGGTTTTCGTCGCGGCGGGATCTTCTTCTGAAATTTCAATCACCAACTTTCTGCTCTGAATGCGAAAATGTTTTGTTGACGTGGACCTACATATGAAGACAATATCACAATAATGAAATAAGTGATATCAGAGCTCACACGGAAAGATATAGGTGTTCGTTTTTTCCGCGCGCTGTTCGAGAGTAGAATAATAGAGAATAAGTGAACACAATGCCAAGCACTTAAATGTGATCTGCAGAGTAGACGTGGATGTAAATGTATTGATCGTTCCAATCATCAACCTGTCTGTCCGGGAGTGGGGCGGGAGGTGCGAGCGCGGCAGCTGCATACGCGCCGCCGCGCCGGCCCCAAACGCCACCTGACGTCTCTGGGTCCCGCGGCGGGCAGCAGCTGCTATGAGCTGTCCAACTCGCTTTCCGCGCCGCGTCGTGTTTGCCCTCTCTCATTGGTGCCAGAGCCTGCAGTCGCGCCAATATGAGAAGAAAATCATACCAGCCCATGCACTCAATGATTTTTACTCCTGATGACGTCGGCGGAGATAGCCATCGAAAGCTCGAGTGTTTTACTCGAATTGCCGCAGTTTGGAAACGGAGAAGATTTTATTCTGACATGCCAAATACTCCAATGACACGAATCCAATTATTGTTGTAAATTTTGTCTTCGTCATTCAAGGAGGCAATGTAGCAAATCATAATGGCTACACGTCAAAGGTTTAACTGCACTGCAGAAAGTTTATCTCTTGCGCATATTTTACTATCAATTTCATTCTTCTAATGTTTTGAAAAATGTGAAAACAATGTACAATTTGTTCTGTTTCCTCTTCGAGCTTCGACACGAGAGGGTCCTGCATACAGTCTAAGACAAAAATTAGAAGAAAATTGATGCACCATGAAGGGATTACAATTCCACAATAATTGGATGATTTATTCAAGAGAAAGAGCTCCGCAGACTGAGAAAGTCAACAACGTATTGGTCACCTCTGGCCCTTATGCAAGCAGCTATTCGTCTTGGCCTTGATTGATGAAGTTGTTGGATGCCCTCGTGAGACATATCGTGCCAAATTTGGGCAATTGGAGCGTTAGATCTACATCTACATCAAGGTAGTTCTACATCTAAGTGATTACTCTGCTTTTCACAATAAAGTGCCTGGCAGGCCATTCAATGAACCACCTTCAAGCTGTTGCGCGGGAAAAACGAGCACTTACATTTTTCTGTGCGAGCCCTGATTTCTCTTATTTTATCGTGATTATCACTTCTCCCTATGTAGGTGGGTGCCTACAGAATGTTTTCACAATCGGAGGAGAAAACTGATGATTGTAATTTCATGAGAAGATCCCGTCGCAACGAAAAACGCCTTTGTTTTAATGATTGCCACTCCAATTCATTTATCATATCTGTGGCACTATCTCCCCTATTTCACTACAATACAAAACAAGCTGCCCTTCTTTCAACTTTTTCGATATCATCCGTCAGTCCCACCTGATGCGGATCCCGCATCGTACAGCAATACTCCAGAACTGGGTGGACAAACTTGGTGTAAGAAGTCTCTTTAGTAGATCTCTTGCACCTTCTAAGTGTTCTGCAAATGAATCGCAGTTTTTTGTTTGCTCTACCCACAACATTGTCTATGTGACCGTTCCAATTTAGGTTATTTGTAACTGTAATCGCTAAGTATTTTGTTGAATTTACAGCCTTCAGATTTGTGTGACTTACTGCATAATCGAAATTTAGCAGATTTCTTTTAGTACTCATGTGAATAACTTCACACTTTTCTTTATTCAGAGTCAATTGCCACACTTCGCACCATACAAATATCTCATGTAAATCATTTTGCAATTCGTTTTGGTCATCTGATGACTTAAAAAGACGGTAAATGACAGCATCATCTGCAAACAATCTCAGATTGTCTCCTATGTCGTTAATATAGATCAGGGACACCAGAGGGCCTATAAAACTTCCTTGGGAACGCCGGATATTACTTCTGTTCTATTCGTTGACTTTCCGTCTATTACTACGAACTGTGGCGTTCCTGATAGGAAAGAATCCAATCGCACAACTGATGCGATATTCCATAGGCATGCAGCTTGGTTCGAAGACGCTTGTGAGGAACGGTGTCGAAAGCCTTCTGGAAATCTAAAAATACGGAGTCAGTTTGACATTCCCTGCCGATAGCACTCATTTCTTCAAGAGTAGAAGAGCTAGTTGTGTTTCAGAAGAATGATATTTTCTGAGTGCGTGCTGACTACGCGTCAATAAATCGTTTTCTTCAAGGTAATTCATAATGTTCGAACACAGTATACGTTCCAAAACCCCACAGCAAATCGATGTAAGTGATATGGGTCAGTCTTTGGTATTTTGCGTTCTTTTAAATTTTACGTTGCTTCTGCAACAGCGATCTGGCCCGTTTTGTGTACCATGGGGGATCAGTACCATCACTTATTAATTTATGTGGTATTTATCTCTCAATTGCCGTCGATACTATCTCTTTGAAATCATTCCACATCTTTTCTATACTTACATGATCAGATCGGAAGGAGTGAAGACTGTCTCTTAAAAAGGCTTTAAGAGCATTTTATCAGCTTTTTTAAATATATGTACTTTGTGTCTCTTTGTGATGGTTGTGGTTGTTACGGTATTCAGCCTAGCATCAACTGCCTTTTGGTCGCTAATGCCTGTATTCGTCATGATACTCCCTATTTGTCCAGGATTATTTGTTGCTAAGAGGTCAAGTATGCTTTCGCAACCATTTACACTTCAAGTGGGCTCATGAACTAATTGTTCAAAATAATTTTCTGAGAAAGCATTCAGTACAATTTTGGATGACGTTTTATGCCTGCCACAGGCTTTAAACGTATAATTTTTCCAGCATATCGAGGGTAGACTGAAGTCAGCACCGACTATAAGTGTATGAGTGGGGCACCTATTTGAAATGAAACTCAAGTTTTCTTTGAACTGTTCAGCAACTATATCTTCTGATTAGGGGGGGAGGGGGGGGGGTCGGTAAAACGATCCAATTGATAGTTTAGTCCGATTTTCAAGTATAACCTCTACCCATAACATTTCTCAGGAACTATCTATTTCAATTTCACTACAAGGTAAACTACTTCTGACAGCAATAAATACTCGTTTGAAAAAATTTCAGCTGAACTTATTTCCGGCTTTAGCCAGCATTCCGTACCTATAACTATTTGAGCTTCAGTGCTTTCTATTAGGCCTTGGAGCTCTGGTTCTTTCCCAACACAGCTACGACAATTTACAGCTACAATACCGTTCGTTTCTACAACTACCTTGCTGTGTTTTACCTGCCCCCTTTTAGACGGGCCCCCTTTCTGTCGTTTCCTGAGACCCTCTAACCTAAAAAAACTGCCCAGTCCCTTCCACACAGCCCCCGCTAGCCGTGTAGCCGCTTCCTGTGTGTAGTGGACTCCTGACCTATGTGTCTCTCCTTATTAGCAGCAGGAACTCGAGATGCTCTGTCATTGACGGTCTAACCGAACAAAATCCCGCGATTGTTGGAAGGCCCTGCCGATTATGCTTCAAACGTTCTCAGCTGGAGAGAGATCCTGTGACCTAGCTGGTCAAGGTAGGTTTGGCAAGCACGACGAAAATCTGTAGAAACTCTCGTCGTGTGCGAGCGGGCATTATCTAGTTGAGATGTAAGCCCAGTACGACTTGTAACAAAACGGGGCGCAGAATATGGTCGACGTACCGCTGTTCTGTAAGCGGGCCGCGGATGACGACCAAGGGGCCCTGTTATGAATGAAATGGCACACTAGACCATCACCCTGGTTGTCAGGCAGTATCGCGGTGCGACACTCAGGTTGGTATCCCATTGCTGTCCGGGGGTCTCCAGACACGTGTTTGCTCGCTGTCGTGCTAAAATCGAAGCGGGAATCATCACTGATGACAATTCTACTCCAGTCAACGAGATTCCAGGCGAAAGACGTGTCTGCAGACGTCTTGTTTGATTCTCAGGTTTGGTGTTGTGGAATTGGTGGAGTCTTCATGCACTGTTGCAGGACCAAACACTTTCTCAGGCAAGCGATTCGGGTTGAAGGGACGAATGCCACAAACATCGAAGCCATTTACAGCATTCTCAGCTGTAGCTGCACGGTTCCATGCTTCATCAAAAATAGCTCAAAATGTCACCTTATTAATTCTTTTCCCTGGATTTATACTGACGTACACCCTGCAGCCATCGTTGTAAAATGTCTTTAGCGCAGCGAAAAAAGAGATATCAAGGAGCTGTAGCCTGTGAGTACTGTGTGGGAGCAAACAACAGATGCACACTGTTCGCTACAGCCTTACCCAGAGTTAGAGGACCTGAACAATGTGAGCCCTGCCTATCCAAAATGAGAAGGATTCACATTACAAAATGGTTTATAAACTGAGAGAACTGTTCCCATTTCATGCAGTCACCCTTTGACAGGACTAATTTTGCACCAGGAGACATATCTAGTTCATAATTGTCATTATACAGTACCTCTTTCATAACAACCAAAGGAGGACTATCTTTTACGAACAAGGAGCATTCTGTAATTAAACACAGTATTCAAACACAACTACTGACATTTATTAAATTAAAAATTAGCAGTCAGTTAAAAATATCTGCAAGACCACCATAATTAATTCCTATTAAAAACAGTCTTGACCACAATTTATTTAATAAGGTGACCGGTTTCGACCACTACTGTGGTCATCTTCAGACCATTGAGTAGGAACCTCTTTGTTGGTTCCTACTCAATGGTCTGAAGATGACCACAGTAGTGGTCGAAACCGGTCACCTTATTAAATAAATTGTGGTCAAGACTGTTTTTAATAGTAATTATTTATAAGACATTGATCACTGCTGTTCCCATAATGCATTTAAAAGTAAACCACCATAATTGTTATGTATCCGTCTGCCCCCACAAACAAGAGTGCTCCTACCCCCCCCCCCCCCCCTCCGTCCCCCGCCCGCCGCCACCAGCGCTATTTGGGTTAGTGTTCGTAAAAAAACCAACAGAGGGCACCACCAAAACATTTCATCATACTGGCACGTGGAGGGAAGCGCTAGCCCGGCATTACGCCGAGGTAGAGCTCCCATGAATTCATTGAAATACAAACAATCCTTATCTCCCAAACAATATTCTGAACAAAGTCGTTGCTTGTACAGTATATACTGCTTGCCTGTTAAGTTCACAAGCCACAAGGATATTTCAACCAATGCGTATCACTGTCACTTGTATGCACCACACTGCAGCAATCTTACTCACACGAACAGTATTGCCCAACGAGATGAAACCACACATTTTCTTACATTGTGTCCGCTAGCCCCCAACTTTACCCTACATCACTCGAGCCTGAAATTTATAATTTTAAAGATATCGGATCGTCATTACTGTATTCATGCAAAGCTGACCATTTTTTTTTGCGTTAATCGTGACGACTACACGACCTGTCTCCAGCAAGGTTACTGTTTTTCAACTGCGATTCCTGGCTATGACAGTTGAGATGTTCCGACGAGGAAAGGTAGAGTGTGGCACTGAAGATAAACTTACCCGATATCACTGAATTTAGCAGCAAGATACTTTCCTTTTCTTGTCAGCTAGACGATGTGTCCCTCCATTGTCAGAAATTTAACTTTCAAACCTTTAACTTTTAAAGGACGCACTGTCACATGAAAGGGGGAACATTACAATTCGTCTTGGGAAGGGGCAATGATTACAGTTTCATTCAGCTATGCCCATCCCATGTAAATCTACAAACGTGTTTCGGTTGTCAGGCTACGTCTTGGTTTTAAAAACATTCCGCTAATCTAGAAGAAGCATACATACTAGACTGAGCACGAAGTTCTCTCCAATATTTACAAGACGTGAAACAGCCATTTTGTTGACTGAATCGGATATCGGAACAGCTTATTTCCAGATGCTATTTGTGTAAAATGACTGACGATCGCAGAACTGTTACTTGACCGTTCTAACAAAACCGATTCAGGTCTTAACATGTAAACACGAGAGAGCGAACTGATTTCCGAAATTCGGACTGTCTGACGTAAACGCAGAAACAGTGGCTGGAATAATCCATCATTGGTACCTTCGCTACCGCGCCACGTGCTCGCATCGCCACAAGATGACATTGAAACTCGCGGAGGGCAATGATCATAAAGTTTTGGCTCAACAGTGGAGGCTGTCAATGTTTCCTCATTCTAAGCGTAAATGGAATAGGGCGAAACGTCATTAATATTAGCACGAAGATTCTTCGCCTTGGACTGCGAAGTGGCTTTCGGAATGTAGACGCAGATTTCACTTAAACGCTGAGGAATTGTCGTAGGGTTTCGCTGTTCTTAACTGCTGCCTGCGTAGATGGCTTTAGAAAACGTGTATGCATGGAAAAGTCTAGAAGAGGCCTCATCCTGCAGTGGATGTCAAACAGCTGATGATAATTATGATCAGCTGATGCAGGTTCGATACTGGTACCACAAAGGTGCATTGAAACGGGGTCCACTCACACTCCGTATATTGATGATAATTAAGGAGAAGCAGTGGTAACGGTTTTGAAAGTCGACATTAATTGCCTGGTGGACGGTGACTTGACCGCACGTCCTTGCTGTGCTGGTACACCATAGACAGACGTTGAACAGGTCTGAAGTCCTTGTCCAGTCTACTTTATATAAGTTTTCAATTTATTCTCTAAATGTTGACACGGTACTATAAACACTGCCCACGAGATTTGTTGTATTCTTGTCGAAGATGAACTTAGGCACCGTTTCTAACGACCTCCGTATCGACGAGATCATAAAACCCAATCGTCCTTCCTGGGAGGAAGTAAAACCCCTGATCCGTCTGGTGTGTTCTCTCAGCGGCGTACGAAAGAGCAATCTACTATACGACCATAAGTGTCCGTTTGTTTTCCTACAGCAGCTCACTGGCGACCTGTAACTACAGCAAGGTAATGCACCACCCTATCGCTCACGAATAATATGCAACTGCTGTCACTTGTACATGTACTCCGCCCTACCCAACATTTAAAAGTCGGTCAGTTGTGGGCTGCTGTTGAGTGATCATGAACCAAAATGGCTTCGCAACGCTTTCGATGAACTGTAGAGTCAACGCCCCTATGCTAGTAAGCTCCATGACACATTCGCGCTTACTAAATAAACCTGTGACGAACTGCACTGTTCCTATGTCGATTTTCTCTATCTCAATTTTCAGTCCTTTTTTTTGTAAAGGCCCCACACTGACGGGAGATATCAAGTATCGTTAGGCTCAGGGTTTTGTAAGCAACCTCCTTAAGGGTGGACTACTTACGTGAGGATTCTCCCAATGAAAGTATGGCACACACTTTCCCAAAGATTTCTTTTATAGTCGTTCCGCCGCGCGGCATTAGCCGAGCGGTCTAAGGCGCTGCAGTCATGGACTGTGCGGCTAGTCCCGGCGGAGGTTCGAGTCCTCCCTCGGGCATGGGTGTGTGTGTTTGTCCTTAGGATAATTTAGGTTAAGTAGTGTGTAAGCTTAGGGACTGATGACCTTAGCAGTTAAGTCCCATAAGATTTCACACACATTTGAACAGTTTTTATAGTCGTTCCCCTTTAAATCGCTCCGTACCCGTTCTCCAAGATATTTAGCGGATGTGGCTGCCTTTACATAATGTTCGGCAATCGTCTGTTTATGCTATTCGGCAATCGTCTGTTTATGCGTAGTACGCTCTTTTTTATTTTTTTTATTACGTTGAGGGTTAGCTGCACACTCCTGCACGAGGCGTCGATTCTCTGCAAGCCTTCCTGCATTTCTTTACAATTTTCAAACGTTGCAACTTCTTTGTGTAGAATAGTCTCATCCTGGGACAGCCTCGCTGAGCTTCCAACGTCACCTAGTAGGTCCCTTACACAAGGTAATTCAGCTAACTTGTTCGCCTAAGATATTTTCTGTTTTCACCTAAATAAACTGTGGATAGGTCTTCACTATGTGACATATGGTCTATCTTCGCAGCTGTATTAATTACACAGATATCGGTATCAGCTTTGCTTTTTCATATGGAATGATAGTAATTAATGCTGCTAGTAGTGTAGTTCTAAAAAGATGAATTCAACGGCTTTCCAGTCTTAAAAATCGGATTACTAGATTCTTAGTAATTTCAATATTTAGAACTTATGATTCATCTGTTTTGAATATGAAACCGTTGCTGCCTTATGCGGAAATTCGCGACGGCACTGCCGTCTCAAGGTCATGGGGCGCTCCGACTTGCCGCAGCTAAGAGGGCGCTAGTAAAAGAAGAACGGTGATGAAAAGTTTGATTTAATACTGATGTTTGGCTACACGTGGTTGGACTGGTACACCAATTGGAAGGTAAAGGACGTGACAATGGAGGATGGTCCCACAGGTAATTACGGTAACAGTTCTGCTCTTGTTCCCAACACAACCTTGGCAGAAAAGTGCGCGACAGTTATTGAATGGATTTGTAAAGCAGGAAACTGAGGTGTAAAGAACGTTAAAAAATATCTTTTCTTTATCATTTTAAGGTCAAGACACACACTCACGTTCCAAAATTACGTCAGCGACAGCAACAAAAAGGAAATTAGAAAGGAATGTGGCTACAATACTTCCTTAAAAGCCTATTTATGTCGTAACCTGTTCGAAATGCCCACCGTCTACTGTCATATACGTTTGCAGTTGCTGGTGCAAGAACTTTTGGGCAGAGTGAGTTTTTCGATATTATTGCACACGCTGCAAAAAAGTGACGTTTGAAACCCTTTTGGAACTTGTACATAGACTTCATTTTCAGTTTATGTCGGAGCAAATGGTCCAGTGACGTCCAGTTAGGTGAACGTGCAGGCGAACTGATAGCCCCTTACGTCCTACCCACTGACCTGGGAAGAGCTGGGTGAACGCTTCCGTAGCCAGACGCGGGTGCTGAGACTATCATAGATCGTGCTGGTACCACATAAATCTATGTATTTCAATTGTTACTTCCTCTAGGAGAGATGTTAGCACTACGGTAAAAAATTGAGTCATTTGCTACCAGTTAAGGTTTCATCAATAAAGTAACGACCAATCACGCAGTCTCCAGTAATGCCGCACCAAATGTTCACACTCAACTGACTGATGTTCAACCTGCCTGAGCCAGTGCTTCTCAAAGGCCCAGTAATGGATATTTCTTACATTAACCTACACACGATTTTTAAAGGTAGCTTCGTAGGCAGAGAGAAATCTTTGAAGAAAGAACCTATTGTCCTGATGTCGCGGAAGAATCCTGTGCCAGAATTCCATGGTTCTTCCGCAATCCCGCTGGTGGAGTGCCAGATGAAACGGATTGGAGCTGTTTGCGGGCAAAATGCGAACAACGCTTGGCGGACTCATTTCAGAGGCACAAGCAGTTTCTGAAAACAGGCGATGACTGCTTTTGTTTCATCTAAGAACCTACCTGGTTCCATGCTTACTAGGTACTGCATTGGCAATTTAGTTGTATTACCTTCAGAAGGTGTATCTAGTGAAGGAGAAACATGTGTGTGTGATTTCTTTAAAATCCAAAAAACACGTCCGTGTGCCTCACGAAGTCCTTGTATACTTTCCCTAGGTTTAGGCCCTCCCCCCCTTCGCGCACTTGCCTCTCCTGAAAGATTCCGTAGCTCTCTGGGGTTCGTTGGGAGATTTTCAACCCTTAGGAACATCCTCTCAGTTTGTTCTGTAGTTGGGAAGCAGATTTTATCCCCTTTTTCATGCTTAGTTCGTATTACATAGCGAGGAGTAGTTTGAAATATGTATATTCTTGTTTTCTAGTCTGCCGAGCCGCAGGTCATCCTCTAAGTCGTCATTGTTTACATGAATAACGGTACTTCGCTTGGCGTCCTCGGCTGTGTCTGGTTGGTGTCCTGGTGGCTATGCTAAAACAAGTACCCTTACAGACACCAACCACATCACACAACATTCCAAGCCCTTTTTGGATGTTTGCGTGATCCTGGGCTACACCATGTTGGCAGGCCACTTGCTTGGTGCTTGTACTAGGGTTCGTCTCAATATCCTGTTGAATCCTGTCCTCCAAATCTGGTGCACGCACAGTCTGCTGCCTCCTCCAAGTTCGCCTGTCTGAAAGGACCCCTGATCACACAAACGCCCAAAACTGCTTGAAATGTTTTGTGATGTGGCTGGTGTCAGTGAGAATTCTTGTTTTTATACAGCCGTGCTGCCTCTCGACCGTTTTCTTTCCCTTCGCAGTAGAAAAACACCATCTCGGCTTGTTTCCGACATGAATACTGGACCATTCTGCTACGCTGCGTCAATCACACGGAACTTTCATTCGTCAACGCAATCTACCGTGGCAACGATGTACTTCCGGAGAAGTGTTCATAGGACGGTTTTTCCTCCATTTCAAGTCAGAAATCCGTCCTTGCAGTTTGTCTGTTTTTTTATGTCCATCCTGTATAATGGTAGGTGTGCCAATATTTCGTGGAGCCACTACAAATGCGGCTTCCGCTGCACGACCCTGGCGGCAGACAGGCAGTCTCGGCGGCGGACGGCAGCTGTCGACGCACGTGCTGGTTGCGCCGCCCCCGCCTTGACCGTTAGTGCGCGGCGCGGCGGTTGTGCGCAGGCGCGGAGTTCAAGGACCGCAGAGCGCAGGCGCCAGGCTCAGCTGATCGCAGGGCCGCCGGATCCGACCTGCCGCACCAGACGCCCACGCGGCAGGCCGGCAGCGTTGCGACACGCGCGAACTTCCTACGCCGGCCGCCCACAGCGCTCGCGTGGCCGCTCGCAGAGTTTCATGGCGCTTCAGTGGCGTGTAGTGTGCCACTAAGAGGCACTATAAGGCCCAATTCATGTAGAAACGGCGTGGCGTGGACGCATCGCTTCGTGGTCCGCGCCACGTTCGTTTGACGCCACAAGTGGCGCACCGAAGGGACACATGGCCACTTTATGTTTGGCAGGCCTTGGTACATAGGTTGCTGCCCACGAAATACAGCTAACAAACCGAAACTGTTTTTAACGGTGGAAGTGATGTATTTTGACATCTGGCTTCGACGAACTACGTTGCGCAACTGTCTACGTTCAAGCCACGCGCTGTGCGATTTGTCGCTCATGTTTCTCTTTCGTATGTGGTTTATGAAGTCAGTTACAATCGCATTTGAAGTTAATACTGCATTAAGAGAGATTTTCGTTCTGAAAGCAGAGATAGACAATCGCAGATCCAGCGGCAGAGTTAGCTTTATACTGTATACGTAAATTTTTCATGCCTACACTGACAGTTTCATTCACGAAACATTCAGTAACTGTTTTCGTTCACATATTGTCGACCAAATGACGTGTGTTCTAGCGAGCAGTGAATGAGACATGGGATTTCGTCATTGATATACCTAAAGTATTCTCTAGCTGCAGATGGTTTCTCAATAGAAGTTCTACTTTTCACGAAAAATTTCAAACCGCTGTTTTACGATCTCAGCGTGTTCTTGGTGCAATGACTGGAATCCAGTTTTCTGGCTGAAAGGATATATTTTTCCTCTCTATAAGAGAGAAATCTCTATCACACAGCACGAAATTTTAAATCTCTATCACACAGCACGAAGTTTTGCCCTGTAACGAGGAAGTTCTAGTCCACAGCAAGTAAATATTTAAGAATAATCAGATTCTGGGAAAGTGTCGTAATATTTTTAACACCGCCTCACAAAATCGGCAATATTTAGGTTGACGTTCAAATGAAAAGCATATCTAAAATAGAAACAGTGATCAAAACATTCCAGTTTCGTTGTTTTTCTCTGAATGTTGTCCTTCACTTTCTCTAATGTCATTTACAAACACTTGAGACAGAAATTTTCGTGACATAGGTTTAGTTCTTTCATTACGTCGAATGTATCATACACTGAAGAGCCAAAGAAATTGGTACACCTGCCTAATATCGTGTAGGGCCACCGCGAGCACGCAGAAGTGCCGCAACAAGAGTGGCACGGACTCGAGTAATGTCGGAAGTAGTGCTGGAGGCAATTGACACCGTGAACCCTACGGGGCTGTCCATAAATCCTTAAGAGCACGAAGGGGTAGAAATCTCTTCTGAATAGCATGTTGCAAGGCATCCCAGATATACTCAATAATGTTCATGTCTGGGGAGTTTAATGGTCAACGGAAGTGTTTAAACTCAGAAGAGTGTTTCTGGAGCCATTCTGTAGCAATCCTGGACGTGTGGTGTGTCGCATTGTCCTACTGGAATTGCCCAAGTCTGTCGGAATGCACAATGGATATGTATGGATGCAGGTGATCAGACAGGATGCTTGCGTACGTGTCACCAGTCAGAGTCGTATCTAAGCGTATCTGGGGTCCCACATGACTCAAACAGCACACACCCCACACCTTTACATAGCCTCCACCAGCTTGAACAGTCACCTGCAGACATGCAGAGTGCGTGGATACACGAGGTTGTGTCCATACCCGTACACATCCATCCGCTCGATACAATTTGAAACGAGACTCATCCGACCAGGCAACATGCTTCCAGTCATCAACAGTCCAATGTTGGTGTTGGCGGGGCCAGGCGAGGCGTACAGCTTTGTGTCGTGCAGTCATCAAGGGTACCCGAGTGGGCCTTCGGCTCCGAAAGCTCATATCGATGATGTTTCGCTGAATGATTCGCACGCTGACACTTGTTGATGGCCCAGCATTGAAACCTGCAGAAAGTGCGGAAGGGTTGCACTTCTGTCACGTTGAATGATTCTCTCCAGTCGTTGTTGGTTCTGTGTTCTGTCCTTGCAGGATCTTTTTTCGGCCGCAGTGATGTCGGAGATTTGATGTTTTACCGGATTCCTGATAATCAGTGTACACTCCTGAAATGGTCGTACGGGGAAATCCCCAGTTCATCGCTACCTCGGAGATCCTGTGTCCCATCGCTAGTGCGCCGACTATAACACCCCGTTCAGACTCACTCAAATCTTGATGACCTGCCATTGTAGCAGTAGTAACCGATCTAACAATTGGGTCAGACACTTGTTGTCATATAGGCGTTGCCGACCGCACCGCCTTTTTTTTTTTTCTTTATTGTGATTTCACGCCCCTGCCCCATATGGACAGGGGAGGGCTGTCAGCAGCACAATCCGCCGCTCTTCAGCCGAGTGACATGACAACTAAAACAAGAATAAAATAATACATACATAAGGAGGTAGCAAAGGGGAGCATAAAACAGTGTAAGGGGAGAAAATGGAGGTAAAAATACACTGACATGTAGAAGTTCATTGGGGACAGTTAAAAAAGTCACCAGAAAGTTAAAAAACACAGTTGGCGATTCTTAAAACACAGAGAAGACACTGGATGCGCATGCACAGGTTAAAAGTTGGCCACAGTATTAAAAACACTCCGAAACAACACACTTAAAACCCACTTGGAGCACACGCGACGAAGAATAAAACTACCAGGCGGGACCTGCCGAGGGAAAGGTCGGAGAGGATGGAAAAGGAGGGGAGAGCATGGGGCAGCTGGGGAAGCGGCGGGATGAAGCGAGGAGGGGCAACCGTGGGTTCACGAAGAGGCAGGAGACACATGGGGCGGGAGAGGAAAAGGGAAGACAGGGCAGGAGGGAGCGCAGAGACACTGAAAGAAGGCACAAGAGATGGACGGGGAGTAGGAGGGGAAATCCGCTCAGAAGGAGGGAGGGGGAGGTGAGGGAGCCCTGAGGAGGAGGCAGGAAGAGGGGGTTAGAGTTGGTAAGAAGGATAGATGTCAGGGCGAAGCTCATCATCCGGGAGTGGTAGACGGTGGACCGCACCGCCGTATCCCGCCTGTTTATATATCTCTGTTTTTGATTACGCATGTCTATGCCAGTTTCTTTGGCCCTTCAGTGTTTTTCTTCTCTTTCTACATCCGTAACGGACGAACCCAATAACTTCTTCGCTGCTAAACATTCACTATTTACAAAAGATCCGATGGATCAATATCTTCGTCTGATGATGATGACATATGCTGATCCGTTTGTAACATGACCGTACTGAATCTCCATTGACAGTTGACAGCGCCACCTCTGTGTGAACTGCTCACGTCTCGTCCGCGCCTAATCCCCGACTCACCGCCGCGGGCGTCCGCGCCATGCCTTTAATTTGGAGCCTTAACGTTTCGGTTGTTTATCTCACTCCATCTCGCCACCCCGCTGCAGTACTTTTATATCTTAGCCTGCGGTCGCAGTGGCATCGGCAACAATCGCCAGAGGTCAGCCGACAGCTTGCTCATGGTCTCTATGCCGTACATTTTTTGAACACAACCTACGTTCAGCTTAGAGACAGAAGTGATGACACTTTCTGCAGGACCTGACTATCATTTTGCGGGACAATGCTCAAGCACGTACAGTGCAAGCTGTTACTGATTCGTTTCACTGATAGGGCTGCTAAGTGCTATACCATCTACTGCACTCCCCTGACTTATGCCCTCGTGAGTTCAGCTCGATTTCTAAACTGAAGGAAACACTTCACGGCATTCGCTTCAAAACTGCTACAAATTAGTCGGGCAATAGACCGCGCCGCTCGAATTGTCAACACAACTGGCACTGCTAAGAGTATCCTACAACTTCCACATCGCTGGCAACCTGTTATACACAATGCCGGTGACTACTTTGAAGGTCAGTAAAACTTTGAAACACATATCTATTTTCTACGAGCTGTAAATAAATAGATGCCACTATTAAAGTTCCAACCCTCGTATATGCTTTCGGGATGGCTGAAGTTATCCCGAAGACCGACACTGACGATCTTAAAACTGGCTGAACCAAACCATAATTGTTGCTTAGGTGTACTTTTTGTGTGTATATGTATGTTAAAAGGATACTTACACAGCAGTTTCATTCAAAAGGTAATGGTTTATGAAGTCAGGTTTCAGCTGTACAGAAGTTTGTTCTCACACTTCCGCATTGCGTTATTTCGCGCTGCTTTGAAATCAAATCAAGTGAAACAAGGAGGATGTCAGAGACCTGTCCTCTACATATTACAGCTTTCGAAATAGTTAAACGATGAATTCAACGGCAGCACCAAAAAACAGATTCGACAGCCTACTGGCCGAAATTAACGCAGAAGGCCGAAGTTAGCTATTTTTGCGGTACTCGAGATGATTCGTGGTGACGTTGAAAAGCAAGATTACAAACACTCTGTGCAACAAAACACGTATATGTCAGTTAACCGTCAATGAATGTCGTTTAGCATATGACAAATATAAATCTGGGAACAAATTACTCTGAACACCTAAAGCACTGAAAAGTGGAAACCACGTCATAAAACAGATCACCACCCTGGTGGCATAAAAATACTAGTAATCAGTAATAATAACTCGTAGACACTTTATGCTCGCCTACCACAACCCACAAAGGTTCCAGTATAGCAACTTTAAGCAAGTATGTCACCATTCTCGCTTGAACGTACAATTTTTGTAGCTTATGATCTAGGCCTAAAATTTCCGATACAGATGTTTCGTGCATGGCACGCTGCGTTTTAAGTATACTGATGCAGCTGAAATAGCTAGAAAGCCACAGAACATGCATAATGCTATACACGTAACGTTCAATCAACTATTATTAAATTTTTTCATTGTTCGAATACTATGATTTCCAAAACAGCAGCGATTTCAGATCATAGATTCCGAGACACATCCTCGTAACTATATTTCTCATCCTCAGCACACCGCAAACTCCTCTCTTGTACTACACTTAAAAAATTTCAGTCCATGTTTCGGTATAAAATTCAATCGTCAGCTGCAAATAAATTTCTATTTCGCTTTGCTGCTTTCGACAAATTAATTTGGCATCTGCAGAAGTCTTCAGAATTATGGCTATTATAAATCCTTTGACTTTGGCTTCGATGCATAGAGCACATAAAAGTGAAGACACACCAAGCATTAGACCAGCTACTCCGAAATGCAGAAGACCAGAAAAAAAATGGAGAAAGACTGTATTGTGTGCTGGGTGCCAAGTTTCAACT
Organism: Schistocerca serialis cubense; assembly: GCF_023864345.2. NCBI lineage: Eukaryota > Metazoa > Arthropoda > Insecta > Orthoptera > Acrididae > Schistocerca > Schistocerca serialis. The sequence continues at coordinate 348,884,686 of NC_064639.1, forward strand.
ATGAAAACGGAGTGTTGATATGAGACCATGGTTATACGTTTATGTAAAATATAAAACGTGCTGTAAATTTTCAATCTTCCTTTACAATAATCACATAACATATGTACGTTTTTTGATATGTCATGGCATTTTGATTCTATGAAGAAGATATTGACATCTGTCAAACATATACTAAGTAAGTATCTGTAATACATAAGAGGCGTTCAAAAAGAAACGAGCCGGAAGCATAATTACAGAAACCAGTACCTGTATGTTAGGGGTATTGACCCTGGCTGTTGAGACACTTGTCCCACTGTGACACAAGGCGTTGAATCGCCGTCTCATAAAATTCTCGGGGCTGCGATGTTAACCAGTTCCGCATGTACAGCTGGACGTCGTCGTCTGAGGTGAATTGTTTGCCCCTCAGAGCCTTTTTAAGGGGACCAAAAATGGAGTAATCACAGGGAGAGAGGCTCGGACTGTATGGAGGGTGGCCGAGAAGCTCCCATTTGAACTTCTGCAGGAGTGCCGCGACTGTGTTGGCCGAATGAGGCTTTTACATCGTCGTGGAGCAGAATGACCCCATGGGTGAGATTGCCTGGTCGTTTTGATCGCTTGGTGAAGGGTGGTCAAGGTGTGCGAGTAACGCTGGGCATTCATTGTTGTCCCGTGCTGCACGAAGTGAATCAGAAGGGGGCCATCTTGGTCAAAGAAGAACTTCAAGAAGGGGCAAACAATTCACCTCGGACGGCGACGTCCAGCTGTACATGCGGAACTGTTTAACATTGCAGCCCCGAGAATTTTATGAGACAGCCATTCACCGGCTTGCGTCACAGTGGGACTAGTGTCTCAACAGCTAGAGTCAATACTTCTAACATACAGGTACTGCTTTCTATAATTATGCCTCCAGCTCGTTTCTTTTTGAACGCCTCTTTACTTCTTGTACTTTACACGAATGTATAGCCTATATCTTAAGATTTATAATATCCCTAATTTTGTGGGCTGCTGAAGATGACAAATTTTATTGTCGTAGCCGGTAAAGCGTAATAAAAATATATGTGCATCTGAGGACTGAATTTTATTCTGAAATAAATACTACAGCTGCTTAACATTACAGCCATGAATAAAATAATAAATCCATGCTTTGCTTGAGGGAACTTCGCCCTACCGAAGAAAACTGATTTAAATTCCGTCGATCGTCCAAAATCTGTATGATCGTTGTTTTGTTCGGTAGCAGCGGGACTGCACACTTACTGACTTACTGTTTTGAAAAGATTGGACGCCTTCGGCCGATGTCAGTCGTCGGCGGAATTAACCGCTGTCGGTACAACAGTTACCTCAACCTTACTCTGGAATTCTCTTCCGAAGTTTCAGCATTAGAGGCTAGTCCTTCCACGTTTTTTGATGTAACATTACTGTCCATTTGATACGACCTTTCGAGATGTTTTCGGTATGCCTTTTTCAATTTTTAATTCAATAAAGCTTCACTTTTATTCGCGAAACTGGTTTGGCCAACGCAGTTGCTCTCGCCAGCGTTCCGTTAGGTCGAGATCGCATATTTTTGCGTTACACGATCCCTCGGCCTTTTTGTGTGAGACCGCTGAGGTTTATTTTTCAGATTCATGCCGCAGTGTTGCAACGTCTACAGTGACGTGGAGGCAGCACAACACTGTGGCATGGATTAAAAAAAAGCGCTGCGATCTTTTACATAAAAGCGGAGGGATAGTGTAATGCAAAAATGCGAGACCTCGGCCGAAGAGAATGCTGCCGGACGCAACAGCATTCGGGATATTAGCTTCGCTGTGATCGCTCGGACTTAACGTAACACGCCAATGATGCTGTTGCGGTCTTGTCAGAAGACTGGTTTGTTGCACCTCTCCATGCTACTCTAACCTCCGCAAGGCTCTTCCTCTTCGAATAACTGCTGCAACCTACATCCTTACGAATCTATTTACTGTATTCATCTCTTGGCCTCCGTCTACGATTTTTACCACCACCCCCTCCCCCTCCTCCTCACACTTCCCTCAATTGCTAAACTGGTGCTCCCCTTGAATGTGTTACCAGAGTGTGTCCCACAACCGATCCCTTCTTCTAGCCAAGTAGTGCCACAAATTTCTTTTCTCCCCAGTTCTGTTTGGTACCTCTTCATTATATGTATACAAGGTGTACCACTTTGCTTCCGCCGTTTGCCGATAGGTAGCGACAACGGGAAGTAGCGGTCGAAAGAAACAGATCTCAGGCAGTTAGCATGGACCTCGGTCAACATAACCTCATTCAAACACTAGTCGATTTATGTCTGCATCATAAAGTTATTCTTGATTGAAAGTGTGAGTTTACGAGCCTAATTCTCGTCATTTGCGGGAGGTGTTGCTGTTTTGTTTAAATATGAAGAAAACAGCGGCTGAGTCTCATCGAATGCTCTCAAATACTTATGGTAAGGCCGCTATTAGTGAAAGAACGTGCCATGAGTGGTTTCAACGCTTCTAGATCGGTGATTGTAACGTTGTAGACCGGCGTAGTGGTGGGAGAGAGAATGTTTTCGAAGATACAAAGTTGGAGACATTACTGACTGAAAACTCGCGTCAAACTCAAGAAGACTTGGTACGATTAGTGGGAGTGACACAGCAAGCCATTTCAAAACATCTCAAGGCTATGGGCATGATTCAGAAAGAAGGTACTTTGGTCCCGTGTGAGCTGCAACCAAGAGACGTTGAACGGCGTTTGTGTGTTTGTGAACAGGTGCTTCAGAGGCAAAAACGAAAGTGATTTCTGCATCGCATTGTGACCGGGGACGAAAAATGGGTTCATTACGATAACCCTACACGCAGAAAATCATGGGGATATCCCGGCCATGCTTCCACGTCGACGGCCAAACCGAATATTCACGTCTCCAAGATCATGCTCTGCATTTGGTGGAATCAGCTCGGCGTCGTGTACTATGAGGTGTTAAAACCAAGTGAAACAATCAAAGGTGCTCGTTATCGAACCTAGTTATTGCGTTTGAGCAGAGCATTAAAAGGCAAACGGCCGCAATACAGCGAGAGGCAAGATAAAGTAATTTTGCAGCGCGACAACCCTCGACCCCACGTTGTAAAAGAGGTCAAAACGTATTTGGAAACGTTAAAATCGGACGTCCTACCCCACCCGCCATATTCTCCAGACATTGCTCCCTCTGTCTATCACCTGTTTAGATCAATGGAGCACGGCCTGGCTGACCAATCTCATGAAGAAGTCACAAATTGGATCGATTCGTGGATCGCTTCAAAAGATGAACAATTTTTTCGACGCGGGATTCGTACATTGCCCGAAAGATGGGAAATAGTAGTGGCCAGCGATGGAAAATACTTTGAATAATACATGCGTAACCAATTTGTTTCATTAAAGCTTCAAATGTTGGGGAAAAAACGGCGGAAACAAAGTTGTACGCCTTATAGTAAGCAAAAACGATGCTGTATTCAAAGATGATTTAATTTTTTGGTGCTATTAGCTTATCTCGGCTCCATGACCATTGTCAAGCTACTTCGGTAACAAATCGTTAACATTGTCGCTATCTAAAGCCTTGCATTGCTGGGTATCGTAGGTGTAGCGCAGACTTAAATGTTATTCTCTCTCTCTCTCTCTCTCATTCAGTGGAATTTATTGCTGAGGCACATTCACTGAGACTTGTTTAATATGTTCCGTAACTTTGACAGCTTAAATTGTCACTTACGTGAACGATCTTATATATAACATAGTAGACGCTGGTTCGTGATGTTCGTCTATCCAGATGGCTGACACCTACTGTCTGCCATATGAGATTCAACCAAGGAAGCTTTCCGATGCACCTTCGTCGCACTGGAATTGCTCCAAACCCGCTCTGTGACACTACAGAAGGTGACATCAATCACAACCTCTTTGCATGAGCAAAATGGGAGAGGCAAAAAAAAAAAAATCTTTTTGCACCAGTTACGTCGCCTGTTAGTAGACTTTCCTACAGGTGCAACGATTCTACTTTATTTGAATATGCTGCATATACCAATGAGCTTTCCAGATTTTACAAGCTGCCAAAATATCTTTGTAATAACAACTCAGCACTGGGAACTATGTTTACTCTTATGTTTATATGTTTTTTATAACCATAGGTATTTTAATTGAGGCTCTGAATTTTTGTATTTCTAGTGCCTCTACTTTTTATTTGTATGTACCAACTTGTGGTGCCGTGTAAAACTGATACACAGCATGTTCAAAACCTTTGTTAAACGTAAACGTGTATCTTGATTGACATTTGTACCACTACAACAATGTTAACCGTTAATTTTCTCATGCTGAATCATTGGTATGTCATCAGTTTATGGGCTGTACTACATGTCTCCTCGTTAACGTTTAGCTGGCCAAATGGCCGTAAAGAGACAAAATGAATAAATAAATAACATCATTGACTTGCTCAGCAACAAATTCCGCTACAGTTCATATTTACACAGTAACAAATTCGTCTGCGCCACACCTACGATACGCAGCAATATAATGTATTAGACAGCGACAGCGTTAATGATGTGTTGTGGAAATTGCTTGGCAATGGGCTTTGAGCCGAAGTAAGCATATAGCACCGGAAAATAACATTTTGATAAAAAGCCTTTGAATATAGCAGCGTTTTTGCTTACTGTACATACAGGGTGTTTCAAAAATGACCGGTATATTTGAAACGGCAATAAAAACTAAACGAGCAGCGATAGAAATACACCGTTTGTTGCAATATGCTTGGGACAACAGTACATTTTCAGGCAGACAAACTTTCGAAATTACAGTAGTTACAATTTTCAACAACAGATGGCGCTGCGGTCTGGGAAACTCTATAGTACGATATTTTCCACATATCCACCATGCGTAGCAATAATATGGCGTAGTCTCTGAATGAAATTACCCGAAACCTTTGACAACGTGTCTGGCGGAATGGCTTCACATGCAGATGAGATGTACTGCTTCAGCTGTTCAATTGTTTCTGGATTCTGGCGGTACACCTGGTCTTTCAAGTGTCCCCACAGAAAGAAGTCACAGGGGTTCATGTCTGGCGAATAGGGAGGCCAATCCACGCCGCCTCCTGTATGTTTCGGATAGCCCAAAGCAATCACACGATCATCGAAATATTCATTCAGGCAATTAAAGACGTCGGCCGTGCGATGTGGCCAGGCACCATCTTGCATAAACCACGAGGTGTTCGCAGTGTCGTCTAAGGCAGTTTGTACCGCCACAAATTCACGAAGAATGTCCAGATAGCGTGATGCAGTAATCGTTTCGGATCTGAAAAATGGGCCAATGATTCCTTTGGAAGAAATGGCGGCCCAGACCAGTACTTTTTGAGGATGCAGGGACGATGGGACTGCAACATGGGGCGTTTCGGTTCCCCATATGCGCCAGTTCTGTTTATTGACGAAGCTGTCCAGGTGAAAATAAGCTTCGTCAGTAAACCAAATGCTGCCCACATGCATATCGCCGTCATCAATCCTGTGCACTATATCGTTAGCGAATGTCTCTCGTGCAGTAATGGTAGCGGCGCTGAGGGGTTGCCGCGTTTGAATTTTGTATGGATAGAGGTGTAAACTCTGGCGCATGAGACGATACGTGGACGTTGGCGTCATTTGGACCGCAGCTGCAACACGGCGAACGGAAACCCGAGGCCGCTGTTGGATCACCTGCTGCACTAGCTGCGCGTTGCCCTCTGTGGTTGCCATACGCGGTCGCCCTACCTTTCCAGCACGTTCATCCGTCACGTTCCCAGTCCGTTGAAATTTTTCAAACAGATCCTTTATTGTATCGCTTTTCGGTCCTTTGGTTACATTAACCCTCCGTTGAAAACTTCGTCTTGTTGCAACAACACTGTGTTCTAGGCGGTGGAATTCCAACACCAGAAAAATCCTCTGTCCCAAGCATATTGCAACAAACGGTGTATTTCTATCGCTGCTCGTTTAGTTTTTATTGCCGTTTCAAATATACCGGTCATTTTTGAAACAGCCTGTATAATGGCTATACAAGATATCCGTAACGTTGCAGAACCATAGCCCTTTCATTAGTTACGCGATCTACCCATGTGTTCGTAATCTCCAGCATCGACGCGCAAGTCGCCTAACTGGCGTCAAATGGGAAGACTTGCACCCGGCGAACGGTCTACCCGACGGGAGGCCCTAATCACACGACATTTAATCTCCAGCACTCTTCTGTAGCAACAAAAGGGCCGAGACAAAATGGCGCAGCCTATTGATAAAATGAAATGTTGTGCTCTAATTCGTTTCGTGCATTTGAAGCGGAACAGCGCCGCAACAGTACATGCCGAGTTGATGGATGCGTACAGTAACAATGTCCCATCATATGGTACAGTGTTTAGGTGATGATGAAGACGATGTTTGGGTTGTGGGGCATTCAACTGCGCGGTCATCAGCGGCCGTACAAAGTCCTAATTTTTACACAGTCCATTTTTTTCCTCAGTCGAATCGAGCCACTGTCACGAATGATTATGGTGATGATGATGATGAAATAATGAGGACAACACAAACACCCGGTCCCCAGGTAGAGAAAATCCCCAACTCGGTCGGGAGACACTAGACCACGAGCTGCGGACAGTACAGTGTTTAGGTGAAGCAGACGTTCCAGTGTGGTCAAAACAGGTCTGAATGATGAAGAGGTGGCAGACCATTTCTCTGTGAAGAAGCGCTAATTGCAAGAGAAGCGCTGGTGCTCAAAGACAGGCGTATCACAGTCAAGGAGACTCTGGAGAAAGTTAACTGAAAATCAGCGGGGGACCAATTATCAACATCTTGCGCGACGTGTGGAACACGACAATATTCTCGCCGCCTGTTGGGTTTGGCTATCGCTCGTGCCTATTTAAAACGCCCACCGAACGCGGGTGGGAAAAACGGACCGGTTAAAACCTATATCGGTTATTAAGTTTTGAATAATGTATTTTCCGATATTTGTTTGGTCTCGGTTATAACAGGTACTTCTACTTTTTACTGATAACAGGGTATGATAATGATATCAGTTTGTCACAGCAGTGGTGCTGAAATGTTTGATTTTGAAATTTTTTTTTTTACCGAATTTGGTATGAAATTCTGTGGCTTCTGAAAGATTGGTATCGTCTTTGAATGAAATTGTTTCTGAAGAAAGGAGTCAACTTACCGATTAACACATTGTACAGCGAGCATTTATGAACAGATTCGGTAATTAACACAGGCCAATGGATCAATTAAGTGTTGAAATTGTTCCTGATAAATGTTACATTTTCCCTACTATGTCCGTAATTGTTCATCTGAATTTTTTGAAAGAGCAGTTTTAGTTATTGAGCAAAAATATCAATTGTTTCCAAATTTTCTTTGAAAATTAAAGATATATATTTGGCTATACTTTCCCTTTCACTATATTGACACTACTTTTCGTTGTAAATAATTTAAGAAAAAGAAAGCTACAAATTTTACGTAGAAGCTTATTATTTGTCTGCCTTTTCTGTGAAATAATAAAAGAGAACGGAAGTTATGGCAACTTAACAGTTCACATACAGATTTTAATAACAGAAAGTAGCTGATCCGCTGCCATTGTCTGCACAATACGTCTTTATCTGCTTGTAGCCCTTGGAAACTTACTTTATACCACGAAAAACAGAGTACTCCAAGCTCAATTTTCACTGACAATTCGTAATAGCCAAATAGTGGTATAATCCTCGATTACAACATGATTTTTGAACAGAGATTTAAAAAATCAGAATAGGTAGGAAACTGCTGGCGAAACTTTCTTAGTATTCAAGCCCTCATTACTTTTCGAGAAATCAACGTTCAGTGGAAGGACTCAGTTTTCTTTTATTTGCCTATTTCATTTCATATTTCGATTCTGCGTCTCTTGAAACGTGCAATGTAAAAGTCTGAGGGAGTCTTAAAACTTTTCAGTCTTTGTTCGATGTGTACGTTTACTGCTGGAAAGAATATCACTTTAAAACCGAAATCAGTTATTTGAGAAACCGGTTGTTTTGAGCGGTTGTAACAGCCAGGTGGCACTGAAGGTGCGGAAAAGCGGTATAACCGAAAACCGGTTGTTACAGTGATAACCGCCATTCCTAACCGAACAGTGGCAACAGCGGATATGTTGCAGCTACGTCAGTCTATTTCAGATGACTTCTTCCCGGTACCTAATCACGATGGACGATTGCTGGGTGTATGAACATGACACCAAGAGAAAGTAGCAAAGCAAGCAGTGGAAGCCTGTTGACTCACCGCCGCCGAAAAAGGCGAAGATCCAAAGGCCCTCAGAGCCCTCCCCTCCTTTCCCTCCCCGGCACACAGTTGACGTCTTCCTCTTTCCTGGGATGAAGAAACAGTGCGCGGCAGGCAGTTCCAGAATGACAATGAGACGGGTTTTTCGTTTTTAGTCGAAACGTTTCCTGAACACCTAAAATGGAGGCGTCTACAACCAAGGTCTCGTCGAAGTCATGCTTCATTGGGAAAAATGTCTCACATTGAGGGATGAATATGCAGACATGGAATAAAACCATCACCAAGTTTCAGGGTCGGAACTTGATTTTTTTTCGATGAAATAATTTATGACTGCCCTATAGTACCCTACGGATGACCGTGATCGCTGAAACAACCGCTTTTCGGTTACACTGATTTTTTTTTTTCATCTTCAGTTTAAACTGACTGTTAAAACTGCTCATTAACCAGTTTCTCAAATAACCGATTTTCTGTTTCTTTCCCTTGTTTTTGTTTCCACTAATAAACGTAGTCATCGAACAAAGAATGAAAAATTCTAAGACTCCCTCAGACTTTTGTATTATACGTTTCGAGATAACATATAGCATCAAAATATCGAATAAAATAGGTAAACAAAAGAAAACTTCATCTATCGCTCGCAGCTTTTCTCGAAAAGTAACGACTGATTGAATACTACAAAAAAAAAAAAAAAAAAAAACCACCAGTATTCTTCTATTGATTCCAGTTTTTTTGGAACTCTGCTGAAAATCATGTTGTAATCAAGGATCATAACCCTATTTCGCTATTACCTATAGTCAGTGCTAAAGGGTGAAAACTGAGGTTGGAGAACCCTTTTTTTATTTCTTGGTAAGGTGTCGTGATTCTAAGGGCTACAAGGAGATAAAGGCAACAGACTAGTTACTTCTTATTTTTATTATAAACTATGAATTAGTTACTAACTTCTTAATTTATTTCCGTTCAAAAAAAAATGTTTGAAATGGCTCTGAGCGCTATGGGACTCAAATGCTGTGGTCATCAGTCCCCTAGAACTTAGAACTACTTAAACCTAACTAACCTAAGGACATCACACACATCCATTTCCCGAGGCAGGATTCGAACCTGCGACCGTAGTAGCAGCGCGGCTCCGGACTGGAGCGCCTAGAACCGCACGGCCACCACGGCCGGCTTATTACTGTTACCTTAATTCCTTTACCTTTTATCATTTCATAGAAACGGCAGACAGATATAAAACAGTTGTGTAGCATTTGCACCGTACTTTTTCGTTAATTATTTCGAATGAAAAACCCTTTTTGTACTCAAATATATTTACTTACTTTTTAACATGGAGTTTCATTTTACTAAATTTTTCGCTGACAAAACTAAAAAAGCTCATTCAAAAAATCAAATGAACAATTTAGATAGGAGATGAAATAGAACATTTACCAGGAATAATAACATGATAATATTTCAGCAATGAATTAATCCGATGTCCAACATTTATTATTCAGTCTGTTCATAAATACTCGTTCTCAGGGCTTGATTTGTTGTCGGTACGCTACAGTACTCTGTATCAGTACTTGTGACGAGACAAAATCAGAACCGCGTAACTAGATGTGCGAAGTTAGAACTTTTTTTTTTACCAGTACAAATGTTGTATTCACACTTTTAAAAGGTGGAGATTAAATTTCAACCCCCCGCCCCGTGGAAGGCCACAGTACCATAATCTCTCTCATTCTCTCTCTCTACTTTTTTTTTTTTTCATATCGTCCTATAAGGTTTTGATACTAAGTAGACTTCTTTGATCAGAAACAACATAATCCAAAGACGATGCCAGTCTTCCTAACAACGGTAAATATTGAAATTTCCTGGCCAATTAAAACTGTGTGCCAAACCGAGATTCGAACTCGGGACCTTTGCCTTTCGCTGGCAAGTGTTGTACCAACTAAGGCGTGCTTGGGGAGCTCTGTTGGTAGAGCACTTGCCCGCGAAAGGCAAAGGTCCCAGGTTCGAGTCTCGGTCTGGCATACAGTTTCAGTCGGCCAGGAAGTTTCGAATCAGCGCACAATCCACTGCAGAGTGAAAATTTCATTCTGGGAACGATAAATATTGTTGAGCTACAAATGACAAGCTCGGCATATATCATTTACTCTGCTCCCAAAAACCAAATGGATCACTGCTACTGGGTAGTTGATGACAACAGGTATAGGACTGTCTTAGCAACGCTGTATCGATTCTTATGTCGTGTGTGTGTGTGTGTTACTAGTTTTTAATTGTCGACGTTGCTATTAAGAAAGCAATGATCGTTTTTCTAATTTTGTATAATACTCAACATTTCAAAGCAATGGAAATTTTACAAATCAGCATTACTTGTTTTATAAAGAGTTTGATTTAAAATCCAAAAGTCTTAGCCCGCTGCAATGACAGTTGTACTGTTCTTTTACCCAGTTATCAGTAAAAAATAAAATACCGGTCATAACTGAGACCCAACACATACCGAAAAACACCAGTTATTCCGAATTAAAATACCGTTATCGGTTTTAACTGGTCGGTTTTCCCCATCCATATAGTACACCGACCGCCTTAAAATCCACCTGTGGCGCAGTCAACTTTTTCTCTACCCCACTGCCAAAGAGGATATTAAAGGACGTCATTTGTATACTGAAACCTTGACAGTGACATCGTTACGGCGATTCTGAAATGAGAACGGCGTTCATAATGTCTTTCGGAAATGGCGACAAAGATGGGACAAGTGGATCAAATTATGAAAAGTTTTTTCAAAATGAATCCCAGTCGGTTGAAAATTCGTCGTACAGTACATAGATTATGATGAGCGAACTTCGTGTGTCAGTTTGTAAATAGCGCTGAGAGGAAAAGTACTGACGAATCGACTCAGTTAATCGATGCCAGCGACAATGGCGTTTGTGATGTTTCCCGTAGCAGCCAACAAAAATCAGGAAGCTTTTTCTTAGCTTCATTAAAAATTGTATGAATCCTTGCGTTCAATTTAGCGAAGAAAATTGATTTTTCAGTTACCATTCACTTATTCCACAGCCACTAACCGTAATAAGTCTCTAATATCTATATATATAGAACAAAGTCGGGTTTGTTACAACACTTATAACTCGAGATCTGCTGGACCAATTTTCATGGTTTTTGATTTGTTGGATTTGTCTCCGCCCCGAATAGCAGAATACATCTTAAAAATAATGAAAAATTGACGAATAAAAATTTTCATGGTTTTGATTTGTTGGATTTGTCTCCGCCCCGAATAGCAGAATACATCTTAAAAATAATGAAAAATTGACGAATACTTGAAAAATGCGTTATTTTCCCTAAAAGTTCTTTAGTTTCGGAGCTGTCAAATTTTTTTGTCAAAATCTGTAAGTAATGATTGACATTTATGCATGCGTTCATAAACTATTTAAAATGGATGAATAAACTATTATGTGTATTTTTTTAAAAAAAAGATTGAAAAATATTACGCGTGCGTTCAGAAATGTGTAATGAATACTTAATCTATATATATAAAAGAAAGTCGTGTTAGTTACACTATTTATAACTGAAGAACGGCTGGAGCGATTTGGCTGAAAATTGGTGGAGAGGTAGCTTAGAACCAGGCGACGGGTATAGGATACTTTTTATCCCGTTCGACCGCTATAAAACGTAGTATAACAGAAACGCATCTGGCGTGGAATAACAAAACGCAAATTAGATTTAGTAGTTCAAACTAATGTACCCCTGTTGAACCCCCAACAAAAGGAAGTTTATGATACATTAATGAAGGCAATTGATGATGGAAATAGTGGTTTATATTTCCTGGATGCCCCTGGTGGAACTGGCAAGACATTCCTCATGTCAGTAGTTTTAGCCACTGTTCGTGCGAGATCCAACATTGCGGTTGCAGTTGGTTCTTCCGGAATAGCAGACACATTGTTAGAAAGATGCCGTACGGCTCAGTCAGCATTAAAATTACCGTTAAATCTTCAAGCTATTGAATAACCAACATGTAATATTACAAAAAACTCAGCAGCGGCCGAAGTTTTATCAGCATCCAAGATCTGGGACGAATGCACAACGGCTCATAAACGTGCATTAGAGGCACTTAACCGAACATTGAAAGATCTACGCAATGACTCGAGTTGTTTTGGAGGAGCAATGATTTTACTGTCTGGCGAATTCCGCCAAACACTGCCAGTAGTTCCAAGATCAATGGCTGCAGATGAAATAAATGCTTGCCTCAAATCATCGAATTTATGGCGCTTTGTGAAGAAACTTTAACTGACAACAAACATGAGAGTTGCATTGCTTAATGATACATCTGCTGAAGATTTCTTTGAGCAATTGCTGACTATCGGTAATGGTCGAGTACCTGTCGAAGAATCGAGCGGATTGATTTCATTTCCTCATAATTTCTGTAACTTTGTCTCATCGAAAGACGAACTTATCAACAAAGTATTCCCAAACATCATTACTAACTACAAAAGTAATGAATGGTTGAGTGAGCGAGCAATATTAGCGGCTAAGAATAAAGATGTAGATGACCTAAACTACATAATTCAGAATGAGATCATTGGTAAAATGCATTCATTCAAATCTATTGACTGTGTAACAAATGAAGATGAAGCCACCAACTATCCAATTGAATTTTTAAACTCTTAGGATGTGCCTGACATACCACCGCACAATTTACGCCTAAAAGTTGGCTCCGTAGTAATCATGCTTCGAAACATAAACCAACCAAAACTGTGCAACGGTAAACGTTTTGAGGTAAGTAAATTGATGACCAATGTTATTTACGCGACGATAGTCAAAGGAAAATTCGAGGGTGAGGAAGTTCTCATTCAGAGGATCCCGATGGTCCCAACCGATGTGCCGTTTGAGCTTAAAAGACTTCAATTTCCGACCCGTCTTGCATTCGCCATGACCATTAACAAATCACAAGGCCAATCTTGAAAGTTTGTGGTTTAAATCTGGAATATCCATATTTTTCAAATGGTCAATTATATGTGGCATGTTCACGGGTCGGAAGACCATATGCGTTGTTTGTTCTTGCGCCTGATAATAAAACAAAAAATGTCGTGTATCACAAGGTACTGAATTGAAGAGTGGAAGCTATGCACCAAAAAACATAAAGAATCATTAAAATACTTAATTTTTATTTGTCCTAATAAAAAATTGAACTTAACATCCAAAATCTGATTATTTATTGGCTTTAAGGCGGAACAGAGTTCGCCGGGTCAGCTAGTGTATGATATAAGACAGTGATGGGATGACAATATAGTCTGCAATAAGCTGACGCTGTTCTGTTTAATCACGGGTGTTGTATAAGACAGACTATTCAGATTCTAGACAATGCAACGTTTTACATTTTACCCTTAATCTATTACTTTTTTCTTTCTTTTCAAAGGTCGTGTAATAGTTCTTCAATTAGGTAAGTGATAAAATTTCTGAAACTTTTCTTTGGTGACTATCTTCGTATGTTAAGTACTTTTTTTGAAAAAAAGCATATTTGCGCCATCAGCTATACAGTTGTTTATTTATCCTCTACTGGTTTCAGTTATAACAACCATCTTCGCAGGCGAAAACTAAGGTACAAAAGAAAGACTAATATAAAATATATACAAGCAACATAGAAAATGGAGGAAACTGGAAAAGTTTTTAAAAGCGTAGTACTTACACCGTATACATCAATGGATCAGAAACATAATTTCGCCAAATAGGACTCAACCAACTGCAGAACATACATAACTGTCATATTAGTCTGTCTGAAGGTAATACATACAAACGTGCTGTGCATTAGCTCATTTACAGTAACTAGTATCGACTGTGGTCGAAATTCGACCAATTTCTTCAGTAGACCTGATCTGTAATGGCAAATTTCACGTGCTTACGGTGTCAAATTTTAGCTGTTCAACTAATCTGTGGCAAATGATACATTGTAGCTACTTGTATTGATGAAATAATTCTTTGATTCCCCTTTAACTGTCCGATCATTTGCAGAGAGTGTGCCGTTTCTACCATAGCAGTTGGTCGGTGCGCAAGACAGGAAGTTAGTAGATCAATTTTCGATGTTCGGGTATTGGAGATTTTAAAGCGCGGCAGAGAATGAAACATTATAGTTACAAATGTGAAAGCTTCTACTTCCTTTTATCACTCTTAGCAGCTACATACAAACATATTTTCTTTGTGTTCATCTGTGCAAAGTATCTTTCGAATTATATTGGCCTCCTTGTGCAATTAATATTAAAAATAGGTACCTCAGCCGGCCGGAGTGGCCGAGCAGTTCTAGGCTCTACAAGCTGGAACCGCGCGACCGCTACGTCGCAGGTTCGAATCCTGCCTCGGGCATGGATGTGTGTGATGTCCTTAGGTTAGTTAGGTTTAAGTAGTTCTAAGTTCTAGGGGACTGATGACCTCAGAAGTTAAGCCCCATAGTGCTCAGAGCCATTTGAGCCATTTTTGGGTACCTCAGTTTTCCTGTTCACGTACTAATATTATGATGTATGCTTGGTGAGGACTTCACACTTAATAACTGACATGTCGTAATTTTCAAAGGTATAAATATTATGTGATCGTCGCTTGCCCTGTGTCCAGAGAAACATTGCATCGTAATTCGCAATAGCACAGGCACTGCAATATCGTATTTATCCGCCGACACCGGGCAAGCTTCTTTTAAGTAAAACGTCTCGCCTCGACAGGAATATACATAATGGATGTAGGAGAACAAGATTTAGACGCATGGTTGACAACATATGGAAAGTTGGGTCTGGCCGTGATTCGTGATAGCCTAATGGTATGCCAGCATGGTAGCTCAGCGTGTTCGGTCAGAGGGTTAGCTGCCCTCTGTAATAAAAAAACTGAGTTAATGGGTCAATGATGAACATGAAGAAGCATCATGGGGCGGCCGTCTCGGACAACTAGTCTGAAGAAACAACGAACAAAATGAGATTTTAAAAAAAGTGTGTTCGGTCAGAGGGCTGCTTGCTCTCTTCAATAAAAAAAAAACTGAGTAAAGGAATCAACGATCAACTTGAACGAATGTCATCGGACGTCCGCCCAGGCCAAACGCAACGAACAGATACCGAACGAAATGAAAAAAAAGATTATGAATCAGAGAAGCCGTTAAAAAAGTGGTAAGGCGATGGCTCGCGGTAAGTAGGAAATCCGGTTTCGAGTCCCGGTCCGGCACAAATTTTCACTGTCGTCATTCAGTTAAACAGATGATGATCGTCCATATTCTCAATTGCGAATACATTTTATAAATTATGTTGCTCTTTCTTCGTGTCGAGCTTTTTTCAGTATGGCACCAGCGCAGTGGGTACAAGAAAATTTTTCCACACAAGCGACTTTCCATTTTCAACCCCGCTCCCTCAGTCAAGTTGCCTTTCCTTGGACACTTGGAAAGAATTTTGCATTTTTGCGTCTCTGGCACCCCACTCAGCTTGGCGACCCAAGCGGCCGCTCTTCTCGTTTGGACCGTAGAGCGCCCCTGGGCACCAGGTCTGAAAGGGAAAAAAATGTTTTGTAGCATATTACAGTTTTCTGTGTATTTAAATTTACCTTCTCAATCTAGTTTCGAGGAGGACAGCCTTCAGAATACGATTAGGGATACTGTCATTATTTCTCATTTGAAAACAACTTCGATTTACGGTTATTGTTGGGTGGAGTCGCACCACTAATCTGCTCGGTTTACATTGTATGAAATTCCACTCGGCACAGATAGGTTTAAACGAGTTAGTGTGGCTTCGTTGTCTGTCCATATGTCTGAGATGCGGGAGAGGAAACGGCTTGTCGTGTGTTTATGGTAATTCCGTTTGTTTTAAGGGCCGTTAACGTCACCAACGACCGTGAGCACAAGCTTCACGTGTGTTGAATTAGCTGCTCGCTAGTTCGGAAAATCCGAGAAATGGGTTGGGTAGTGAGTGCTGGAATAAGTTTATCTTGGTTTCATAGCGTGTATTACAGGGCTTGAACAAATACGTGGAAACACCGTGAGAAACGCGTGCTTGAACATAAATGCAGATCTTAGCCAGTCATGCAGGTTGGGGTGTTGCGTTTGACGACGAACAGTGCCTATCCAATGTCTTCAGAACGTTCCAAGCGTCAGTTGTGGCCAGAAGTGTGTGAGAAAATAATAGGTGCGCGTGTGGTGGGTGCGTACGTAACTAAGGTAGCCGTAGTGATTGGTGTTTCAAGAGGCACCGTATCGAAGATGTATACAGCATACAGGGAAACCGGAGAAACGTCATCCGCTAAATCTCAATGTCGATGCATGTGTGTGTGTGTGTGTTGAGTGATCGTGATAAACGGCCAGTGAAGAGGATTGTGGTGAAAGTAAGAGGACTGCAGCTGCAAAAGTAATTGCAGGACTGGATGTCGCGCTCGCGAATGCTGTCAGCACCAAAACAACGCGAAAGGATCTCCATAAGGAGGGAATTAAATGAGAGCTGTAATTCCAAAACTACTCACCAGTGATGCAAATGCTCGTAACAGGGAAACATGGTACCGAAATTATAAAACCTGGACTGTGCAGCAATGGAAGGAAGTCATTTGCTCGTAAGAGTCCTGTTTCACACTGATGCAAATTATAGTATATCTTTGTACTAGATGGTTGAGGGACTGTTCAAGTACATTTAAAACTAATTACACATTCGGCCATGTATATTTAGGATGTAATATGTTCACGCGACTAGTTTCGGCGACTCACTGCTCCATCTTCAAGCCTGCTGACCAACTTGTAGGAGGAATCCAACCTCATACGGAGTCGGTGTAACATCCCCTTAGAATAATTATTGAATTGCTGTGCTGATAAATCTCTTACATTATTTGATTTTCAAACAGCTGAGCAAAACTGAACGTACTCAGACATTTCGCTCTTTACCTATTCTGATCAACACTAAACTGACACACAATATTTTTTAGCGCAACGCAATCTGACTTTCAATAATCCCTACAAACGAATGGCCCTGACTAACATTAACCTATACCTTTCACAAATCACTTACCTCACAAAAATCTTCGTTACTCGAACTACTGCAATACAGCGAGCGCCACTACTGCCAGCTAAGTAAAAGATTCAAACTACTGAAGGCCGTAACTACTGATAGGTATAGTTAGCAAATGAAAGATTTTGATAGAGAACAAACAATGTATTTACCTTAATAGTGTTCAAAAGTCATAATACATATAGCAGTTCATGACATCCAATATTACAAATTTACTCTTTCTGATGGACACACGTCCAGATCATCCGCTCTCAAAAATCCGCCATCTCACTTCCCCACATCCACCACTGCTGGCGGCTCACCTCCAACTGCGCAACTCTACGCGCTGTTAACAGCCAACAGCCCAACACTACAATAGCGAATACAACAATGCCACCCAGCCACAGTCTGCACACAGCACAGCCAGTGATTTTCATGCAGAGCGCTAGTGGCGTTACCAACATAAAAACCTAAACAGCCTACTTACATCGGAATACGGGCCTGCTAACCGTAGACCTCTGGTTTCAACGGCCGATCCCTTCGTTCACCAAGTATGACTCACGGCGAGAGTCCATTGATGATTTGAGCAGCCAGGTCGTGGCATTCCGTGGGCCCCAAAGTTGCATTACTGCCAAGGATTATGTGACCATTTTGGCTAATCAGGTTTACCCCATGCTACAAAGTTTGGTCTGCAAAGGAGACACTGTGTTCCAAGACAGCAGGGCCCCTGTTCACACAGCTCGCTTCGTCCAGGACTGGTTTTGTAAGCACGAGCATGAAATGTCACATCTCTCAAGGCCACCAAGTCACCAGACCTCCATACCATTGAGTCTCCACCTCCATAATCACTACCCGAACTTGCCACTATTTTGCAGGAAGAATGGTGTAAGATTCCATTGAAAACCATACTGGACCATTACTTATTCGTCCGAGACGACTGGAAGCTCTTTTGAATGACAACGGTTTTGTACACCGTTTTATGCATGTTAATGTTTCGGTGCCTCCATATTTTCGTTCATCTCCTGTACAACTCAACGGTTTAATTCTGCTTTCTTACCTTAGAGAAGCATTAAAATTCTTTCGAAAATCTCCATGGGAAATTCCTAGTAGAGCAAACCTGTTACATTCATTATCGACAATATCTCTAGGGATGCTAGAAGATGCAGTGCATTTTCGGACTATTAAACAGTTATATTCTTTTAGGAGAGGTGCCTTAAATATTTAACATACTCCTATGGTGTTATAGACAAAAGTAAAATTTGTCTTACGCCCGTGTGTTTAGAGAACTGTGAAAGGTCTTTATTGATTACAAATCCTACTTTTTGACAGTTGTGTGGCCTTGAGTCGAGAATATTCCAGGATTACCTACAAAAAGCCTTGTACAGTATTTTTACTCTACCTTGTTTCCACGGCATGAACATCTTCACGAAGGAATCAATCTTTTTTTAATAAGTTGAGGACACTGAAACCAGCCACAATTTCATCAAATAAAGAATTTTATTTATCCGTAACTGATTTTGGGGGCTTAGACTATTATCAGACAGTAACACACATTTCTTATACAGTTTGACATACTTCAGTTTAGAGGTGTGTTCTTTATTTTAATAACGCTAAGTTCGTATTGCATTTGTCTCGGAAGGCAACATGGTGCCCGTAATTCAATAAACACTAGGTTATTTAGTAGTGCCTATAAAGAGTAAAGATCAAAAGCAACCACTGTCTCACCAAATCAATTTTCGACAGAACTGTAATCAATAAGAACTCTATGTTCGAACTCTCTTTTACAAAAACACATTTCTCTTAGTTGGAGACGTAGTAAACTGTACAAGAAATGTATCCCGCGCTCTGAAGATGGCCTTAGGTTCGTATGCTTTGTTATTTCGATATGCAACAGCGGTGTTCCACAACCATCACAGATAAAAAAACAAATAACATCTGTTTTGGGTATGAGAACGTGGTTTTACGCGGTGACAGTTTTGGATAAACGTTTCACGGATTACTTACGTTTTATATTTGTATAATAATCTCAAGCTTTCGACGACTTCCTCTGTCCTCATTATCGAAAGACCATGTGTCATTTTTGTAGTTGGGCGAATTATGGTATGGAGACGTCACGAAGTAACGAAACTGCTAGCAGAAATTACGTTTATGATGGAAGAACACTGGTAGCGATAAAAATTGCGTTAGATAGTGGATAGCTCGGGTTATTTCTCTAGAGCCTTTCGGCATCAAGCGCCGGTTTTTGTGCACCACTAAGAGTGTAGCCGCTGTCCCGGCTTCACATCAACGGCTTCTTTGATGTCAGAATCCCAGTAGGTAGACGCATGTGATAGTATTTTCTTTTCATCAAACATAACAGCAGACATCTCCACGACGTAACTCGAATGGTTCAAAAGGCTCTAAGCTATGGGACTTAACATCTGAGGTCATCAGTCCCCTAGACTTAGAACTACTTAAACCCATCTAACCTAAGGACATCACACACATCCATGCCCGAGGCAGGATTCGAACCTGCGACCGTAGCAGCCGCGTGGTTCCGGACTGAAGCGCCTAGAACCGCTCGATCAGAGGAGCCGGCTGACGTAACCCGGCCAACTAAATAACATACCATACAGCCTGCATACAGGTAGCTCCTGAAGATGGAGACAAAAGAAGTCGTCGAAAGCATGAGATAAAGTACAAATATGAAGCGGCTAGAAATCCGTAAAACATTTATCCAAGTGTTTTTTCTGTATCTGTAAAATCCTGGTTGTACAAAGGAAGGCAGTGACATGGATATGCGTAAGAAATCAAACCGTTGTACTTCGCATGAACATCACTATATCTCTAAACACTTATTTGCATCAAAACATTTACGCCTCCTGAACGTAATACGTCACTATACTCGCTAGGGTGAATCAGTATGCTTACAATTCTGCCACAAATTTCTCATAGCTTTGCTTTTTGTCTGACAGCTCGTACAATAAGCGACAGTCTCGCAGAGAAAGGACGCTCGACCACGTGCTCGCTCAACAAAGACGACTTAGAGGCAGCATTCTGCAGGAGAGCGACCTCTGCCGGATATGTGCCGCCTCGTCTGGAACTATCACCCAGGGAACCGTTGCAACACGTTGCACACGAGACAGAAGACAACTAGACAGTCTCCACCCCTTCCGATCTGATCATGTAAGCGTAGGAAAGATGTAGAATGGTTTCAAAGAGTAGTCCTGTACAGGAACTGAAAGATTTAGTACGCGTAGTATATGCTGAATATTCTTGTCACAACGTGCACAGTGGACGAGACTGATTTAATTTATCTACCTTTTGAAAATAAAAAAAAGATAAAAAAAAATTAAAAAGCGGATATGGGATCACATAAGAAGCTGTCCTTGACAAGGAACCTCCTCCCGATATTAAAGTTGGTCAGTGGTGCATTGTATCCCACTTGCACATTATTTCCCCCCTGTTTTTCGACGTAACCGGGACTGTGGATGTTTTCTACAAACTGTTGACATACAATGATGACCCAAAACACGATCATCTGCTCAATAGCGTTTGGTCCACAGTTGGAACGCTACACAGCAGCTAATCTTGCGTGGTATTGATTCGCAAAGTCCTTGATAGGTTTCGGAGGTATGAGGCATCAGATATCTATGCACTGCTCACGCAGTTCCTGTAAATTATAAGCCATTAGTCAGTCGGTACGGAGCTAGTGCCCGAGAGCGTCCCAATGTGTTTTATCACTTACACGTTTTACTTTTTTCATTTTCCCGGTTGCACTTTGTTATAATCAAATGCCGAATCGCGGAAATAATGAAAAAGACGTTGCGGCAATTTAAAATAAACTGCATCTGACTGGAACACTGAAACTTGGAATGTACAACACTGTTACCACTTCTTTTGATAACATACGAGTAGGGCTGTAACTTACCGCTAGCAAAATCCTGACATTAGCTGTTGGTGTGATCCTCTGTGTGACAGCAACACATTGGATTCATACTTTGAAATATTATATCATAAATTCAGATAACTACTAGTAAACTTGTTGGTATTTGTGGAAAGGAATTAAACGTTACAATGACAATTTTTGAATATCTTTAGCAGTATTATTGAGGCTTTTTTTTAATGTATAATATTATACGTTCGTTACTGTAGATAACAGTGACTGCAGAATTAATACAATTTTTACGCTCCTTCGTGTTGGGTGAGTACGGGAACGATACGTAGGAGGCTCTTGTATATTCCTGAATTCCTCACTCAACGCTCGTTCGTGGAGCTGAAAATTCCTTTCCAGCAAGCCAGGTGGATGAGGAACCAATTCAGAGTCCAATTCATGTATTTTCGCCATTATTATCGCTGATGTGTGAGACGTGGCACTATCCTGGTGAAAGAGCACTTTTTTGCTTGCCAACCTTGGTCTTTTTCCAGCCAGCGCAAGTTTTAAACAGTACAATAATGAATTGTAATAGGGTGGTGTTATGGTTCTACGTTTTTCAAGTAATCTGTGAGGATTATTCCTTGCGAATCACAAAAATCGGTGCCCATCACCTCGCCAGCTGACAAAATCATCTTTGCCTTCTTCGGTGCATTTTCACCAGACCAGCCTTTGTCCACTGCTTTGACTGCCGTTCTGACTCTGGTGTGTAATGATGGATCCAAGGTTTATCGACAGTCACAAATCGGCGCAAAAAGTCTTGCGGATTGTGACTAACATCGCCAGACATTGTGTTGAAATGGCCAGATGCGCGTTTGATCGACTGTGAGCAATCGCAGCACCCACTTCGCACACAGCTTCTTCATAGCCAATTCTCCTTCAGGATATTGTGCACTCACTCATTAGAGATGCCTACAGTCTCACCAGACTCACGAATTCTTTTTACGGCGGTCTTGGATTACCATCTCATGGATTTTATCAATGGTGACCTCATTTGAATTGGACAGAGCGTGCTTCGTCTTCGATGCTTGCCGACGAAGTTTAAATTCACTAATCCAAAAGTAAATGGTCTTTAATGACGCTGCAGAGTCTGCGTAGACTTCATTCAGTTCTGTTTTGATCTGTGCGGCAGACTAGCGCTTCAAATGAAAATGTTTAATAACAACACGAAAGTCGATTTTCTCCATTTTCAATAGCAGTCGACGCAGTTACCAAATCAGACGGCTGACAACAATGAACTGTATCCTGTACATTGCTGAAATTCTCTGTACGATCCTCGGAATCATGATACCTACCAACCATGAAATTGCAACAAAAATGTTCCATTCTTTCACAGAAATTTACCATAGTTTTCAAACCACCCTCGTAAAGTGTCTGAGCCCATTTAGAGCAGCGGGTGAAACTTAGCAATCAACATGCGCAATGTTTTGTAGACCTATGAAATCTAATCAGTGTCTTCAATCGGATGATGAACACCTGAAGAAACCTGTGGAGTCTCTTCCTCGTCGAACTGAGACCACTAACCAGTCGAGAGGTGATAACTTTCGTCCATTTTGCTTATGTGACTATGTTGCTATGTTACGCTTTGATTTTTGGTGTTTGACGTTGAAACTTGGACCTTCACCTTCGGTGAAACCTCTATTTCAAAAATATTGGAGCTGCAGTCTCAGTAGGATGTCGCGACCTTTTCGGAGCAGGAGACGAAGCTCCGTTACACTTTCTACAGACCACCCGTTCTGAGCCTCCGTTACGCATTTCGCCTGGATCTGCAACTCATGAGGCAGCAGTAATCGCTACAAAATATTTTCTTGTGGAAGTCATAAAAATTTATCGTGCAGTTAGGGCGTTGAACTCAGACCTCTCACCTGCTGTAGAATAGAGTAACTTGGCGGACCCTGTACTGCCTTAAGGGGGGATCCGCATTAGGACATTCAAGAAATCCGATTTTTCATTGCATCAATTGTTAGCCTAACTATCCAAGAATACGCTATCAAAATTTCAAAGCGAAATTCGCATTTGTTTAGATTTTATGAGCATAGAACCAAGTGCACATCGGGTACAGAAGGAAATTCTGCCAATATACGGTATGTAGATTTGTCAAGGGATGAATTACTGGAGAGATGTTTAGGAGGCCACACATAAAATGCGAATGAAAGTTTTAATTCCACTATTTGGCCATCAGCTCCAAAACACTTGCACTCCGGACTAAAGTCTTTGAATTGGCATCGTATTTAGCAGCGGGCTTATTCAGTGAAGGAAATTCATCCCTTGTAGTAGGCACGCAAAGCTTCAATTACGCTGAACAAATCGATAACCAGCGTTTGAGCCGGCAGCATCGACGTAGTTCATTGACATCGAAGGAAGGTCGGAAAGCTCGGATAGCACTGCTGCAAGCCTATGAGGAAGACAAGGATTACCATATGTTGCTGGAATCGCAGATCAATCGGTAAGCATTTTACATTATTGTTAACTTCCTTGAATTCCTAATTTTCGATAATTTATTTTTCAAGCGCTTTTATCTCGAAATGACTTTTTTCACATTTGCATGCAGTCTATTTCAAAAAGTATAGAACTGATCATTATGAAAATTGATAGTATGATTCTTTATAAAACTATGAATCATATGAACCAACTTGTGAGATGATATCATGACTTTAAGGGTATTTTTCTTTGCATAATTAGAGAAAAAATCGTGAAAATCGAAGTAAATCGTTTCAACGCCTGCAAAATTTTTAATTTTCATTTTTTCACCTGCATGAAAGTTCATATTCTTAGAAAATAAGTTATTAATGTAAAACAAAAACCTTTTTGATTTCAGATGAAAATCGGAATGGCTACACCGCACGCAAATGGAGAACTATGCTCACAACCTTCAGCGGACATCACAGCGTAACTTTGTTACTTTTGGCTGAAATTATTCAAACAAATTTACAAAAACTGTTCGAAATATGAATGAAATGATGTCGAAGTTTGATTAAATTCTAATTATTCTTCCCACCCAAAAAAATCCCAAAAAAATCAGTCTCAAACAGCCTCCTAATGTGGTTTCCCCCCTTAAGACGAATGTTTCTTGATACAGTCCACAAAGCGTCGAATCCCATTCTTCATTCCTCCGTTTGTATTTGATAACATTCGAATTATCGAGGTTCAGCTCTGTTAAACAGGCTGCAAATGATGTCTTGTGGATATTACTATTTTTCTAAACTTAGCTAATTGACTAGGCTTTGTTCATAAACGAAGAGCAGACACGACCGAAAAGGAGAAGCCAGACCGTCCGTTATCGACGATCTTAGGCATACTAGTCTAAGGTCTGTCGAAATTAATCTCTGTCGGACGGTTTAGGTTTCCTTCATCGAAAACAATGATGAACAAAGATCATTATGTGCGTTCCACTACGAATCAGGTGGAATCGTTAGAATACTGGAAAACAGTTTTTCTTGATACATATCAGAACCACAATCTAATAGTTTCCGAGAATAAAAACTAATGCTTTACAGATATACGTACTTGAAAAGCAAAGCTCATACTACATAGAGAGTGATTGAGTACGGTGGGCTTGCGTTTAGATTTCAGTGAATTTTCGTGCGTATGGGTTCGAATCATACTTAGTTAATATACACTAAGTGACCAAACATTATGCGAAGGCAAAGGAACACCAGTAGGTCCTTGCGTGTTGAAGCTTATGCAGTATTTTTATCTCCGTAGGTTCTGGCAGAAATTAGTTTGTGGCACCCCACATTCAGACTGTCCGCGAGGGACTATGAAATGGACCGAGTATCACACTATACTGCTCCGCAGAGGCGATGTTACGTTTGCAAAACTTACCCTCTGAAAGCCATGCTAGGGTGGCTCGTAACAGCCTGGCCGTACACTTGAGGGATGCAGGTGGATGCCTACAGCATCAGGCACAAATTGCAGTGTTCTATTTTTCTCACCACATTCCTCACTGAGATCACCCAAATTTTCAGGTGACTTTCGAATAAATGAGTCTTATGGCTCACTCGTCAAACAGCCCAACGTTTTGAACTTTTCCAGATGTTGGATGCAGGATAATTATAAGGTGGAGCCTTTGTGCTGTCTTGGAAGTTAGCGACAACCTCCATGAATGATGCTAAAGCTTCCGTCACGTTAACAGTTATTACAGATTTGAATTAGGAAATGAAAATCATTTTTGGTATGTGAGATCCAACAAACATCTTGAATGCTGCTGTGAAGGAATATATAGAAAAGTAGGAAATATTACTGCTTAGCAAGAACGAGTAGAAAGAAATTCCGCTCTACCTGATCGGTTACCTTGAAAATTTCATCCCCGTCACTGACAATGTTGAACAACAATGTACAAATTTCAAGAGTATTGTACATTGTGGTATGCGCTAAGCAAAGTTGTGTGAGTTGGAAAAGATCCGCTCTGGTCCGACAGCCGTGTTAGAAAGCTGCTACGAAATTGTAAATTTAAACGTAGCCACAGCTTCTCAGACAAACAAAAAGTGAACAAAGCCAGAATCGGCGGACAAAGAGTGATGCGCGATGAGTTCAACGAATTCTCAAGTAAAATTCTATCTACCGACTTGACAGATAATACTAAGAAGTTTTGATCTTCTAGTTAAATCAGTAAATGGATCGAAGCCATCTGTCCAGACACTCCGTGATCATATTGGCATAGAAACAGAAAAGATTGAAATCTTCATACGTAAAAGTAAAAATTATGCAAATGTGTTTGAATTCCTAAGGGACCAAACTAGCCGGGTCATCGGTCCCTAGACTTACACACTACTTAAAATAACCTAAGACAACACACACACCCATGCCCGAGGGAGGACTCGAAACTCCGGCGGGAGGGGCCGAGCAATCCGTGACATGACGCCTCAAACCGCGCGACCACTCCGCGCGGCCGTAAAAGTAATTTCATGCGTATCGTAAGGGAGTGTTATACAACCATTACTTTTCATAAAAGGTATATACTGAGGCACTCCATACCTCGTTTTGACCTGCCTAGTACAGCAACTCGATTTGGCATGGACTCAACAAGTCGTTGAAAGTCCCGCGCAGAAATATTGAGCCGTCCTGCGTCTACAGCCGTCTATAATTGCGAAAGTGTTGCTAGTGCAGGATTTTGTACACGATCTGACCTCTCAATGAAGTCCCATGCTTCTTGATAGAGCGTAGGGGAAAGATGCAGGAGACCCGCACCGCCGTACTAGGCAAGGTCCTAATGGAGTTGGCTTTCCGTTGTCTTCGACCGTAATGGGGACGAATGATGATGCTGAAAAAGACACAACACCCAGTAATCTCGGGGCAGGTGAAAATCCCTGACATCGCCGGGAATCGAACCCGGGAGCCAGTGCTCGCGAAGCGAGAACGCTACAGCGAGACAACGAGCTGCGGGCTCACAATGTACAATGTCTTTTTTTTAGGGGAATGCGGCTGTGAAAAAGAGAACAAAAGTACTTCATCATTACTGTTCCAAACCTCTCCCTCCCCTCCCCCCTCCTCTCTCTCTCTCTCTCTCACACACACAAACACACACACACACACACACACACACACTCTAGTCGTCACTTTCACTATGCGTCGCGTTGGGTTGTTTTGGGGGGGAAGAGACCAAACAGCGAGGTCATCGGTCTCATCGGATTATGGAAGGAAGTCGACCTTGCCCTTTCAAAGGAACCATCCCGGTATTTGCCTGGTGCGATTTAGCGAAATCACGGAAAACCTAAATCAGGATGGCCGGAACGATGCGTCGAATGACGTTCATTATATAAGCAAGGATAACAGAAATTCTCTGCACCAAGCACAATGGATGAGAGCCATGTTACTGTACGTACGAATTCCCAGCTCCAAGTGATAGAAAACAAACTTCTTTTACATACATGGAGACTTATCCTGGCATCATGATCGTGTGGAATATTAGGGCTGTTAAGTTATGACATCACCTCCATAATGCAGTCCTCGATGTCCTTCGGGGTGCGGCAGTTTTTCAGTTTCGTAATGTAACCGTGAATTTGGCGAACGAAATACACTCCTGGAAATTGAAATAAGAACACCGTGAATTCATTGTCCCAGGAAGGGGAAACTTTATTGACACATTCCTGGGGTCAGATACATCACATGATCACACTGACAGAACCACAGGCACATAGACACAGGCAACAGAGCATGCACAATGTCGGCACTAGTACAGTGTATATCCACCTTTCGCAGCAATGCAGGCTGCTATTCTCCCATGGAGACGATCGTAGAGATGCTGGATGTAGTCCTGTGGAACGGCTTGCCATGCCATTTCCACCTGGCGCCTCAGTTGGACCAGCGTTCGTGCTGGACGTGCAGACCGCGTGAGACGACGCTTCATCCAGTCCCAAACATGCTCAATGGGGGACAGATCCGGAGATCTTGCTGGCCAGGGTAGTTGACTTACACCTTCTAGAGCACGTTGGGTGGCACGGGATACATGCGGACGTGCATTGTCCTGTTGGAACAGCAAGTTCCCTTGCCGGTCTAGGAATGGTAGAACGATGGGTTCGATGACGGTTTGGATGTACCGTGCACTATTCAGTGTCCCCTCGACGATCACCAGTGGTGTACGGCCAGTGTAGGAGATCGCTCCCCACACCATGATGCCGGGTGTTGGCCCTGTGTGCCTCGGTCGTATGCAGTCCTGATTGTGGCGCTCACCTGCACGGCGCCAAACACGCATACGACTATCATTGGCACCAAGGCAGAAGCGACTCTCATCGCTGAAGACGACACGTCTCCATTCGTCCCTCCATTCACGCCTGTCGCGACACCACTGGAGGCGGGCTGCACGATGTTGGGGCGTGAGCGGAAGACGGCCTAACGGTGTGCGGGACCGTAGCCCAGCTTCATGGAGACGGTTGCGAATGGTCCTCGCCGATACCCCAGGAGCAACAGTGTCCCTAATTTGCTGGGAAGTGGCGGTGCGGTCCCCTACGGCACTGCGTAGGATCCTATGGTCTTGGCGTGCATCCGTGCGTCGCTGCGGTCCGGTCCCAGGTCGACGGGCACGCGCACCTTCCGCCGACCACTGGCGACAACATCGATGTACTGTGGAGACCTCACGCCCCACGTGTTGAGCAATTCGGCGGTACGTCCATCCGGCCTCCCGCATGCCCACTATACGCCCTCGCTCAAAGTCCGTCAACTGCACATACGGTTCACGTCCACGCTGTCGCGGCATGCTACCAGTGTTAAAGACTGCGATGGAGCTCCGTATGCCACGGCAAACTGGCTGACACTGACGGCGGCGGTGCACAAATGCTGCGCAGCTAGCGCCATTCGACGGCCAACACCGCGGTTCCTGGTGTGTCCGCTGTGCCGTGCGTGTGATCATTGCTTGTACAGCCCTCTCGCAGTGTCCGGAGCAACTATGGTGGGTCTGACACACCGGTGTCAATGTGTTCTTTTTTCCATTTCCAGGAGTGTAAATATCACACGGCTGGCGAGGACGTACGCTGATCACCTTTCCCGCCTTGTTCCTGCCCATCCATCTAGGAGATTTCAGAGCACAGATGAAAAAGAAACGTAGTGAAACTGTAGCCCTGTTGCGAAGCTGGTGCTTGCGCAACAATCTTCAAGTGACTCGTGATAGGTAAATTGCTAATGGACGCGGAACCTAGCAATCAGACAACACAAAGCCTCAGTCAAAAGACATCAGGTCGGTCGGTACCTCGGTCTCCATCGCGTCGATGGTCTGACTTTTAGAGACCAGGTTAAAGCAGTCTCGGAACGAGCCTCAAAACTTTAATATTGACAGCCCCGATAGCTGAGGGGTCAGCGTGACGGATTGCCGTCCTACGGGCTCGGGTTCGATTCACGGCTGGGTCGGGGATTTTCTCCGCTCAGGGACTGGGTGTTGCGTTGTCTTCATCATCATTTCATCCCCATCCGGCGCGCAGGTCGGCCAATGTGGCGTCGAATGTAATAAGACCTGCGCCAAGGCGGCCGGACCTGCCCCGTAAGGGGCCTCACGGCCAATGACGCCAAACGCTCACTTCCATTTCAGTACAGTACACCATCCGACACAGATGGTATCAAGATGCAATCCTGGTGGTTACAGTATCATTTGGGCTGAGTATCTGGACACATAAAATGAGACATGAAGAGCCGCTAATGATACTGAACAAAATGCTGGGGGGAATACTTCTAGGGTCATAGGTATCAATAGAGTCTCGGATACTAATCTTAGGACTATATCCCATAGCACTGCAGATTCGAATGAGAGGAACCATTCACTGACTATGAAGAGGAAATACAGAGAAAGTGCGGTCAATAGACGGAGAGATACTGGATAGAGGATATGCAATACGGCGATAACTCGACAAGGAAAGCAGTGTACGTGGCCGAATAAGTACTGCACACAGGGTGCCTCTCTGAGCATGGACATTTTGTAGTGCACTGCAAATGACAGTTGTGTGTTTGGTGATACTGGAACGCCATACACATCATTCTTACAGATTACAGATTACAATCCTCAACGCTATAAATTTGTTCTCCGAGCACTGTTCTCTTAAGAAATGTTGCATGACCAAGAGAAGTGTGCTACTTTTCGGTATCTTGCTGATATTCACCCGCAGAAAGAAATCAAGCATACATCATTACAAGACTCCGAGGAAAACGGTGTGCGGCGATGATGGCAAGGAACTCCGAAGTCTGTGATTGCAAGGACGCTACAAAGAGCGAGCGGTCTGCAGGAGACTGTGGCGATGCAGCTCTCGTGTAAGTAGAGTTGTAGTATGTGTCTGTGGGTCGTCTCAGTCACCGACCCACGGTGGGCTCTAAGATCTGCTCCAGAGTCATTCCAGGGTTTCTGTTCCACGAAAACAAAGGAGATGGAGACTATGGCCGCCAAGGGAGATAGTGTTTGGCGAACTAGCAATAGAGCGGAGTGCTGAGACGACATTTGAAATGGGTGGAGATTTTCGATTCTGTGTCAAATGTAAACAAGAAACATGTTCCATAGCAAGGCTAACATCGAGTGATAGATGTAGAAACATCTGCACATTTTTTTCAGGGTCCCGCAGACGTTATAAAAAAAAATGGTTCAAATGGTTCTGAGCACTATGGGACTTAACATCTGTGGTCATCAGTCCCCTAGAACTTAGAACTACTTAAACCTAACTAACCTAAGGACATCACACACATCCATGCCCGAGGCAGGATTCGAACCTGCGACCATAGCAGTCGCGCGGTTCCGGACTGTGCGCCTAGAACCACTAGACCACCGCGGCCGGCGCAGACGTTATAATTTGATACAATAATGTTGCTGTACTTTTGTTGCTTTTGTTGTTGTTTTTGTTTTTGTTTTCAGTCCGCTATTCTATCCTGTGCAAGAATCTTTGTTCAAATGTTCAAATGTGTGTGAAATCTTATGGGATTTAACTGCTAAGGTCATCAGTCCCTAAGCTTACACACTACTTAACCTAAATTATCCTAAGGACAAACACACTATACCCATGCCCGAGGGAGCACTCGAACCTCCGCCGGGACCAACCGCTCAGTCCATGACTGCAGCGCCTTAGAACGCTCGGTTTATCCCGCACGGCTGAATCTTTGTCTCTGAATAACTACTGCAACTTACACCCACTTGAATCTCTTTACTATAGTAAATTCCATCTAAACCAACGGTTCCTTGATGCATCAGGAAGTGTTCCGTCAACCTGTCCCTTCTTTTAATCGAGTTGTGCCGTAAACGTCTTTTCTCCCCAATGCGATTCTCTAATGCTTCGGTAGTTACCGATCTACCAACCTGATATTCAGCATTCTTGTGTAACACCACATTTCACGACGCTATATTCTCTTCTTGTATGAACTATTTATTGTCCACGATTCACTTCCATATAAGGATATACTGCAGATAACTAACCCTAAGAAAAGATAATATTTAAATTCGACGTTAACAAATTTCTCTTTTTCAGAAACGTTCTTCTTTCAGTTACCAGTGTGCATTTTATATAGTCTCTCTACATTCGCTATCATCATTCATTTTAATTCTCAAGTAGCAACACTCGTCTATTACTTTTAGCGGCTCATTTTCAAATCTGAATCCCGTAGCGTGGCCTGATCCAGTTCGGCTACACTCCATTACCCTTGTTCTAGCTTTGTCGATATTCATTTTATGCTGCAGTGTAGGTTTTGCTGACAGATAAATCTTCAGAAAAAAATTCGATACGTTGCGTCGTTACCGAGCTATTTAGCATTGAAGGTAGCCAAAAAGGTCGTTGTGCTCACCAGTTCAGGCAGCCAGCCATATAGGATGTCGCCGAACGTGTTCTTCGTTTGGTTTCCTCAAACCGAACAAACGTAGCTTTTGCTCACATAGCTTAAATTTATCACTTCGGAGAAAGGCATATTTTAACTGGTAATGACCAATTGAACAAGTGGTAACACATGGAACCATACATGTCTACGTAGTACCGCATTTTAGCGCGTGCGAGTGCTCGAATATGAGCGAGCAACGACCTGGCTGGCGAACGTCATTTTTAATTAAATCGGAAACGGCGCAACGTATCGAATTTTTTGTTAAAAATTACCTCTCAGCACAACCTATCCTGCAACACCATTACAAGCTTTTCGGACTATTTCTGACCATCTCGAATAAGAGAGACAGACTATGTAATTACTCTAACATCGGTTTAGTTTGTGTCGTAAATCTTAGTTACAACATACAGGAGTAATACACTAAATTGTAGATTAATAACACATTAACAGAACATAAGGCTGTACTGTCCTCACCTTCCTTCAGCATAAAATATATGTACAATCAGTGCAAAATTGTAATAATAGATGTAAAATGATCTGTTATAATATCTAGGAACAAGATCGGAATCTATGCCAGCAAATAAATATGAGTGTATGGGATATGGGTACTCAAAAATTTGTATGTATCATCCATCAAGCACTAGCGCATAAACTGCGCAAGAGACATTTCAGGGAACATATCAAGGAGCTTTTTTATTCCTATGGCTCGACGATTAGAGGCTCTGATTGCACCACTTGGGGTTTCTGGTCATACTAAATTGATCTCTAATCGTAATCAATTGATCTCTAATCGTAATAATCGTGTACCTGATGTAAGTTCACCTCAGTCACATTCACCCTTCTTTGTGCACAGATTTCACAAACGTGAGTGTATGTAGGCAACTGCACCGCGTAAAGAACTGGCAGGTGCAGACTGCCAACGGGCAGACGTAAAAGGAAGCAGCCGCGTCGTTCCGCTGGGAGAGGCGCAGCTGGTGACGTAAGCAGTGTGTGGACCCACACCGTTAGACGGGACGCGACCTGGTCACCGGGACACCCACAGCGAAAGTGCCCCAGTGAAACCTGACACACCAGTCCCTCTCGCTCCTCCTCCTTCGCCTTTCTTCGTCTGCTTCTTCTTCTTCTTCCCTTCTTCAACTTTGCTATACAGGGTGTTACAAAAAGGTGCGGCCAAACTTTCAGGAAACATTCCTCACACACAAATAAAGAAAAAATGTTATGTGGACATGTGTCCGGAAACGCTTAATTTCCATGTTAGAGCTCATTTTAGTTTCGTCAGTATGTACTGTACTTCCTCGATTCACCGCCTTGATTTCATACGGGATACTCTACCTGTGCTGCTAGAATATGTGCCTTTACAAGTACGACACAACATGTGGTTCATGCACGACGGAGCTCCTGCACATTTCTGTCGAAGTGTTCGTACGCTTCTCAACAACAGATTCGGTGACCGTTGGATTGGTAGAGGCCGACCAATTCCATGGCCTCCACGCTCTCCTGACCTCAACCCTCTTGACTTTCATTTATGGGGGCATTTGAAAGCTCTTGTCAACGCAACCCCCGTACCAAATGTAGAGACTCTTCGTGCTCGTATTTTGGACGGTTGTGATACAAAACGCCATTCTCCAGGGCTGCATCAGCGCATCAGGGATTCCATGCGACGGAGGGTGGATGCATGTATCCTCGCTAACGGAGGACATTTTGAACATTTCCTGTAACAAAGTGTTTGAAGTCACGCTGGTACTTTCTGTTGCTATGTGTTTCCATTCCATGATTAATGTGATTTGAAGAGAAGTAATAAAATGAGCTCTAACATGGAAATTAAGCGTTTCCGGACACATGTCCACATAACATAGTTTCTTTCTTTGTGTGTGAGGAATGTTTCCTGAAAGTTTGGCCGTACCTTTTTGTAACACCCTGTATACTGCAATGACTTACTTTTTTGTTTTATTACGACTCTGCCATAGGCAAGATCACCAACAAATTACGTGTTGTAAATTTACGCCAATTTCTAAAGTTAGCATTCGCACCAATCGCTGGTGTCCATCCAACGCAAAAGTGCTGTTGTCGCGTGAAAATGCAAGCCCAACGAAACAAAGAAGCGTTCAATAGGGAACACACATCGCATTTACAGACTTCGAGGAAGCCTTCGACTGTGTAGATAGGAAAATTTTATGGAACGTATTACACAAGAAAGGGTATCCTCGGCAAATAGTAAAGGTGACAGAAAACCTGTGTAGAGCTACAAAATAAAAATAAAGACTAATCATGCTGTATCTGACGTTTCAGCAGATCATCGATGTGTTTCTTCCAATTCAATTTCTCATCAATGCACACACCGAGAAATTTTGAGTATTCTACCTTAGCAGCAGTATTCCATTCATAGTCTATATTTATCAATGGTATTATGCCATTTACTGTACAGAATTGTATAAACTGTGTTTTCTCAAAATTTTGTGAGAGTCCAGTTGCAGAGAACCACTTAATAATTTTCTGAATTATCCCTCCACCAACTGCCATCTCGTGTGCACACTGCCTTTAGAATTCGTTGAGCAGTAGTGGCTGAACAAATCCTTGACTAACCACACATGTAATTTTTGACTTTTCCTGAGCTCTTCCATTAATCCAAACATGTATGCGTCCTAGACCGACAAACAAGTCCAAAGGAACAACAAGCCCAAAGGAACTTTGTATCGTATACAGAGACTGCAATATCTTATTTATCCACCCGTACAGGGCAAGCGACTTTCAAGTAAAATGTCTCATCTGTATGCGAATACACATAAAGGATGTAAGAACACAGGTTGTCGACACATAGTTGACCACATATGCAAGTTTGGTCTGGCCGTGAGTCATCCGCGGATAGCCTATCGTAATACGACCGCTCGCGATAAGCGGGAAATTCGGGTCTGAGTCCCGGTCCGGCACATATTTTCATTGTCGTATTTCATTCTAAAGCTGATGGTTGGCCATATTCGCAATTACGAATATATTCAATGTATTTCATAACCGATGTTCCTTTGGACATGCATGCATCGCGTTCGGAGTAACACAGGCACTGTACTATGGTATTTAGATTTATTTGTCCAGTAATAACGGTATCTGTAGATGGGGCAGAGTACCCATGGCCTTTCAACAGCGTTTGTATCGCAGCCATAGCCCACTTTCTACAGTAAAATTGTTTCATTACGGCGTGTTCCTCATCGTTATCCATTTCTATTACGTGGTTACGCCTATTACATAACACAGCTACCGACAAACAACTGCATATCGCACTATTTTTGAAAATTTGGAGGAAGCCATTACAAGAGTCATGCTGGTTAACGAATTTTCCTGCTATTTGGCAGAAATTTAGGGTGAGGTTCCATGGATGGACCACGATGTATTTTTGGTTGGTCGATAGCTGCTGCCATCAAGCTACGCAGAACCGACTTACCAGTTGAGAAATACGTCACCATCTTAGGTTGAAAGTTGTAGGTTATGGTGGAGTCCTGATGAAAAAAATGGTTCAAATGGCTCTGAGCACCAAGGGACATAACACCTGAGGCCATCAATCCCCTAGACTTAGATCTACTTAAACCTAACTAACCTAAGGACATCACACACATCCATGCCCGAGGCAGGATTCGAACCTGCGACAGTAGCCGCAGCGCGGTTCCGGACTGAAGCGTCTAGAACCACTCGGTCACATCGGCCACCCCGGATGAAAAAGCAAGAACAAAATTGTGTTATTTCATGTAACGTCGGGTTCCAATTGGATTATATATGGTGATAACATCGATTATTCCAGGTCTACTTGGCGTATATCATTGGTAAGTGAATCAAATGGTTCAAATGGCTCTGAGCACTATGGGACTTAACACCTGAGGTCATCAGTCCCCTAGAACTTAGAACTACTTAAACCTAACTAACCTAAGGACATCACACACATCCATGCCCGAGGCAGGATTCGAACCTGCGACCGTAGCGGTCGCGCGGTTCCAGACTGAAGCGCCTAGAACCGCTCGGCCACCACGGCCGGCTAAGTGAATCTTATCTACTTCTAATACATGTAAATTATTTGTAGCAACTTCGTATCTAATTGCGTGCGTAGCAGACGTTCGGTGTTGCCAACATTGACCATTGAACCACTGCTTCACAGTAAGCTTACTTAAGGATATCATTTGTATAAACAGTATTAGGATTTACTTATTTTACTGGCAATAAATGCCTGCAGTTAAATATTTAATGAACAATATTAAATTATTCTAGCACTTTAAAATTATTCTAGCAAGTTGCGTTAAAAACAGTGATTAATTATAAATAGTATTGCCATATTGCTATCACACGCACTCTTCAAATATATTGGATAGAAAACAAAATTTAATTCGCACTTAGCAGTTACACATTTAAGTTCAAATGGTTTGAAAGTTTATAAAGTAGAAGCTCAATACAATTTTAAGGATTTGAAACTTATAAGTAACCTTCGTTTTATGATTATTTAAAGTATTTTTAAACTGTTCTTTTGCCGTTTTCAAAATGCTGAAAGGTGTTAAATATGGAAAATGGAAGGAACAGAATATCCAGAGAGCACTTGATGCTTTGCGGAAAGGTGAATTCGGTTTGAATGGAGCTGCAAAGCAGTATTTGACTTCCCAAACCAACTAGCAGACATCATGTGGATGGAAAAAACTGGTTTCCTGTTGAGAATAAAAAAGTAATCGGCACCGTTAATGCCTTTTCCTCAGAAGTGGGCTGGAAGTATGTCAACGTGTGATTGCCAAAAGAAACAATATGCCGCACATATGCAACCATGAGGAAAAGATGGCAGACGAGAAGCAGTAGTACAGTTTCATGAAGAGGCACAAAGAACTCTCTTTGATACAACCAGAGGCCACATCCATGGTTCGTGCCACTGGTTTTTTTACGTTCTCTCGAAGACAGTCGACGAAAACATGTTGGAAGCATCTGTAATTTTTTATGTTGAAACTGCTCTTTCCACCACATAGAAAGAGACAAGGGGAGTAACTGCCAAGAAGGGGAAACAATACGTTGGATCCATCTCGAGCGGAGAGCGTGGTGTTAAAACTGCTGCCTGCTGCGTCAGTGCTATTGGACAATACGTACTGCCGATGCTGAGCTTCAAGAATGCTCGCGGTAAAGATGAGCTGAAGGACTGAGTATCTATTGGGACAGTCTTCGCTTTCAGTCCAGATAGCGGACACAAAAACAAAGAATTATTTGTGAAATATCTGGAATATTTTATTGCTAATGAAAAACCTTCGAAGGAGGATAAAGCTCTTCTTCTCCTTGATGGTCATACAACCCATACAAATAATCCGGAACACTGTCTTTAGCTCTGGAGACAGGAATGATATTACTTTCTCTTCCTGGGCACACCAAGCATTGGAGGGCAGTAACTATAGAGGCAGCAATTAAAGGGTCTGCTCGTTTTGGAGGCTGGCCAGTGGAAAGAGATTTTAAGGATCATCACTTTTCTGCCTGTAATGCAGTTCCCTCCGATCCATCCAACGAAGTGTTACAAATAGTGAGAGAGACAACACCACCACCACCGCTAACAGTGATGGAAGGGACGTCATGTTCAACATCAAGCTTAGAAACCTCAGCAAGACCACCAGCAACCGCTAGGGATATCGGAAAAAATACTGCTGGACCGAGTCGTTTGACTGTTCTTTTAGGAGACGTTTGTCCTGCTCCCAAAGCTGCCAAGTCGCTGAATCGGAGGTCAAGAAAAGACACACAAAAAGCTTTAATACTAAGTTCTCCATAATATAAAGATCAATTAAGATGTAGCGCTAAACCTCCCGCTAACCTAAAGAGAAAGCTGCCTATAATGAGTCAAACGAAACAAGGGAAGAGCACCAACACCGATGGTTGGTTTTGTAAAGTACACAGGTGTCCAAAATTAAAGCAACAAATGGAAATTTTGCAAGGTTGCGTTTATTTTGCCACAAAACAGTATAAACAGGTAAAGAAAACACGAAGGGATGTTAGAGTGGTCAACATAATCCCTGCCCACACCATTAGCGATCCTCCTCGATATCGCCCTCTTTCCGCAATGTTCGGGTCTCGAAATCGTGTTCCATATTCCCTTCACATGCGAATCAGTCGAGAATCACTCTCGAGATCAAATCGGGACTCATCTGTGAAAACAACGTTGGCCCACTCTTCGACTGTCCAGGTGATATGTTGACGACTCCACTCTAGACGTTCCCTCTGTGAAGACGCGTCATAGGCACACAAACAGCAGGTCTCCGACAATAAAGACCACTCTGTCAAATCTTCTCTGCACCATTTGCCTCGATGTACCACATCCAGTGGATGCTGCGAGGTCCGATGCCAGGTGCTACGCAGTACTAGGGGGGCACCGTCGTGCCTTTACAGCCAAATAACGGTCCTCTCTTTCTGATATCACACGTGCTCAACCATGCACTGGTTTCCATGATAGAATTTCGGTCTTTGTAACCTGTCGCCACATCCGAGGAACAGAACGATTCACGTTAAGCCACCGGGCTACATGAGTTTGCGACTGTCCTGCTTCCTATGGCCCTCAACCGCAGACAGTCCGACAGGTGTCTTCTCTGTGCCGTACTGCACCGTCTGTGACTGTGTACATAGCGATTGTGGATGTGGGACTGCCCGAAAAACACTACCCCGTTTGATAGATACCCTGACGTCGTCGTTGGCGTGGTTTTCCGTTGACCGATATGCCATCTTCCGTGCAGAACACGATCGTACGGACTACGGACATCTGTCGACAGTTTGTATGACTGTACCGTGAATTAGACACAAGACGGGGAAGCAGCGGGTTGTTGCTTTAATTTTGGACAAAATCGACCACTGGGAGATCTGATTCTGTGCATGACATGTAGGAAATGGGTGCGTGAAAACTGCGCTAGAACTAGGAAGAATAGTAACAGATACTCTTTGTTTTAATTGCCCATAGACGGTATCCTTGTTTTGTGGAAAAGAGTTTGAACTGCCCCTGGTTTTATGAAGAAGTGTTTGAACTGCCTCATAGTTTGTCCACAATTATACGCAATGACAATTATTTCATAAAGCAGCTTAAATTTCATTTAATTTCATAATAATATCAGTTTCACTTTGTACTGCACCTCCGTATTGGTCTACTTTAGTTCCATTTATGTTGTAACCTCTCCACCGTAATTTTACAAACAGAAATAATAAATGAATGGGAGCCAAGTGTAACCTCCCTAGCAATTAAATTTAATGACAATAAAAATGAGAACCGCAATCTGACTCAAGGTGTAAGCTGTCACGAAAATGATGAAAAACAATTCAGTGCTAATGAAACTTCAGTGACAATGAAAATTCAATTAAACCGAAATATCGGTCTTTGGCCCTGTGCAAAACAATCAGAATTAAATTCTTACCTCATTGAAACTGCTTGTCAAATTTCTGCTCTTATTGTTGCGCACGGCTTGGAGGAACTGCATTGCAAATAATATTTTTTTTTTTATTTTTAAATTTAACTGAAACTTTTCTTTAAGGGAAATGAAGGAAAACGTAATTAAATGATTTTTTTTTTTTTTGTAAAAATTGCTTTGAAATCAAAATTATTATTGGGGCACTTGTTGAAAATTAATTACAGTAAATAAACTTTACATTATCTGATGATTACCTTAATTAATAATATACCTCATTCAGCATCTTGACCAGAATGCCATGTCGACGCTCGCCGACTCCTCACACACACAACTCCACTCGACTGCTATTACCGACATACTGCACGCAACTGAACTGAGCTACTGCTACCGACAGAGTGCACTGGCCTACTGCAATTCGCGTACTGCTCGCAACACTCGCGCGGTCAAGCGCAGACTAACTACGATAATAGGCTCTCTGGTCAAAGATTTTAACGTGCCTCACCATCGCTGCTACGTTACATACGTGTTTCATAACCCTCCACTGGGGGGGCAAAAATTTGGCAGCGATGGTGAGTCATTTGGACTTGCCATCGCAAGAAATTTTTACAATTTACAGAATATTCAAATGTAGTACATATACTAAATGTGGTGCACACGCACCAAGTACAAAATATATCAGACAAAGACAAAATGTGAGTACAAAACATACACTCCTGGAAATTGAAATAAGAACACCGTGAATTCATTGTCCCAGGAAGGGGAAACTTTATTGACACATTCCTGGGGTCAGATACATCACATGATCACACTGACAGAACCACAGGCACATAGACACAGGCAACAGAGCGTGCACAATGTCGGCACTAGTACAGTGTATATCCACCTTTCGCAGCAATGCAGGCTGCTATTCTCCCATGGAGACGATCGTAGAGATGCTGGATGTAGTCCTGTGGAACGGCTTGCCATGCCATTTCCACCTGGCGCCTCAGTTGGACCAGCGTTCGTGCTGGACGTGCAGACCGCGTGAGACGACGCTTCATCCAGTCCCAAACATGCTCAATGGGGGACAGATCCGGAGATCTTGCTGGCCAGGGTAGTTGACTTACACCTTCTAGAGCACGTTGGGTGGCACGGGATACATGCGGACGTGCATTGTCCTGTTGGAACAGCAAGTTCCCTTGCCGGTCTAGGAATGGTAGAACGATGGGTTCGATTACGGTTTGGATGTACCGTGCACTATTCAGTGTCCCCTCGACGATCACCAGTGGTGTACGGCCAGTGTAGGAGATCGCTCCCCACACCATGATGCCGGGTGTTGGCCCTGTGTGCCTCGGTCGTATGCAGTCCTGATTGTGGCGCTCACCTGCACGGCGCCAAACACGCATACGACCATCATTGGCACCAAGGCAGAAGCGACTCTCATCGCTGAAGACGACACGTCTCCATTCGTCCCTCCATTCACGCCTGTCGCGACACCACTGGAGGCGGGCTGCACGATGTTGGGGCGTGAGCGGAAGACGGCCTAACGGTGTGCGGGACCGTAGCCCAGCTTCATGGAGACGGTTGCGAATGGTCCTCGCCGATACCCCAGGAGCAACAGTGTCCCTAATTTGCTGGGAAGTGGCGATGCGGTCCCCTACGGCACTGCGTAGGATCCTACGGTCTTGGCGTGCATCCGTGCGTCGCTGCGGTCCGGTCCCAGGTCGACGGGCACGTGCACCTTCCGCCGACCACTGGCGACAACATCGATGTACTGTGGAGACCTCACGCCCCACGCGTTGAGCAATTCGGCGGTACGTCCACCCGGCCTCCCGCATGCCCACTATACGCCCTCGCTCAAAGTCCGTCAACTGCACATACGGTTCACGTCCACGCTGTCGCGGCATGCTACCAGTGTTAAAGACTGCGATGGAGCTCCGTATGCCAGGGCAAACTGGCTGACACTGACGGCGGCGGTGCACAAATGCTGCGCAGCTAGCGCCATTCGACGGCCAACACCGCGGTTCCTGGTGTGTCCGCTGTGCCGTGCGTGTGATCATTGCTTGTACAGCCCTCTCGCAGTGTCCGGAGCAAGTATGGTGGGTCTGACACACCGGTGTCAATGTGTTCTTTTTTCCATTTCCAGGAGTGTAGTAGCAAATCAGAAAACTGTATATACAAATTATTTGAAAGATAACAGAGTGCACACGCAGTGAAAAAATTCTTTAGCATATTCAGAACAAATGAACAGACTGGCAAAAAAAAAAAAAAAAAATCATGTTGACAAGTGACAAGTGCACTGCAGTTGAGAACATATCAGTAAATGATGAAATGTATATACAACGAGTAACAAATGACATAAGTGCATACGCACTGAAGTATTGAATATACAGAATGAGTACAAATCATATTGAAAAATGAGAAAAGTGCACAGGCACTGAAGTTCAGTAGAAAACATATTAACACCTAACGTAAGTGCACATGCACTGTAGTTCAGAACATATCATCAAAATAAAAATGTATATACAATATAAAAGACAAGAGTGCACATATACTGTACTTCAGAACAAATCGAAAAAATGTCTTTAGCATTTTCACAACAAATAAACATAATGGCAAAAAAAATCATATCGACAAGTGACATAAGTGTACTCGCACTGGAGTTCAGCGAATCGAAAAAAAATGTATAGCCCATGAACATAAATGATGTTAACCAAAAAATGATCTTCACTATGTGACAAGAATTAGGATAGGAAAGGGAAGGATTGCATCATGGTTGTAGCACTTTAGATTGCACACAGCTGTTCTGAAAGTCCATATCTTTCCACAGAAGTACAACACCAAGTGACACAATTTGAAGTTCTTTTCCCATCAGAATTTATCAGCGTAGCCAAGACACTGAACTGTCGTAGTAATATTCCATGTTTTCATTTTGGCAGTACATTAGGTACACCAAACAGTGGGACCATAATAACGTCTTCATCGCTCACGGTGGTGGACAGCATGTCGTGTCAACACCACGCTCTTACAAGGCACACCAACGTAGAATTAGTGCAAAACCAAATATAGTGCTCCATGATCACTAGGATAAACAGGACAAATGGACATTGCAGTAATTCGGGGTAGTTAGCTCATGAGGTGAAGGACATTAAGTCACATAATATTGACAATTACAGTCTTCATTAGTAGTTTGCGGCATTCATAGCCCAGTTATTGAACATTTCTGTACCAAGTATGTAGTATTACAGAAAAATGTTCATTAATTGTTTTACATAGAATCAGTAGCCTTCTTTTCCTAGTTACAAAGCATTATTAAATAATCGCATTCTTTTCCAGTTACAAAGCATAATTAAGAATCATTAGCCTTCTTCTAATTACAAAGCATAGCATCATTTGTCATTTCAATATAGTAAGAATCATATTCTTTTCCAGTTACAAAGCATAATTAAGAATCATTACCCTTCTTCTAATTACAAAGCATTATTAAACAATCACATTCTTTCCCAATTATAAAGCATAGCATAATTAATTAATCATTTGTCATTCCAATAGTAATAATCATTAGCTTTTTCCTAATTACAAAGCATTATTAAACAATCACATTCATTTCCAATTATAAAGCATAGTTAATCATTTGTCATTTCAATATAGTAAGAATCATATTCTTTTCCAGTTACAAAGCATAATTAATCAATATAGTAAGAATCATTAGCCTTCTCCTAATTACAAAGCATTATTAAACAATCACATTCTTTTCCAGTTACAAAGCATAATTAATCATTTGTCATTTCAATATAGTAAGAATCATTAGCCTTCTTCTAATTACAAAGCATTATTAAACAATCACATTCTTTTCCAGTTACAAAGTATCAACATTGAAAACAAGAGCTAATTAATGGCATAATTAATAACATAATTCATTGAGTGACATTAACTATTGGCACTCAGTGGCCATCAAGTATTGAATAGACTAAAACATTGTTCATCATTCAGTATTATTCAGATCATTACGAAGTCATTATTAAAAATCAGTTAATTACAGTCATAGCATTAATAATCATGGGCATTATAAGTAGTCTCATTACAATAAAACATTGTTCCTCATTCAGTATTATTCAGATCATTATGAAGTCATTATTAAAAATCAGCTAATTACAATCAAAGCATTAATAATCATGGGCATTTTAAGTAGTCTCATTACAATAA
Source organism: Schistocerca serialis cubense (assembly GCF_023864345.2). Taxonomy (NCBI): domain Eukaryota; kingdom Metazoa; phylum Arthropoda; class Insecta; order Orthoptera; family Acrididae; genus Schistocerca; species Schistocerca serialis. Next base: position 348,927,620 of record NC_064639.1, read on the forward strand.
ACAGTGGCAGTTATTAGCCAGTTACAAAGCATTATTTTATATATATATTTTTTCTGTATCATTAAGAAGTCATTACTGAAGTGACATACTATTCAGAGCTGATCAGCATTACTCAGAACTTTCTCAAACTGGTATCACTATTTGGGACTGGTAAATCATTTTTTTGTTAGCAATGCATTGCGTTGGGATCGATAATTAATTGCTGAGGCATAACAATATTTGCTTTTGACCTATTGCTGCAAATGAGGATAGGTAACGTCATTCGTCATGAGTCAGCTGTAGCAAGGTTATGTAACAAGGCAGTATATGTGATCACATTTATAAATGATAAACACAAATGGGTAAAAAATAAAAATGCAAGTACTAGAACAGGTATAATAAGTAACAGGTTTAGTAAGTATCATGAAAAGCTTCTCCTGGAAAAAATACAAAAAGGATTATTGACCTGAAAGAAGAAACGCACACTATGCTGAAAAGTAGTGAACTTCGAATTAACAGGTAGTGAAATGTGTATAAAAATGTGTTCCATAGCTGTCCTTTCCAAAACTTTCCGTCATCCTACTATGCAATATAACGCCTGATGTCAAAACAAACTGCAACAAATACTTAAATAACTACATAGCCTAAATATAACTTCAACATCATCCTCATCTGTAAAGAAAAAACTTCATTATCAATCACTTCATTATCCATATTATCATAATTTCATTATTATCATCATCTGTAAAGAAAAACTTCATTATTCATAACAGCATATTCATCATCATTATTCATCAGCATTCATTATCATCTGCAAAAAATCACTTCATTACTCATTACACAACTATTCCTTATCTCTGGCATATTTCATCACTAAAACTAAGATGTGTAGTTCTGTCTGACAGCCTGCATCAATCACCTTGTATTCTGAAAGAAAAAAATAGTTAAGACTGCTATTCTACGATGAGTATAGTATATTCTTGTTAATGCTTGTTAATCCTGATCCATTTACTCTTCCCCATAAAGTTATTGCATCTTCTTTCGTTTATTCCGTAGGTGAAATTCCCATTTCTGTTGGATTTATTTCTTACACGCATCATTTCTTTCTGAAATTGATGAACAAAGATTAATGTCTTGCATTTAAATCATATACCCACTAAATAATGACTGGTTTATGGTAACATAATTAACCATACAGCATAACATGACAGAAAACGTAATATGTCAAAGACATTGACAGTGTTCAGATGCAAAATGTACAGAGAATATCACAATGCAGCAGCAAAATGTAAAACAATCACGATCATGAGGTGTCATAGAGCAACAAATGTCAAAGTCAACTGGTGTGTGTTATATCTTAACTATTTCAAAATACATATAAACAAAACATGAAAACCATCATACATAAAAAGACAAATGTGACGTTCGTTGTGTTCAGCTTGTATGTAGTGTAGTTAGTCGAGGCGAGAATTAAAGACTTTAATGGAGAGAGAATTTGATAAAATTACTACGTCATTACATAGAATTGCATAATTATTCATAAAATACGTAAGTTCGTCTGGAAAAATATGCACGGTCTGATGTGTATCGACAAGAAAAGCGACCTGCTAACCTTACCTTGCCGGGCACTTGCCAAGAAAAAATACGATAATCATCAGTAATTAGTCAGGTGAATATAATTGCATTAGTAAATGGTATCATAGTGTGTTGAATCATAAAGTGTCTTCATTCAATAAACGGTTTAATGTTTGAGATATGGTGGTTGCCTTTCGATTTTCTGGTTCTCAAAGTTTCGACGTGTACAACATTGGGGTGAGGGATGCTGCGAATCCGATATGGACCTGCGTATAGAAGTTCAAATTTACTGCACTTACCTTTTATTCTGCTGGATAAATAGTGTGTACGTACTAATATCTTCTGTCCAACGTGAAAGTCGCGGCGTGTACAAACCTGTTTTTGCTGTCTTCTCCGGCGCTCTGCGGCACGTTTGATGTTGTTCAGCGCAATGTCAATTATTTCGTGGTGTCTTAGTCGACGACATTTAGGGAAGTTTACTAATTCTTTAATTTTGTTTGGTGGTTCAACGTTTTTCAATATAACAGACGGAGACAGCATAGTGGATTCATTTGGAATGGAATTAATTACATCTTGGAATGAGAGTATGTGTGTATCCCAATCAATATGTCTTTTGTGGCAGTATATTCGGCACAGCTTACCAATTTCTTTCATTAATCTTTCACAGGGGTTCGAAGAAGCATGGTACTTGGATATATAAATCGGAGAAATGTTTCTAGCTCGTAACATACGTGTCCATATGGTACTACGAAATTGAGATCCATTGTCAGAAATTACTTTCATCACATGCCCTACATGAAATAGAAAATGTTTTACAAATGCTTTCGAAACAGTTTTAGCAGTAGCTTTGCGTAATTGAGTGAAAGTAACAAATTTTGAAGTGAGCTCAACAGCGACAAAGATGTAGCAAAAACCTCTGTTAGTTCTCGGAATCGGACCAAAAATATCTACTGTGGCCATGTGTCTTAATTTAACAGGTATAATGGGATATAATGGAGGAATATGTGAAGTGGTGTCTGATTTAGCTTTCTGGCAAATTTTACAAGACGCTAAAACTCGTCGTATACGTTTCTCCATGTTGGTAAAATAACAGTTCTGTCTCAGTATAAGAAAACATTTTCGTGCTCCGTAATGTGCGTAACTTAAATGAGTGTACCAGATTAATTTGTTAACCAGTTCGTCAGGAATGCATAATAACCAATTGTTGCTGTCAGGATGAGAGCGACGAAACAGAATGTCATTGCGTACAGTGTAATGGTTTCCAATCGTAACATTATTCCTATCTTGCCAAAGGTGTTTAATTTCTTTCCACACATTGTCTTTATTTTGCTCTTTTGCTATGTCCTGTAATGACGATGAAATAAAGTTTTCAAATGCAACTTGCTGAATGTACATGACACTGAAATTTGCTTTGCAGACGTTGGTTGCTACGTCTTGTTGATTGTTGCCGAGAGAACGCGATAGTGCGTCTGCTATAACATTTTGTGTGCCGGGAATGTGAACAATCGTAAAATTAAATTCCTGTAAATAAAGTTTCCATCTGCTTAATCTATCGTGCGTGAATTTGGCCGAAAGTAAAAATTGTATCGCTCTGTGGTCTGTGTAAACGGTGGTATGTCTGCCATAAAGAAAGTGCCGAAATCTCGTAAAAGCCCATACAACACATAATGTTTCAAGTTCTGTAACAGAATAATTTCGTTCAGCAGGTGATAGAATGCGACTTGCAAATGCGATGTTTTTAATTGCTATTGACCCATCTTCTTCAATTTCCTGGAAAATGTGTACGCCTAAAGCGGTATTGGAACTGTCGGTGGCAATGAAAAAATTTCTAGTAAGATCTGGGTGCGATAAAAGTGGAGCATTCAACAAAGCATGTTTCAAATAACATTCTCGTGAGCAAAAATCTGCGTGTCAAAAGTAATGTTTGCGTTACTGTAATATGCAATCTGTGCTGTATCTGGTTAAAATCTATTGTATGTGTTATTATTTACGGGAGAATGTTGTGGCACATCCACTATATGAACTGTTCTGTTATTTCTTACTGACGTGTTACGCTATGGATGACACCTATTGTCTGTTTCATTCATGATTATTTGTTGTTGCTGATGTTGTTGCTGCTCATAAGATCGACTGTTATTAAATGTACGCTGAAAATTGTGCTCATCATTTTTTTACGTCTGTCATGATAGTAATTTCTATACGGCGCATTGCGATACGAGTTGAAATAGTGTGTTATCTGTACGTAGTTATTTCTTTGCTGCCATGCGTTACTATTTGTTGGAGCTGGGACTATACGTGCACGCGGCGAAACATTAAAGTTTGGTTGACCTTGTAGACTGCATTGTTGGTTAGGTATGCTAAGCGGTTGACTTTCATGCTGTTGCGGTGAAAAACGTCTATTGTTACAAAAAAATGCGTTTGCTGTTAATTTTACACATACTGATGATTACGATTTAATCTGTAATTAAAATTACGCTGGTTTTGGAGTGCCTAAAGAATGTTGTCACACTCGGTAAAAGTTTGTCACATCGGGTTTTCATTACAATGTTTCTTAATACTAGGTAGAGCAATAGTTAAAGAGCTGTTTTGATAGATATAAAGGATAGTAGAAGAGAAAGCAGCAGTGCAGAAAACTAAAGATGAAACAGCACTACTACAGCTCGGGGCCCTATGCTCGCTACGGCACATATTCATTAAAGCGTAATGAATCCCCTGAGGTCAATTACGCACTGCAAATAAATTTTGGCTTTTGCGTTACAGGCAATTGCGGTTTAAATTCAAAAGCAAATAGTTGTATCCAAGTTAATTCTAGTTTCTTCATTATAGGCAATGCTGTTGTAAATACAAAAATAAATTGTCGCATCTGGTTCAAAGATAACTTCTGCTTTACAGGCAATAGCGGTGAAAGCATAAAAACAAATTGTCGTATACAGCTCAAAGCGTGTACCTGTGTTCTGTCATTATTAAATTCTTTACATTTTCTTGCGGATAAAAATTGCTCGTAATCTACGTACTCGTCATTGAATTTGAAAACACGTTCGGGTTTGTGTGTGAATCTGTTTGTCTGTGTCATTTCGTACTTCAAGTTGCGTAGCTTTTCAGTTTTTAAGTCGCGTAGTCTTTGTAAATTGCTCACATTATACACGCTGCGTGACTCTGACAAATGCTCGCAACGTGGCGGTTTCTGTGACGTATTGGTGACTGAAATAGTTTTCAACTCTGTTACTGTAACACTTTCGTCAATTTGGTTGATCTGTCGAGCAAATTTCTCGTCAACTTCCGTATTCGGAGTGCGTGAAACTTCCACTGACTCTAAATTAACTTCGCCGCGAATCTGTACTGCGTTTTAAGGCATTGTTCGGTGACTGCATTAATTTCGTGTATCTGTGTTGCGTTTGATGAACATTTTTCAGTGACTGCATTAATCTCGTCTTTATGTGATTCTGTTGTGCTTACACGTGTATTATTTAATTCTTGTGCAACAGTGCCAACTTTTTCATTACTGTTATTAGCACAAGTCTCAGTATCCTCACGTAATTGTTCTTTAATGTCCTGGCATTGCACGGTAACAGCTGTATTCTGTTCACTAACTTGTCTGCTCCGTTCGTTAAGGTTTTCATTAAGTTGTTTATACTGTTCATTAAGTTGTTTGAAACAATCATCCATCATTTCTAGTCTTTTACTATCTTGTAGCAATATTGCCATAATTTGACCCAATGTAACATTATCTACTCCATTCTCTGTACTATTTGACGGTGTATTTGCAATTGTCGCGTTTTGTGTGACCATTTGGTCATTCTGTAATTTACAAAAAGGTTTATCAGTCGGATGTACACTGTCAGACACTATTTCAGAATTAAATAAATCCGTCGTACTTTGTGTATCCTGTTCATTTTCATTAGACAAATTTATCTGTACGTTACTTGAATTTTCCAAATCGGGTGTGTTATGCTGGGCAGCGCTCATTACTATAGACCGCTCCGCGTCATCAATTGTCGTCAAATTAACAGACGAGACAATTGAGTTCGTTTGTTCATCATTAATGTAAAAGTCATTATTAGTGGTTGGAATGCACTGATTGTTAGTGAACGCAGGATTGTCATCATTACACTGCGTGTCACATGTCCTATCGGTAAAGTTGTTTGGGTCGGTAATTTCATTCATAATACCTCGCGATACACTATTCACAGTCTTTCGCGGCATTTTTACAATAGCCAAAATTTTTCACAAAATAAATAAGCACAATGCAAAAACAACACACAAATACAACAGAGCAAACGAATTGTCGTTGATCTGTGGAAAGAAAGTCACAAGATTAATAAAAGCGTTGCGCCAAATCCTAATTATATCTAAGCAAATAAGAGCAGATATCTGACTGTTTTTCAAAAGACTCTCAACGAAATACGATCCTGGACTGGGTGTCGCCAAGTGTAACCTCTCCACCGTAATTTTACAAACAGAAATAATAAATGAATGGGAGCCAAGTGTAACCTCCCTAGCAATTAAATTTAATGACAATAAAAATGAGAACCGCAATCTGACTCAAGGTGTAAGCTGTCACGAAAATGATGAAAAACAATTCAGTGCTAATGAAACTTCAGTGACAATGAAAATTCAATTAAACCGAAATATCGGTCTTTGGCCCTGTGCAAAACAATCAGAATTAAATTCTTACCTCATTGAAACTGCTTGTCAAATTTCTGCTCTTATTGTTGCGCACGGCTTGGAGGAACTGCATTGCATATAATATTTTTTTTTTTATTTTTAAATTTAACTGAAACTTTTCTTTAAGGGAAATGAAGGAAATCGTAATTAAATGATTTTTTTTTTTTTTTTTTTTGTAAAAATTGCTTTGAAATCAAAATTATTATTGGGGCACTTGTTGAAAATTAATTACAGTAAATAAACTTTACATTATCTGATGATTACCTTAATTAATAATATACCTCATTCAGCATCTTGACCAGAATGCCATGTCGACGCTCGCCGACTCCTCACACACACAACTCCACTCGACTGCTATTACCGACATACTGCACGCAACTGAACTGAGCTACTGCTACCGACAGAGTGCACTGGCCTACTGCAATTCGCGTACTGCTCGCAACACTCGCGCGGTCAAGCGCAGACTAACTACGATAATAGGCTCTCTGGTCAAAGATTTTAACGTGCCTCACCATCGCTGCTACGTTACATACGTGTTTCAATGTTCAGAGTCAACGTTCTTCGTCCGGATCAAAATTAATTTCCTTTTATTTTCTTAATTATACTGTGTGGCCATACTGAAATCCACCCAGCCATTGTATACTCGAATAAGAAGTATTTTATCACGAAATTTCGGATATACGTCTCATGGTACTTTCTTGGAATTGAACTGGCCCATTGATGGAAATTCAGCATGTTTTTTCCTGTTGGTTTACAAGGTATTTCAGGAATATCCGTTATATAATAGAGGTTACCTGAAGAGTTCCGACATTCAGTTTCTCAATATTTGAAACATTAGATTTCCCTCAATTCGAGACAAAAGTTCACTGGTCCAGTGATGACAACCTCACCCTACCAAACTAATCGATTCCGCCTCATTTAGTAAGAAATTCTGAAGCAATGTGAGGCGAAGTAAGGTGGTATCGGTGATCTGCTGATATGACCTGGAAGAGAGGGGCAGTGGGGGAGATGGAGGGGGTTAAGACGACATCGTATTAATTTTGTGGAAGGGATTACGGCAGAGAAAATGTTGCATAAAATAAAACTCAAAATTTTGAAAATATGTGTTTCCATTGATCATCAAACATTTTAGTTGTTCCTGACACTGGTTGACAACATAAAGAAAAGCATCCTGAACTGAAAATACAATGCTAATAGAAAGTTTACCAACTGAAATACTACTCTCAGTCCCACCGTCAGGTGGCTTGCGGAGTATGGATGTAGATGTAGAGAATAGTTTTCAGACTTAAAAATAAATGACTCTGGTGCACTCGCTGCTTGTCAGTATCCGTTACAAGTTCTGTCTTCAGGCTGGTGCTGGTTGACATGTCTGTCTATGTGGCGGGATAGGAAGCGAAGTCGCAGCGCCTTTTATCTAGTGTGTCGGAAAGGGAGGGGGAGGGGGCAGGGCATGGCAGGTGCCCTCCCCTGCCCTCGAGAGCTACGCTTTGAGGTGAAGAACCTATCAACGAAAGAGGAGCTGAAGAAAACCACAAGAGACGGATAGAGTAAACAGTCCAGCAGAAACATTGAAATCTTGTACCGTATCTGGTTTAAAAATAAGAATTTTACTATCGCAGGCAAATGTATGTCAAATAAGTTACGTGCGGATACGAGTACCGCATGTTGCGAGTAACAGTTCATAGTGGTTCTACAGTTGCGAAGCTTCGCAGGATGACTTGTCTGCTGCTAGTAACTGCAGGAAAATCCACTGTAGGGGTAACGCTGCGAGGTAGGCAGTGCGGTGCACTCCGATAGCTCAGCTGGTACAACGAAAAATAGATTATGAGTCTCGGCCCAGCTCACGCTTTTCATACATGAAGACTCTGCTACTGAAAAACAAATAATTGAAACAGGGAGCTTCGCAGTGCTGTCCACAAACCAGCAAGAATTTAGAAAGCATCGTTCGTGTGAAGCTCCGCTTGTCCTTTTCTCACAAGATATCCTGCGATTCAGAGATGAAGGGAAAAAAGGCACTTTCCATGTTCCTAAGTTTCCAGAAAGCGTTTGACGTAGTGCCATACTACAGACTGTCAACGATGATCCGAGCATACAGAATAGCTTCTCAGATATGTCACTGGTCGAATTTTGAAGTAATAGAACGCAGTAAATTTTGGAAATTTGTGGTAAGTTCTATGGGACCAAACTGCTGAGGTCATCGGTTCCTAAGTCGGCCGGTGTGGCCGTGCGGTTCTAGGCGCTTCAGTCTGGAACCGCGTGACTGCAACGGTCGCAGGTTCGAATCCTGCCTCGGGCGTGGATGTGTGTGATGTCCTTAGGTTAGTTAGGTTTAAGTAGTTCTAAGTTCAAGGGGACTGATGACCACAGATGTTAAGTCCCATAGTGCTCCGAGCCATTTGAACCATTTTTTCATCGGTCCCTAGACTTACACTATTAAACCCACTTAAACTAACTTATGCTAAGGACAATACACACACCCATGCCCAAGGGAGGACTCGAACCTCCGACGAGGCATCTGTGCCAACCGTGGCAAAGCACCTTAAACCGCACGGCTATCTCGCGAGGCAATAGATCGCTGTAGATTGCCCTGGACGGCGAGGGTTCATCGGCGACAAACGTATCGTCAGTACTTTCTCACGGAAGTGTAACAGACCGCTGCTGTCTTCTATATACACTCTCAAGTCACATTAATGTGACCACCTGTCAAAAGCCTGAGAAACCATGTTTTGCAGGGCATGCTGCCACGAGAAGTGCAGGAAGAGAATCACTGAGGTTCTAGAATGTACTGACTGGGATGTGGACCCGTGCTGACGCCAGTGTCATAGTCAGCTGCGCTGGGTTTCTCTGTTTAGAATCCATGGCGCGAATAGTCCGGTCGAGGTGGTCCCTCAGATTATCGATTTGGTTTAAATCTGGGGACTTTGGTGAGAAGGGGAATACGGTAGAGTTATTCTGGTGCTCGTCGAAACACACTCGTATACTGCGAGCTGTCCGACACGTTGCATTATACTGCTGGTAGAAGCCATCATTCCGAGGATAAAATAACTGCGTATAGGGATGGACATGGTCCCCAAAGATAGATGCATACTTGTGTTGATCCACTGTGCCATACGGACTGAAGAGATTACCCAGGGATTGTCATCAAAACATTTCCCAGACCATAACACTCCCTCTTCTCTCTGCTCACTGTTTGTACAACTATTTGCCTGTACACACCTCCGCACCTGTTGTTAATCCCTGTTATCTATCGTCTGTAGTGCACCATAGTTGGTCAGCGCCTGTTCCGGATAGCGGCATTTTGCCAAGCACGGTATACTTTAACCAAGGTGGCACGCATTCAGTTGACAAACGTAGCCGTTTCGGAAATCTTCCACCTTAGGTCCTAAAACCAATGATCATGCCCTTTTGGAAGTCAGATAAATCGTTCCGTGTCGGCATTATGACAATCACTGCACTGCACTGTGTATCGCGTCCCCCCGACTTTCTTCATATACCCTTCACTGCTACTTCCGCACTTGCTGTATGTGAGTGGGATTGCACGTTGACGTCGAACATAGGTGGTGGTCACATTAATGTGACTGTACCGTGTACATAATCCATGGGATGAGCAGCTGTCTGCGACTGTTTGCTGATGGCGCCGTAGTGTACGGGAAAGTGTCGTCGCTGAGTGATTTCCGAAGGATACAGGATACTTTGACAGAATTTCTATTTGTTGAATGGCAGCTTGCTCTAAACTTGGAAAAATGCAAGTTAATGCAGATGATCAGGAAAAACAGTACCACGATGTTGAAATACAGAACAAGTGGTGTGTTGTTTGACACAGTCACGTCGATTAAATACGGTTCATTGCGACATAAAATGAAATAGAGCTCGGTTGTAGCGAGAGCGGATTGACCGATTCGTTTATTGCGAGAATTCTAGGAAAGTTTATCTCTTTTATAAAGGGCACCGCCTACAGGATACTTGTTCTGCACGAATACTTGTGATCCCCATGGGGCTGGATTAAAGGAAGAGACGAAGCAATTTTCAGGGATGCTACTAAATATGGTTATCGATAGTTTTGATTAATATGCTAGAATTACGTGAATGCTCCGTGAACTCAAATGGTTCAAATGTCTGAGCACTATTGGACTTAACATCTGAGGTCATAAGTCCCCTAGAACTTAGAACTACTTAAACTTAACTAACCTAAGGGCATCACACACATCCATGCCCGAGGCAGGATTCGAAACTGCGACCGTAGGAGTCGCGCGGTTCCGGACTGAAACGCCTAGAACCGCTTGGCCACAGCGGCCGGCCTCCGTGAACTCAAATACAAATCGCTGGAGGGAAACGTTCTTCCCGCGAAACACTACTGAAAAAGTTTAGAGAATCGGCATATATGACAGAGTGCAGAGAAGCTACTGCCACCAACACAGACTGATGAGCCAAAACATTAGGACCACTGCTTACCGCGAGGTTGTACACTGCCAGGTGGCGCTGAGAGAACGAGACGCGGCAAGAGGAGTGTATGAGAGGAGCAGAGTCGAATGGAGAATCATTCTAGCGACTAAGTGGCGCTAATGCGGAAATCCGCCTATTTAAAAAGCCAGATTGTTATGGCCCAGGGTGTGGGAGCGAGCATCTCGGAAATAGCGAAGCTGGTCGGCTCTTGGCGTGCTATTGCCTTCAGTATCTATGGAAAGTGATTGAAGAATGCTAAAGCCACGAGTAGGCGACAGGAAGTTGGACGTCCAAACCTCATCAAAGAATATAGGGATCGGAGGCTTGCCCTCTCTCTAACGCAGGATAGGCGGCATATGAGGCAGATCTGGCGACACAGTACAGTGCTGGCGCAGGCACAAGTGTTTTGGAGCTCACCCTTCAGCGCACAGAGTTGAACATGGTGTTCCGCAGCAGAGGTCCCCTACTTGTTCCCATGTTGACACAAAAACATCGTCAATTATGATTACCGTGGCCCCTTTATTGTTAAACCAGGTCGACGGTCGTCCAGGTGAACGGCTATTCGAAATGCAGCGCGCCACGGACGCAGGCCGGTGGGAGCAATATTATGTTAAGGGGGACATTCACCTGGGCTTCCGTGGGATTTCCGGTAGCAATTGAAGGCACCATGGCATCTGTGGACTACGTTAACGTTATCAGGTATGCTTGATGTTTTCCTCAACAGCGATGGCCTCTTCCAGCAGGATATCTGTCCATGTCACAAAGCCAGAATCGTGCTGCAATGGTTAGACGAGCACGAAAGTGAACTCACGTTGATGTCTTGGCCATCAAATTTGGCTTATCTGAATCCGATGGAACCCAACTGCGAAGCTACTGGGCGCCAGCTCCACGCCCACAGACCAACCACCCGTAAATTATGGGAAGTGTGTGAGCTGTGCGTTGCACACGGTGCCACAAACCTCTGGAAACATATCAAGTACTTGTCGAATCAATGCCACGCAGAATCACTGCTGGACTACGTTCCAGAATTGTACGAACACGTTTTTAAGTAGGTGGTCATAATGTTTTGGCTGGTGTATATCTCGCGTAAGGACCGCGAAGACAAGAGAAATGAAAGCTGATATCGCTTGCCCCATTTGCGAGTGGACCAGGGAAGGGGATGACGAGCAACGCTGCAAGGTACACTGAGCCGTGCACCGCATGCTGGCTTGCGGAGTGTATACGTATATGTACATGTAAAAGTAACAGGAGCCTTCAACTAAGTAGAGCGGACAACGTGCCGGATCCTAAACAATACAATATCGTAGCTACTAACCTCATCAAATACGCTGTTGCGCAAACCCATTAGAAAGCTACTTGCGAAATGTGGTCGCGATCAGGTGTGATAACGTCACGGTGTTTCTCGAGAAATACCTGCATCCGTTATCGCTAAGCCGGCATTCCAGTTGCCCTGCTGGAGAGAGCTCTCACGTCCGTGAGAAAGTGAGTTTCCAACACCAATAGACTGGCCGAGCGGTCGGACCCGCTCGCGTTTCTGGGAAACACTGCGTAAATAACAGCAACTCCGCCAGCGCGGGTATGAAAGCAAGTCCCAACCTGGCTGAAGAGTGGGTACCACGACACCACGTGACCGTTCCGGATGTTTTGCTACAGAGAGATACTTCCACAATGCGGATACATGCAGCTCGCAAGGAACGAGGGAATCATTCATTTGTGATACATCATCATGTACGGAAGCTGTGTATGTTGGTCTGCTTACCGCAATCATTTTCGAAATAATTCAAAAGCCAAGATCGCTTAAATACTGTTTAATGGATAACCGGTTTCAACACACTAAACGGGCCATCATCGGATCTGAATATAGTTTAACATTTATAAACCATTTGGATATAACGATACATGAGGCAGACCAGCTGTTACAAAATCATTGTCACAAAAATTAAGAAACAAATGCTCTCCTGGTCATTCTTTTCCATGAGATAAGTAAAACCGAAGTCACAAGACAGCGGTCATGTACCAAATAGTTTTATCTTGTGACTTCGGTTTTACTTATCTCATGGAAAAGAATGACCAGGAGAGCAGTTGTTTCTTAATTTTTGTGACAATGGTTTTATATCAGCTGGTCTGCCTTATGTATCGTTATATCCAAATGGTTTACAAATGTTTATCTACATTCAGATCCGATGATGGCACCTTTAGTGTGTTGAAACTGGTTATCCAGTGAACAGTATTTAAGCGATCTTGGCTTTTGAATTATTTCTACATCAGAGTGATCGTCCCACTACGCACTATGTGTTCACTGCAAAGTAATCATTTTCGGCGAGCAATTAACGGTTTGGATTAAATGAGGAATGAGTGTGGAGCGTCATTATCGTCAGCCCTTTGACAGCCACCTCTAGGCTTTTCTGTGCGACATGGTCTCCTGCTACTCGCATATATGTCGCTCGCGCCTGCTCTGTAATGTTATCCACGCACTTTCACTATGTCATCCTGTCGGCCTAGTACTACATAGGTTGATTCCTTGATGATAGTACAAACTTTCAGGGATGATAGAGAATAAATGTATCAATCTGAACCCTAATCCGGAAGCTAACACTTAGAAAGTTACGAGTGGAATCGTTCTGATATCTCTGACAACGGAAGACATGTACAGTTACTGCTATTGCTAAGATTTTGGGGTAGACGGTTTTCAGAGGTGGTAGAATGGACAAAAGCGAGAAAAGAAAAAGCCTACGAGGAGTTCATGTGCACCTTCAAGTTCTCGTTGCGCAATGACTGCTCCATTAAATTTCGAACGCGCAGCCGCATAAATTGCGCGTCTTCTAACATTTCAACTGTATGCCGTTCAGTCATCTTCAGAGTGAAGTGAAAGAGTGACGCTCCAGCTTTTTTTTCTTTGTTTGTTTTTAAGGGGAGCCCCTCCATGCCCGCGCTAGCGTAGTGAGCATCACAGAAAGTTAAGTTGTCACCTCTGCAACGGTTAGTTACTTGAATCGAGGAGATCGAAAGATGCAGGACTGTGACGGTACCATACGTCTGGGTAAGATTACCCAATAATACGGATAGAAGTGGACGGAAATATACGAAGAAATGGCAGGTTATGGGCACAGGGGAAAAAAATGGCTCTGAGCACTACGGGACTTAACTTCTCAGGTCATTAGTCCCCTAGAACTTAGAACTACTTAAACCTAACTAACCTAAGGACACCACACACATCCATGCCCGAGGCAGGATTCGAACCTGCGTCCGAAGCGGTTGCGCGGTTCCAGGCTGTAGCGCCTAGAACTGCTGGGCCACCCCGGCCGACCACAGGGGAAAAAGGTGCCACGGCACTCCCCATGAGAAGAAAACCCCTGCGACAGTCTGGGAGGATGGTAAGGACGGCAGCGGACTTGCTGTCTGCAGGTCATGCAAGGGTAGGTTATGTTAGTACCGAGTACCAAGCAGCTCAGTACCAATGCCATAGCCATCTGTTCGTCGTAAATAGGTCAGTCCCAATAGAGGCTGCAGCGCCACGCGCCGCTGTTGGACCCCTTCAGCTACGCTCTGTCAAGTGCGACTGGGCGCAGTAGCAGGCGCAGTTTGGCTGAATCACCACTTTTTTGTTTTACTGATAAAAACCGCTCTTCAGCCAAGGGTTGCATAAACTGTATTTAAAGATGGTTAAAATATATAAAAAGTGACAGTAACAGATGATTTTGTAAAAAATACATATGTGGACGACACTGAAGACCTTTACGTAAAAACAGGTGAGTATTTTGTAAAATACACATAGATGGAAAGCACTGATGGTTTTTTAAAACTCGTTTGACGATTTTATAATAGAGTTAAAAATATGAACGTGAATGATGCCATGACGTAATGGTGTTGCTAGGTGACACATGAAAAAATTGTCATGATTAAGGTGCGATGATGGGCCCCTGTGGGATCGCAGGCAGCGACTGGACGTCACCAAGGTGGATGAAGGGGGAAGGAGAAAATGGGAGGATGGTGTGACTGCACCACAACTCGCTCCGTCCTTTCAAACTCACCGGCCGCGTCAGTGCGCATGCGGCAGCAAATACACAGGCGTCAGAGACGTTAATCTACACATATGCAAGAATTAGATCTGTGGCTGCGCGGTCGATCGACGCTGGGATGACGACGTATCACTGTGAGCTCCACTGTGGAGACGTCTTGGCAAGTCTATTATAGAAAGCGCCGGAATACATGATTATCCAAGCTGAAGTTGCCATCTCTGTTAATTAAATTCGTCGCCAAACGAGTACCATAAAGATGAAATGGACGCAAAAATTTCGACGTTTTCGTACAAAATAGTACAGTGCTCTGCCACAGCAGATTTATTGGGCTGTAAGAGCCGGGCGTATCGCGGTGTTTAGTATAGCTTTCATTGACTGTACGAGCCGTCTGTCCAATGTACACCCAGACTCGCGAGGAACCTTACCTTGGCCAGCAACGTCGCCGGATCTCTCACCAACTGAGAACGTTCGAAGCATTATGGGCAGGGCCTTCCAAACAGCTCGCAATTTCGACAGCCACGTGGGGTCCTTCACAACACCACAAAAAAATCTAACTTATTGTGGGATCACATGTCCTAGTTAGATCAATACGCCAGTTAACGTCTAACCATCGTTCAGGCAGATCATTGTTAACAAACGCTCTTACATTCAGCTGCCAGTGCGGTGGTGCTCCGTTCTGTTTGCAAATGAACTTTTTGGCACGATCTCGCATCTTTGGAAAAAGACAGTGCGTCCTACCCAAGTGCATGACTCACGTATACGTTCTTTCCCCAAAAATGAATGGATCGTAAATCTTTTCCCGAGAAATGACCTAAAACACATGAAGCTGTGTAGAGGCTCTCTCGCATTCGACTGTGCTATCGGCTACGGTGTTTCCCATATTTTTAAGTCCTGTCAGTTCTCTCTTCTCCTTCTACTGAAATAAAACACTGTCTTACCCCCCCCCCCCCCCCCCCGGAAGGTTTTCACATTGTTTATCGCCTTCATGAAGGGCTTACAGCAGTATGGTTTGAAACACAGCTCGATGATAAAATGTCTTTCTAGACTGGTCATAGTTATTGTGGTACTTTATTTCCTAGTACTCTGCAACATAAAATTTGAAGGTTTGGAAGTGAAAAACGTGGTCACTGGCTGCTTTATATTTGGTTCATGTTAGATGATACGTTGTTATGTACTAAATGCAGCCAACATAACGAACTTGGTTTTTTTTAAGTTGGAAGGAAAGCCACATGTCAATACAGTAAACAGAAAAGAGAAGTTAATTTTATCTGAGCGCTCTGACCAACAGCACGGCATGCAAGAAGGCTGTAGCTCAGTCGTGAGCAGTTCGTGCAGTAGATGCACACGTCTCAAATTAGTGATCGCGATTTATTGGGAAGAAAATTATGAGCAAGACATTCCACTCCAACAGCTACATAATGGAAGAGCTGACACATTTCATTTTTCGCACACAGCTCGACAGTAGTTTCCTTGTAACACTTACTAGTCGTAATTTACGAAACGAATATGATTCGTATTACATAATACTTTACTGAACTTGTAGGTCTGGGCCTAATTCAAAACATTTGTATAAATTAAATCTAATGCAGCCTACTGTCTTCTTTTAATGTAATACCATTGTTAATTGGAAATAAATTTGTTGGTTGCGAACACCTTGGCACCAGCTGGGTTAGATATAGGTATACTACCCGTTAGTCACATATGAAAATTTGTGCCGGACCGGGATACGAACCCGGATTTCCTGCTTATCGCAAGAGCTCCTCTTAACAACTTCTGCTGTCCGTGCATGCCAATTTGTTTAGAATTAATTGGTTCAAATGGCTCTGAGCACTATGGGACTTAACTTCTGAGGTCATCAGTCCCCTAGACTTACAACTACTTAAACCTAACTAACCTAAGGACATCACACACACCTATGCCCGAGGCAGGATTCGAACCTGCGACCGTAGCGGTCCTGCGGTTCCAGACTGTGGCGCCTAGAACCGCACGGCCACCCTGGCCGGCTAGAATTAATTCCTGACGGCTGTCAATCGTCATTAATGCCTGTTCATGTAGACATGCAAGTAAGTAATACCTATGTTTTACTTTCAAGTTGAAAACATGAATGCAAATTTCAGCATTGATACAAATACTTCACCTTCTGCAGCGTGTCTCGTAACAGTTGTTTCTGTTGGAAGTGAAGTCGATTTATCAGCTTAAAGTCCCAGAAAAGAAAAATTAAGAAGTAAAATAACATTACTGCAAAGAAAAAACTGAAATTTTAAAGCTAAAAAGCATTGGGATTTCGCAGCTTGCGCATGTGAACTGTAATGAATTTAAAAGGTTATGGGGTAAGTTTTTAACTAGAGATTTATCACAACTTGTTTATTAACGTTTCCTTTCTAAAAAGTTTTATAGATGTAGTAGTAAGCAGCGAGCGTTTCGCGTTTACTCTGTTTCAGCATGGCGTCGTGTGCAACTCCGGGGTTCATACAAATCGAAGGAGCCGCCCTCTTGCTTTCCTTTCTGTACACTGTCTATTCTGTGCCAACACACACACCACCTACACACCATCTTGCACCGTACATCGTTCGGTGAATTCCGGTGTACTAATGCAGTGTAAAACTTATCACACCTTTTTTTAATTTTTTTATCGAGTTGAGCAGTTCTCAAATACCTCGCTCATACGTCTAAGACCCGGTGAGACCACAGATCTCAAAATAAGTGAAAATAAAGAAGAAAGCTTCATCAGAAGTGTTTATAATGGATTGTTTCCTGCGCGCTGATTCCTGAAACTGCTTACCGCGCGAGCTCGTTCAACACAATTTTTTTACGATTTCTTCTCCGATTCACTTTGTTTTTACGGGCAACCTGAGCAGGCTGCACAGTCACTTTCTCGCGACTTGCTTTTGCACTACCTCGTGCCAGCCCGACTGGAAACAGCTCGTTACGGGCATCAGCACGTGATTTCTCTCGTTGTCTGCGTGACTGATTTTGTCCGTGAAGGAAAGCTTTTCATGTGTGCCTCACCGTGACGGCTGCTTTCACAGCATACACAGGGGTGTAATAGCCTCCCCCTATGCCGTATGCACTTACCATAATGGACACCACCCTTGCAGTATCCTGTCCTGACCGTGTGGCCCAGACATTTCCTTCCTCTCTTACATGGTGACAAAAGTCATGGGATACCTCCTAACATCGTGTCGGATCTTCTTCTGCCCGACGTAGTGCAGCGAATCGATGTGACATGGACTCAACAAGTCGTTGGAAGTCCCCAGCAGAAACATTGGACCATGCTGCCTCTACAGCCGTCCACTATTGTGAAAAAGGTTCCGATGCAGGATTTTGTGCACGAACTGACCTCTCGATTATGTCCTATAAATGTTCGTTGGGACTCATGTCGGGAGATCTGGTTGGCCAAATCATTCGCTCGAATTGTCCAGAATGCTACTCAAACCAACTGTGAACAACAAGTTTATTTGCGTGGCCATCCTTCGCAGCAAGCACAGAAATACGTGTTTTGTAAATAAAAGTGCCTTTTCCTGCTGCCACTTAATTTATTTTCCCAGACCCGTTTCGCTTTTTTCTTGCTCTAAGGTATAATCAGAGAGATCTATAACGATATACTTATTTTTAGATTATTTTAGATTATCAAACAGTTGACGTCGCGATTGTTTATGCAAAAAAGAAATTACTTACAATTTGCTGTGATCTGTGTTTCCTCTCATCTAGTCTGGAGGTCGGACTACCACTTTATTACCGACATATGAGCAGTATTTTGTTTTCCGACCTCTTTCACACCACAAAAAAGGAGAAATATGGTGAACAGTGTGAAAAAGGTCGGAACTCAAAATTGTGCTTACATGTGGGTAATAAAGTGGTAGCGCGACCTCCAGACCAAATGAGAAGAAACGCAGATCACAGCAAATCGTAAGTAATTACTTTTTTACATAAAAAATCGCGACGTGTACTGTTTGCTAATCAAAAAAATAACAAAACTATATCGTTATAGATCCCACTGATTATGCCTTAGAGCAAGAAAAAGGCGAAACGTGTTTGGGAAAGATAAATTAAATGGCAGCAGCAAAAGACGGTCTTATTTACTAAACAAGTACAACTGCGAACAGCTGTGGCCCAGTGACATGTTTGCAAAAATGAAGTCGATGAATGGCTGCTAATGGCCTCCAAGTAGCCGAACACTACCATTTCCAGTCAATGGTCAGTTCACCTGGTCAAGAATACCTAGTCCATTTCATGTAAACACAGCTCGCCCCGTAATGGAGCCACCACCAGCTCGCACAGCGCCTTGTTGACAACTTGGATCCATGGCTTCGTGGGGTCTACTACACTCGAATCCTACCATTAGCTCTTACCAACTGAAACCTGGACTCATCTGACAAGGTCACGGTTTTTCAGTCGTCTAGGGCCCAACAGTTGTGGTCACGAGTACAGGAACGTTCCTACACGACATGTAGTGCTGTTAGCAAAGGCACTCGCGTCGGCCATTTGCACCCACAGCCCACTGACGCCAAATTTCGCCGCGCTGTTCTAACGGATACGTCCCATATTGATTTCTGCGGTTATTTCAAGCAATGTTGTTTGTCTGTTAGCAGTGATTACTCTACGCAAGCATCGCTGCTCTCGGTTAAGTGAAGGCAGTCGGTCACTTCGTTCTCAGTATTGAGAGGTAATGCCTGAAATTTGGTATTCTCAAAGCACACTGTGGATCTCGGAATATTGAATTCCATAACTATTTCCGAAATAAAATGTCCCATGCGTCTAGCTTCAACTACCACTCCGCGTTCAACGTCTGTTAATTCTCGCCGTGCGGCCATAATCACATCCGAAATCCTTTCACATCAGTCACCTGAGTACAGATAACAGCTCCGCTAATACATTGCCCTCTTACAGCTTGCGTAAGCCATCTGTATATGTGCACGTCGCTATCCCAAGACTTCTGCCACCACAATGTAGTTAACTTTGGTTTCTAGCTTAATCACTGTAGTTTTTTCCCGAGGGCATGCAGCTTTACTGTATCATTAAATGATGATGGCGTCCTCTTGGGTAAAATATTCCGGAGGTAAAATAGTCCCCCATTCGGATCTCCGGGCGGGGACTACTCAAGAGGATGTCGTTATCAGGAGAAAGAAAACTGGCGTTCTACGGATAGGAGCGTGGAATGTCAGATCCCTTAATCGGGCAGGTAGGTTAGAAAATTTAAAAAGGGAAATGGATAGGTTAAAGTTAGATATAGTGGGAATTAGTGAAGTTCGGTGGCAGGAGGAGCAAGACTTCTGGTCAGGTGACTACAGGGTTATAAACACAAAATCAAATAGGGGTAATGCAGGAGTAGGTTTAATAATGAATAGGAAAATAGGAATGCGGGTAAGCTACTACAAACAGCATAGCGAACGCATTATTGTGGCCAAGATAGATACGAAGCCCAAACCTACTACAGTAGTACAAGTTTATATGCCAACTAGCTCTGCAGATGACGAAGAAATTGAAGAAATGTATGATGAAATAAAAGAAATTATTCATATAGTGGAGGGAGATGAAAATTTAATAGTCATGGGTGACTGGAATTCGAGTGTAGGAAAAGGGAGAGAAGGAAACGTAGTAGGTGGATATGGATTGGGGTTAAGAAATGAAAGAGGAAGCCGCCTGGTAGAATTTTGCACAGAGCACAACTCAATCATAGCTAACACTTGGTTTAAGAATCATGAAAGAAGGTTGTATACATGGAAGAATCCTGGAGATACTAAAAGGTATCAGATAGATTATATAATGGTAAGACAGAGATTTAGGAACCAGGTTTTAAATTGTAAGACATTTCCAGGGGCAGATGTGGACTCTGACCACAATCTATTGTTTATGACCTGTAGATTAAAACTGAAGAAACTGCAAAAAGGTGGGAATTTAAGGAGATGGGACCTGGATAAACTGAAAGAACCAGAGGTTGTACAGAGTTTCAGGGAGAGCATAAGGGAACAATTGGCAGGAATGGGGGAAAGAAATACAGTAGAAGAAGAATGGGTAGCTTTGAGGGATGAAGTAGTGAAGGCAGCAGAGGATCAAGTAGGTAAAAAGACGAGGGCTAGTAGAAATCATTGGGTAACACAAGAAATATTGAATTTAATTGACGAAAGGAGAAAATATAAAAATACAATAAATGAAGCAGGCAAAAAGGAATACACACGTCTCAAAAATGAGGTCGACAGGAAGTGCAAAATGGCTAAGCAGGGATGGCTAGAGGACAAATTTAAGGATGTAGAGGCTTATCTCACTAGGGGTAAGATAGATACTGCCTACAGGAAAATTAAAGAGACCTTTGGAGACAAGAGAACCACTTGTATGAACATCAAGAGCTCAGATGGAAACCCAGTTCTAAGCAAAGAAGGGAAAGCAGAAAGGTGGAAGGAGTATATGGACGATCTATACAAGGGCGATGTACTTGAGGACAATATTATGGAAATGGAAGAGGATGTAGATGAAGATGAAATGGGAGATACGATACTGCGTGAAGAGTTTGACAGAGCACTGAAAGACCTGAGTCGAAACAAGGCCCCGGGAGTAGACAAGATTCCATTGGAACTACTGACGGCCTTGGGAGAGCCAGTCCTGACAAAACTCTACCATCTGGTGAGCAAGATGTATGAAACAGGCGAAATACCCTCAGACTTCAAGAAGAATATAATAATTTCAATCCCAAAGAAAGCAGGTGTTGACAAATGTGAAAATTACCGAACAATCAGTTTAATAAGCCACAGCTGCAAAATACTAACACGAATTCTTTACAGGCGAATGGAAAAACTAGTCGAAGCCGACCACGAGGAAGATCGGTTTGGATTTCGTAGAAATACTGGAACACGTGAGGCAATACTGACCTCACGACTTATCTTAGAAGAAAGATTAAGGAAAGGCAAACCTACGTTTCTAGCATTTGTAGACTTAGAGAAAGCTTTTGACAATGTCGACTGGAATACCTTCTTTCAAATTCTAAAGGTGGCAGGGGTAAAATACAGTGAGCGAAAGGCTATTTACAATTTGTACAGAAACCAGATAGCAGTTATAGGAGTCGAGGGGCATGAAAAGGAAGCAGCGGTTGGGAAGGGAATGAGACAGGGTTGTAGCCTGTCCCCGATATTATTCAATCTGTATATTGAGCAAGCAGCAAAGGAAACAAAAGAAAAATTCGGAGTAGGTATTAAAATCCATGGAGAAGAAATGAAGACTTTGAGGTTCGCCGATGACATTGTAATTCTGTCAGAGGCAGCAAAGGACTTGGAAGAGCAGTTGAATGGAATGGACAGTGTGTTGAGAGGAGTATATAAGATGAACATCAGCAAAAACAAAACGAGGATAATGGAATGTAGTAGAATTAAGTCGGGTGATGCTGAGGGAATTACATTAGGAAATGAGACACTGAAAGTAGTAAAGGAGTTTTGCTATTTGGGGAGCAAAATAACTGATGATGGTCGAAGTAGAGAGGATATAAAATGTAGACTGGCAATGGCAAGGAAAGCGTTTCTGAAGAAGAGAAATTTGTTAACATCGATTACAGATTTAAGTGTCAGGAAGTCTTTTCTGAAAGTATTTGTATGGAGTGTAGCCATGTATGGAAGTGAAACATGGACGATAAATGGTTTGGACAAGAAGAGAATAGAAGCTTTCGAAATGTGGTGCTACAGAAGAATGCTGAAGATTAGATGGGTAACTAATGAGGAAGTATTGAATAGGATTGGGGAGAAGAGAAGTTTGTGGCAGAACTTGACCAGAAGAAGGGATGGGTTGGTAGGACATGTTCTGAGGCACCAAGGGATTACCAATTTAGTATTGGAGGGCAGCGTGGAGGGTAAAAATCGTAGAGGGAGGCCAAGAGATGAATACGCTAAGCAGATTCAGAAGGATGTAGGTTGCAGTAGGTACTGGGAGATGAAGAAGCTTGCACAGGATAGAGTAGCATGGAGAGTTGCATCAAACCAGTCTCAGGACTGAAGACCACAACAACAACAACACTGTAGTTATGATCTAGATGTTAATACGAGGGGCGTTTAAAAATCCGTGCGAAGTCCGAGAGATGGCACCACCGGCGCGTATCGAGGTCATGTTTAGTTAGTAGCTTGGAAAGAACGCCATATTTCTTTGTGTTTGGCATTCGTGTGAATCAAGAAAGTCGAGTGATTGTCAAAAAATGGACGAAAAAGAATTTCGTGTCGTGATTAAACATTACTTTATGAAAGGCAAAACGCCTCAGGAGACTAAAGAGAAGCTTGATTAATATTACGGTGATTCTGCACCTTCGATTAGAACAGTTTATAAGTGGTTTCAAAATTTTCGGAGTGGCCGTATGGGCAAAAGTGATGCTGAACGTTGTGGATGACAGAAGAGTTAAGGTGCGTGAGACTGCTAGTGCTGTGGGCATCTCGAATGAATGGACCATAATATTTTGTATAAGCATGTGGACATGAGAAAGCTACCCGCAAGATGGGTTCCGCGATTGCTCACGCTTGACCAAAAATGGAATTGCGTAAAGTGTTGGAAGGATGGTTTTGCAGCTGTTCAGGAAGAATCCGCAGGACTTTAAGCGTCGTTTCGCCACTGTGGATGAAACATGGATACATTACTATACTCCTGAGACCAAGGGAGAATCTGCACCAAAAAAGGCGGAAACCATTCCTTCGGCCGGAAAGGTTATGGCGACTGTCTTTTGGTATTCGCAAGGGATAATCCTCATCGACTACCTGGAAAAGGGTAAAACTATTACAGGTGCAAATTATTCATCGTTACTGGACCGTTTAAAAACCGAGCTGCAAGAAAAACGGCGGCGATTGGACCGCAAAAAAGTCCTTTTCGATCACGACAATGCACCAGCACACGCCTCAGCAGTTGTGGTCGCAAAATTGTTGGAAATAGGATTCCAACTCGTTTCACATCCCCCCTATTCCCCAGACTTGGCTCCCTCGGACTACTATTTGTTCCCCAATTTGAAGAAATGGCTAGTGGGAAAAAGATTTTTTTCAAACGATGAGGTGATTACACCAACTAATAGCTATTTTGCAGACTTGGACAATTCCTATTATTCGGAAGGGATCAACAAATTAGAACAGCGTTGGACGAAGTGTATAAATCTAAAAGGAGACTACGTCGAAAAATAAAAAAGGCTTACCCCAAACATGTAAGTAGTTTTTATTTTTGCACGGTCTTTTCAAAGGCCTCTCGAAGAATTTGAGAGGTGAGGAGGAGATTGTACACAAAGCTATGTAAACAAGAGTCGTGGGTGGACTAAAATAAACAAGTATTGGACACAGGTACAAGAAGCTCATTTAATCAGTAAATATGACAGTACTGGAAGAAATGCCAAGGAGTGCCTGAACTATTCAAATTGTACAGGTTAATTGGCTGGCAATCGCGGTTTGGTCAACAGGAGAAAATCATGCACAATAAACTCTGAAATATGTCATAAATGATGGCAAGCTAGAGACAAATTCTGTCAAATGACGCTGCAACAGCAGTGGAATGTTTACCTGAGGGCAGTATGGATAAGTCTAAGGTTCGATTGCAATTGTACTTCCGAACTATCATCGTAATATTTACTAATGAAGTTCTTGCAACGGACGAGCAAACAAATCGCTTAAACAGTTTTCCCGTTGAAAAGCAACAGCCGTCCCTGAAGTTCTGGGGTTTCAGGAATCAGGTGTACTGGCACAACACGGCACCTGAACTGTTGTTCCATGTGGCCTAGAGACTCCCTGTACCTATCGCAGAAACACGTGTTGACACCTTCGTAGAGGATTGGATTGTTTGGGGGAAGAGACCAAACAGCGAGGTCATCGGTCTCATCGGATTATGGAAGGACGGGGAAGGAAGTCGGCCGTGCCCTTTCAAAGGAACCATCCCGGAATTTTCCTGGAGCGATTTAGGGAAATCACGGAAAACCTAAATCAGGATGGCTGGACGCGGGATTGAACCGTCGTCCTCCCGAATCCTTCGTAGAGGTCCACAAAGGCGAGTGAGTGTCGCTGCTCGCTGTGGACGCTGTTTTTACCAACAGCTTCCAAATAAACCAGTCGACAGCCTGGAGCGGCACTAGTTTTTGTTTTACGAAATAGTTTCGCATCCTGCGACTGTGCATTGACCTCAGTTGTTCATGATACATGAAAATTTGGGCCGTATCAGAACTCAAACCCGAATCTTCTGCTTACGCGAACCGTCTCCTTAACAACTTCGGCTATCCGTGCATGCCTCCAGTATCGATCCAAACTTTCGTATGTCACGTATCGGCACAACAGCCATGCACAGGAAGACAAATACGGTCTGTGAAAAAAAAAAAAAGAAGAAGAACACATAGGAATTAACCGCATGGGATGGAAATCAGTTGACGTGGTGCACAAGACAAACAAATGATTACAATTTTAGAAAAAAAACAGATGATTTATTCAAGAAAAACAGCTTCACAAATTGAGCAGGTCAATTACGCATTGGTCCATCTGTGGTCCTTAGGCAAGCTGTTACTCAGCTTTGAATTGATTGACAGAGTTGTTGGACGTCCTCCTGAGGGATATCGTGCCAAATTCTGTCCAATTGGCACGTTAGATAGTCAAAATCCCAAGCTGCTTGGAGGGCCCCGCTCATAATGCTCCAGACGTACAATACTGGGAAGAGATCCGGCAATCTTGCTGGCAAAGGTAAGGTTTGGGAAGTGAAGACAAGCAGTAGGAACTCTCGCCGTTGGCGCGCGGGCATCATCTTGTTGAAATGTATGCCTAGCATGGCTTGCCATGAAGAAGAAGAAAGAGAATATCGCCGATGTAACGCTGTGCTGTTAGGGTGCCGTGGATGTTAACCAAAGGGGTTCTGGTATGAAACGAAATTGCATCCCAGACCATCACTTCTAGTTGTCGGGCTGTGTGGCGGGTGACAGGCAGGTTGGTACCCCACCGCTGTCCAGGGCGTGTCCAGCCATGTCTTCGCTATCAGTGGGATTAATTTCGAAGCGGGACTCATCACTGAAAATAAGCACTCCGTCATCAGGCCACAATTGGCCCATCGAGACCATCCGACCGCCGTGTCATCCTCACTGAGGATGCAGATAGAAGGGGCGTGTGGTCAGCACACCGCTCTCCCGGTCGTTACGATGGTTTTCTTTGACTGGAGCCGCTACTATTCGGTCGAGTAGCTCCTCAATTGGCATCACGAGGCTGAGTGCACCCCGAAAAATGGCAACAGCGCATGGCGGCCCGGATGGTCACTCATCCAAGTGCCGGCCACGCCTGGCAGCGCCTAACATCGGTGATGTGACGGGAACCGGTGTATCCACTGCGGCAAGGCCGTTGCCCCCATCACTGAAAATAATTCTGCTTAAGATTCCAGGGCGTAGAGTGTCTGGAGACGCACCAGACAGTGGCGGGAAACTAAGACCCGCTATGCAGCCCGCCCTCCAGGAGTGACGGGGTGAGGTGCCATTGCATTTCATATCACGGCCCCTTTGGTTATCATCCGCCGCACCCTTACAGCAACAGCGGTACGTCGGCGATATTCTACGCCGCTCTTTGTTGCCCTTCATGGCAAGCCATCCTGGGCTTACATTTCAGCAAGATAATGCGCACCTGCACACGGCAAGAGTTTCTACTGCCTGCTTTCGTGCTTACTTAGTCCTGCCTTGGCGAAGATCGGCGGATCTCTCCCCAGCTAAGAACGTTTGGAGCATTATGGATAGGGCCCTCCAACTAAGTCGGGATTTTGACAATCTAACGCGCCAATTGGACAAAATTTGGCACGATACCCCTCAGAGGATGTCCTACAACTCCAACAATCAATGCCAAGTCGAATAACTGCTTGCATAAAGGCCACAAATGGATGAAAGCGTCATTGACTTGCTCGCTTTGTGAAGCTCCTTGTCTTGAATAAACCATCCAACTTTTTTGAAACTATAATCATT
Source organism: Schistocerca serialis cubense (assembly GCF_023864345.2). Lineage (NCBI taxonomy): Eukaryota > Metazoa > Arthropoda > Insecta > Orthoptera > Acrididae > Schistocerca > Schistocerca serialis. The sequence continues at coordinate 348,954,221 of NC_064639.1, forward strand.
TGTTTGTGTGTACGTGAACATCACATACATCTGTCCCATTGGCATCATTCCTTCATGGTGCGTCCTTATCTTTTCTTTTTGCTTAGGGTGTATTACAGCGTCAGTTTAGCCAGTCGAGGCATGGATACAACACTGATGGTCACAATGTCTGCGTTTGCACAGTGTCCGTATCTTCACATTACGATGCATGGGTCTCTGAAGGAATAGACATTGTCACTGACGATTACAGCTGTGTTAAACTGTACGAAGTACTTTCGCATCCTGTGACTATGCATTTACGGGAGCCGCTTGCGACACATGACAGTTGAAAGGTGGCTACACTGAGCCACTGCGCCAGAGATTGCGCCAAAGAGTATTATTAAGCCGCCTCCACAGTGCTTCGAGAGAACTCGTAGAAGTCAGTGCTTGGAGAGAGCTCGTAGTAGTCAGTGCCTGTCGAGGTCTCGTGGTAGTCTGTGCTGAGATGTTGTAGCAGAGAGTGTTTGTTGAGATGTGCTATTAGGCAGTGCTTGCTGAGATGTGATATTGGAGAGTTCTGGTTGAGATATCATGTAAGGATTAGAATGATTTTCATCAATATAAATGAGGTAATTAAAAAAAATTATTTTCAATTATATTTAATTAAGCCCCCATGCACGTGGCGACCGCTGCTTCGGATCGTCCCTTGAAATTCTTCTGATTGTAAAAATAGTAGACTGTAGTATTGTTGTAGTGATTTGTAGTTCAGTAATTGTAGTCTATGTTGCATGTGTAGATTTGGTAATTGTCATTCTTCTAATGGTATTTTTTTCTCAGAATTTGATTTGTTGTCTTGTATACGCGTTTGGCAATCTAGTGCAATTATGTCAATTGTTTGTTAATCGTGTTTGAGGGAAACATTTCATGTGAATGGTATTATTGGAGATAAGGAGTCCCTGTGTGTAATTTTCGTACAGTGACGAATTTTTTGTATGTTTTGTAAATGATTACGCGCTCAATGAAGAAGGCAAAAATGATGAATAGTGAGAATGACGAAATTGTTAACATGGCGAACTCGCCAACAGAGGAAAACAGTGTGATGAATAATGAAGTGGAAAACAATTTAATAGGTCGGGAAAATAGCCCGGAACCATTTCAAAATTTTTCTCAATCAGAAAATTCACAGAATATGAGATTAACGACAGAAGATTCTGGAATAGTATCGAACGCAGATAGCCTTATGGCTATGCAGAAGGAAGTTAGTTTTGCGGGAAATGTTAGGGGCGAAAGGAATTTCGAACAAGTTAATATGGAGCAGTTGATGAGTGTAATATTAAATTTTCGATCTGAATTTAAAACAGAGATAGGAACAATTAAAACTGAGATGGGAACAATTAAAACTGAGATGGGAACAATTAAAACTGAGATGGGAACAATTAAAACTGATATGGGAACAATGGAAACACGGTTAGGATCTGAATTAAAAACAGTGGCAACACGTTTAGAAACAGAGATGGAAACAATGGAAACACGGTTAGATTCACGAATAGGGACATGTTTCAAAAATATGAAAGATGAATTAAAGAAAGAAATCAGAGAAGAAGTACGACCGATTTTGAATGCTCATAATAATAGATTAGTTGCAGTAGAGATTAGACAAAGGGAACAGGATAGAGAACAGGAAGAAAGAGATCGCGTGATAGTACAGAAATTTTCAGAGTTAAATTTACAACGTGCAAAAGATAAGGAAGAAATATTTGAGAGAATCGAGGAATCCGTACCGAATGACAGAATAAATAATCTAACACAACAATATGAACAGTTAACTACTAAATGTGTTAATACTGAAACGCGAGTCGCGACACTTACGGAAGACGTAAATAAACAGAAAGAACAAATAAGTGACTTATCGGAAAGAGTTGAGGAAATTTCAGATAAACTGACAAATCTTAGTTTACATGGGGACAGAGATTCGGATGATACAGCTCCATTACCATTTGCAGAAACCGAAGAGTACCAGAACATAAATAGGCATGTTGAAAATCAGGGAAAATTTAATGAACGCGTGAAAAGGGAATTTGAGGCATTAAAAAAAGCAAGTCAAACAAATTGAAGGCGAAATTGTAGGAAAAGACAGTAGAAGAAATTTAGAATCACAGATACCAGAGGGGTTTGAAGAAAATAATTTGTTTCATTTACGGGATGTAACAAGAGAGCGCCAGGCGCGTGAATTTAACAATAATCGTCATTGTGACTGGGACAGACGGGGTAGATCTTTGTCGCCACGAGGCGAAAACTTTGACTATAAACACTTTTTGACTGTTCGGAAATTTAAGATCTTCCGCAATTCGAAGAATGACATACATCCATGTGCATGGTTAGATCAATTTATGTGCGCACTTCCGCCAGATGTGCCACAAAGTCACAAACTGGAAATTATGTGCAGCTATTAAAGTCCTCAGGGGATTCACTACTCTAAGTGAATATGTGCCGTAGCGAGCATAGGGCCCCGAGCTGTAGTGGTGCTATTTCTCTTTTAGTTTTCTGTACCGCTGCCTACTCTCTTACTATTCTTTGCATCTGTCAAACCAACTCTTCGACTATCAATCTATCTAGACAGTAAGTGAACAATAACCGGATTTGACTAATTTACCCAAAAGTGATTTCGGAAATTACCATGTGGAGTTACTGTACCTTCAGCAGCATTCATTCGTAGTTAAATGAAATTTTACCTGTTTATCTTCGTGACAATATTACTTCTTATGTTGACGATATTCTTATTGCTAAACATTCTTGAGGTGAGCATAGCAAAGTTTTGGATTCATTATTACGTATTTTTGCACGAGGTGGCATTACAGTGAACTTAGAAAAATCTGAATTTGGTCGTTCACAGGTGAAATTTCTCGGTCACACTATTTGCACAGAAGGTATTCTTCCTGATCCAAAAAAATTAGACGCTATTCGTAATCATGCTGTTCCTACCACAAAACGTGATGTTCGTAGTTTCCAAACTTTTTGTGGAATGATATACTTTAAAATTTTTTTTTTTTTTTTTTGTGGAATGACATACTTGTGAAAAACTAACAGCTAGATGTAAACATGCGGAGAGTACAAGGAAACCGCGCTGTGTTTTGGCGGTAGCACATACTCAAAGCAACAGTCAAGTCTGCGCGCCGCACAAGGCAGTCGTTGACCGCAAACAATTGCTTCCTACGTCACGCGCCTACAGCTGATCGAGCGCTCAGTGCGAATGCACTGACAGCCGTAAACAAATACACAGTTTAATTTCTCCGATTAAATTCAGTATAAAGCTATAGTGACTTGATGAATTATGTTATTAACATTCAGTATTTTTCAGGATACGGTTTTATAAAATATTTAAGAACTTCAGGTAAATTCTGTGCGTGTCCGACGTTAAGACGACTTGCTATCGAGAAATTTTCAGGACGAATGTAATTTCGAAGAAGAAACTAATAAACTAAAAAAGGTAACTATTAATTGAGTTCATTTTTCAGGTAACATATTTCCACTTAGGTACGTACTTTAGACGTAATTTGCTGCTCGCGATTACGTGATTCATACTTTGTGCTAGTTTCATGTTCTATGAATTTACGTGTGAAGCGACGTGCTTGCGTACATTTTCTGATTTTTGTCAATGTTTTGTTAATGAACAGGATTGTTATTTGTATATATTATGCATCGCTTGGCTGCACTGCTTTTTCACTGATGTCATTTTTTTTTAATTATGTGCCTGCTGTGCTTATTTATTTAAATTATAATTGTAACCTGATTAATTGTGCTGATGCGGTTAGGTATGTAAGTTATACTTTGTGATTTATCTGCTTGCGCCTTCATGTTTACTTATTAAGATTACATATGAACATTTATTTGCTTATGCTGATATGATGCTAATGACCTGTTTGCTGCTATGCGTATGGATTGCGTATTTATAAATTTCTGTTTATTGTCATAACTACTCTTTAATTGTTGACATTCTGTTCTCTACTGGTATATTTACTCGCTATTGCTTGTTTTGCTTACGCTCAGTGCCTTATATTTTAAAGATAGGAAAATGAACTGCTATAATTCGACGAACGACATTAGTACAAGAAACTTCATAGAAGTCACATGAGCTGGAGGTTTTATGAAAGCTGTATAAATGTATGCCAATAGGAAGGAAGCTAACGACATGACATACCAACACAGTTATTACACTGCATTTTTCGTGAGCAATTGAAATAGGAAGTGACACTTGACACAAGAAATACTCCACATGCATCAGCATCGAAGCATACTAGTGTTGAGTTTGTATCTGTTCTTGGGCGCCATGACCGACCTCATTTGAACTCTTCTGTCAAGAGAGTTAATTTGGAGCTGGAACGGCTGCTCATGTCGGGTACGGGGTCACACATTGGTGTGGTTCATGTTGATTCTCTCAGTAGGTGGGATTATACTAGACATGGCCTTCACCTCAACAGGAAGGGGAAGGGTAAATTGGCTGGGGAAATAGCAGGAAAGTTAAAGGGGGGAGGCACTGTCATGAGTGGTAAAATACCAGTGGTTATAGGATTCAGAAAAGACCCTTTTTTAGGGTAGGGGGGATAGAAAGAAAGCAAATTTTAAGAGAGGTTAGAACTGAGACAAACCTTCAGTTTGAAAAAGAAATCAAAAAACATAATTCCAGCTTATTACATCAGCATAAACAGCCATTGGTTAAGAATTTTCAACTGTCAGCAGATATTTTAACTCCACCCAATTTTAACTCAGACAATGTGAAATGTCAGCTATCTTTATTGCATCAAAATATTCGAGGACTGAGAAATAAAATTAATGAATTAACTATATGCATAGATGAATTAGAGTCTTCAAACCCAGCTGACATAATCTGCCTCTCTGAACATCATGTGACCACTGGTATAGAACTTTTAAGTGTTACAGGGTTTAGGTTAGCATCTCACTTTTGTAGATCGGAAATGGAGAAAGGAGGAGTTGCCACATTCATCAGGAACTGTCATAAATTTAAGAACATAGACATTCATAAATTTTGCCTAGAACAGCATATGGAAGCATGTGCAACAGAATTAGATTTTCACAAAAAATCTTTCATAATATTAAGTGTATATCGAGCACCTGCAGGTAACTTTAATCTGTTTGTAAACCACCTTGAAGCTGTACTGGCCCATTTAATAACCAAAAACAAAGAAATAGTGGTTGTTGGTGATTTCAATGTAGATTTCCTTAAAGACTCTCCGAATAAGAACTTATTTGAGTTAGTAACACTATCATTCAACTTAATTCCCACAGTAAAGTTCCCCACTAGGATAGCCACTTTCTCACAAACAGCCATTGATAATATCTTTATAGAAAAGTCCAATGAACAAAATTATATTACAAAACCAATAGCCAATGGCCTCTCAGACCATGACATGCAGTTCCTTCTGTTAAATGTTAATACTGAACAGGATATAAAATCTGTTAAATCTGAGCTCAAGAGGGTAATCAGTAAGCCAAAAATTGATTATTTTAGGACACTCCTCAGAGACATTCACTGGACTGATGTTTACAGTGCTCATGGCATGAATGAAAAATATAACATTTTTGCTAATAAAGTGCTTACCTTATTTGAACACTGCTTTCCCCCAAAACTTACCAAGGTTAGAGGAAAATCTACAAAGAAGCCATGGATTGATTACTCGAGGAATAAGGGTATCTTGTAAAACAAAAAGAAAACTGTATCTGTCAATCCGAAACATTTCCAATGTTGATGCTATAGCACATTATAAGAAATACTGCAAAATATTAAAGACTGTAATATGGATGTCAAAGCAAATATATTACAAAGAAAAGATAGTCATATCAGATAACAAAATAAAGACAATATGGGATATAGTGAAGGAGGAGACCGGTAGGACCAGACATGAAGAGGAACAAATAGCATTAAGAGTAAATGATACATTGGTGACAGATGTGTATAGTGTTGCAGAACTTTTTAACAAACATTTTATAACTGTTACTGAAAAGATGGGGTTGTCAGGTTCGGTAGATGCTGCTATGGATTACCTTAGACCAGACATTTCAAGTAATTTCCATAATATGAATTTGACCCTCACTACCCCAACAGAAATAATGTCCATCATAAAATCTTTAAAATCAAAAACATCTAGTGGGTATGATGAAATATCAACAAAGTTAATTAAAGAATGTGATTCTGAGCTAAGTAACATATTAAGCTATCTGTGTAACCAGTCGTTTATCAGTGGAATATTTCCTGAATGGCTGAAATATGCTGAAGTTAAGCCACTGTTTAAGAAGGGAGATAAAGAAATAGCATCAAATTTCCGTCCAATTTCACTGTTACCAGCATTCTCAAAAATTTTCGAAAAAGTAATGTACTGTCGTCTTTATAACCATCTTATCTCAAATAACATACTGTCAAAGTCACAGTTTGGATTTCTAAAAGGTTCTGATATTGAGAAGGCTATCTTCACTTACAGTGAAAATGTGCTTAATTCATTAGACAAAAAATTGCAGGCAACTGGTATATTTTGTGATCTATCAAAGGCATTTGACTGTGTAAATCACAATATCCTTTTAAGTAAACTAGAATATTATAGTGTAACAGGAAATGCTGCAAAATGGTTCAAATCTTATATCTCTGGCAGGAAACAAAGGGTGTTATTAGGAAAGAGCTTGATACATGTCTATCAGGCATCATCCAACTGGGAACTAATTACATGTGGGGTCCCACAAGGTTCCATTTTGGGGCCCTTACTTTTTCTTGTGTATATCAATGACCTTTCATCAGTAACATTACCAGATGCCAAGTTTGTTTTGTTTGCCGATGATACAAACATTGCAATAAATAGCAAATCAAGTGTAGTCTTAGAAAGATCAGCCAATAAAATATTTGTGGACATTAATCACTGGTTCCTAGCCAATTCTTTGTCACTAAACTTTGAAAAAACACACTACATGCAGTTCAGAACTTGTAAGGGGTGTCCCAAGAGTATATGTCTAACATATGATGACAAGAAGATAGAAGAAGTGGACAGTGTTAAATTCTTGGGATTACAGCTTGATAATAAATTCAATTGGGAGGAGCACACCACAGAACTGCTGAAGCGTCTTAACAAATCTCTGTTTGCAATGCGAATTTTGTCAGACGTAGGGGATATAAAAATGAAAAAGCTGGCATACTATGCTTACTTTCATTCCATAATGTCATATGGGATTATTTTTTGGGGTAATTCATCAAGCCAAGCTAAAGTTTTCCGGGCACAAAAACGTGCAGTAAGAATTATATGTGGTGTGAACTCAAGAACATCCTGCAGAAGCCTGTTTAGGGAACTAGGGATACTAACTACAGCTTCCCAGTATATTTATTCCTTAATGAAATTTGTCATTAAAAATATATCACTTTTTCAAACCAACAGCTCAATTCATGGAATCAATACTAGAAATAAGAATAATCTTCACAAGAATTTAAAGTCACTTAGTCTTGTACAAAAAGGTGTGCATTATTCAGGAACACACATTTTCAATAACTTGCCAGCAGCCATAAAAAGCTTAACAACCAATGAAATTCAGTTTAAGAGAAGCCTAAAGGATTTATTGGTGGCCAACTCCTTCTACTCCATTGATGAATTTCTTAGTAAAACCAACTGATTTGTATATAAGTACAACATAACTTCTGCACAATTTCAGTGCAGTAATGTGTTCACTGAAAATTTGTGTGTGTGTGTGTGTGTGTGTGTGTAAGTATAATCTAACTTCTGCACCATTTCAGTGCAGTAATGTGTTCATTGTAAATAAGTATTACAGTAGTTGTATTACATGTTTATTACCTTATAAATAAATAAAAAAACGTTTTTTATTTTAAATTCAGTGCATTAGTATTTGTAAAATGACTCTTAGTGTTCATTAAAAATGACGATCATTCCACTTGGGACCTGTGGAATGGTACATTACTTTATTTGTTTTAGTTGTAAATATTTGTCATGTATTGTTGTTTTTCTGACATGTTCCACATCCAGGAGGACCTCCTCACTACGGATCAATTGGAATGAAAGTAAATCTAATCTAATCTAAACATGTTTGCTTCTGCCATAATTCTTGAAGTGGTGTACACTCTGTGAAATATTACGATCATTCACATTCCGTAATCGTACTTAATTACTGAGAGTTATTCGAACTAAATCTGTTAGAGGTCATGTATGCATTTCTTTTGTTTATAATTCATAATGAGTAGAAGATTTGGCTCAGATGGATTACACAGAGGTTGTGTGTTGACAATGTGTCTTCGGATTGAATGGGATGATGAGGTTTGCATTAGGATTTTATCTGTACTTGTTCGAGGAGACTGACTAGAGGAAAGAGTTGTTATGGAAGTGACATGATATTCGTAATAAGGTTTATATGTATCGACGCATTGAAGAGGTATTATTGAGATTGTGTGAAGTTGATGATTATTGGAGTTTTGGTGGATAAGAGGTAAAGTAAGTGAGGAGCATATATTGCCAATAAGGTTTATATGTATCGACGTATTGAAGAGGTATTATTGAGGTATTATTGAGATTGTGTGAAGTTGATGATTATTGGAGTTTTGGTGGATAAGAGGTAAAGTAAGTGAGATGCATATTTTTTTTTGTTGGTCTTATGGAACAAGGAGGATGAAGATAGCAGACTAGAACACTAAAGTAGAAGGAAGATAGTCTATACACACACTTTGTTAAATCACTAAGCAGTATATACTTTTTTTGAAGAGAGGAAGTATTTGCATATCTTGGCTCACTGACAGTTGTTCAACAACAGTACATTTGATCTGGCTTGGCAAACATTGGTCTTGACATGATGACTATGACGTTGACTTAACTATTATTGACTGTTATACATTGCTGCCACTACTACTTGATACACATGATGAACATCAAATTTTGACAGAATTGCATTTACACAGTTAACACTATTCAGTTACACAGTAGTACTTAATGTGGATGAAAGATGAGTGAGTGTGTTTTGTGTGTTTTCCTTTCCTAATCCTACACACCTATCTCCTGAATATTATTTTATTTGTTTGTAGTGGCTTGCACTGACACTCATAAATATTATAGGTTTACTGATATTTGAGTATTTGTAATAGTTAATATGACAATTATTTGATATCATTTGTGTGTTTATTAGAATTTGTATGTTTAGTGTAAAAGAATTTGTATGTGCATTCAAACTATTGTTCATGCCTGAACTGTCTGATTAGTGATGGTGAATATTATGAACTGTTACCTGCACCTTTTCAACGTAATGTGTGACATTTAGGAATGATTAATTTCTGCTGATGAACTGTGTGATCAGTGATAGTGAATATTATGGACTGTTACTTGTACTTTTTCTACATGATTGGTGTCACTAGGACATGTTTAATTTGTGCTTATATACTCTAATGAACAGTGTGATCAGTGATAGTGAATATCATGGACTGCTCTCTGGACCTGCTCATCATTGCTAGGTGCAACTGATGGACTACTTCTATGGAAATGATGTCACTTGTTGCTGTCTGCACCTACTCAATATTACTGGGTGCCACTGATGAACTGATTCTACTGAACTAATGTAACTTGTTGCTGTGTGCACCTGTCCAACTTTACTGGGTGCCACAGATGGAACTGCTTCTACTGAAATAATGTCACTTGTTGCTGTCTGCACCTACTCAATATTACTGGGTGCCACTGATGAACTGATTCTACTGAACTAATGTGACTTGTTGCTGTGTGCACCTGCTCAACTTTACTGGGTGCCACAGATGGAACTGCTTCTACTGAAATAATGTCACTTGTTGCTGTCTGCACCTACTCAACATTGCTGGGTGCCACTGATGGACTGCTTCTACTGAACTAATGTGACTTGTTGCTGTGTGTACCTCTTCAACATTGCTAGGTGCCACAGATGGAACTGCTTCTACTGAAACGAAGTCACTTGTTGGTGTCTGCACCTGCTCAACATTGCTGGGTGCAACTGATGGACTGCTTCTACTGAAATGATGTCACTTGTTGGTGTCTGCACCTGCTTTCAACATTGCTGGGTGCAACTGATGGACTGTTTCTGCTGAAATGATGTCACTTGTTGGTGTCTGCACCTGCTCTCAACATTGCTGGGTGCAATTGATGGACTGTTTCTGCTGAAATGATGTCACTTGTTGGTGTCTGCACCTGCTCTCAACATTGCTAGGTGCAACTGATGGACTGCTTCTACTGAAATGATGTCACTTGTTGGTGTCTGCACCTGCTCAACATTGCTGAGTGCAACTGATGAACTGTTTCTACTGAAACGAAGTCACTTGTTGGTGTCTGCACCTGCTCAACATTGCTGGGTGCAACTGATGGACTGCTTCTACTGAAATGATGTCACTTGTTGGTGTCTGCACCTGCTCTCAACATTGCTGGGTGCAACTGATGGACTGTTTCTGCTGAAATGATGTCACTTGTTGGTGTCTGCACCTGCTCTCAACATTGCTGGGTGCAACTGATGGACTGCTTCTACTGCAATGATGTCACTTGTTGGTGTCTGCACCTGCTCAACATTGCTGGGTGCAACTGATGAACTGTTTCTACTGAAATGAAGTCACTTGTTGCTGTCTGCACCTACTCAACATTGCTGGGTGCCTCTGATGGATTGCCTATACTGAACTAATGGGACTTGTTGCTGGGTGTACGTGCTAAACTTTACTGGGTGCCACTGATGGACTGCTTCCACTGAAAAGATGTCACCTGTTGGTGTCTTTTTTTTGTATAAACTAATCATTGAAAGCATTTTATGTGAACATTTGTATAAACTGATTTTTTGTGTATTGTGTAAATTATTATGTAAAGCCACATGTATGAAAAGAATTTGTATTGCCTACTGTATTTTATATATTAGGTTATTGAAAGGTCAGTGCAAAGCCAAAAGTTTAACTAATTATGTGATATTTAGGTATTAATATTATCTTTTATTTTTGTCTGTATTTTTCTGGACGAATTTGGTGGTATTTTCACCTCCAATGCTGGCAAAAATACCATCAAATTCTGACCTGTGGAGGAGGGGCATATGAAAGGTGGCTACACTGAGCCACTGCGCCAGAGATTGCGCCAAAGAGTATTATTAAGCCGCCTCCACAGTGCTTCGAGAGAACTCGTAGAAGTCAGAGCTTGGAGAGCGCTCGTAGTAGTCAGTGCCTGTCGAGGTCTCGTGGTAGTCTGTGCTGAGATGTTGTAGCAGAGAGTGTTTGTTGAGATGTGCTATTAGGCAGTGCTTGCTGAGATGTGATATTGGAGAGTTCTGGTTGAGATATCATGTAAGGATTAGAATGATTTTCATCAATATAAGTGAGGTACTTAAAAAAAATTATTTTCAATTATATTTAATTAAGCCCCCATGCACAGTTTGTGCCGGACTGGGACAAACATTGTACTGTGGAGATACAGGCACAGAATAAACACAGACACCGTAATGAACAAATATGTACCCACGCCTCGACTGGCTAAATTTGCGGTATATTATTTATATCTCTGCAAAGGAATCACGAATTCTGCGAGCATGATGGTTGTGACTACATGACATTTTGGATCGGTCTTGGAGGTGTGCTCGAGTAGTCGAAGTTGGTAAGGTGACCGCTCGCGATAAGCAGAAAATCCGGTTTCGAGCCCTGGTCCGACACAATTTTTCGTGTGTCGCAAACGGCTGACATCAAAGCACAGTCGCAAGATGTGAAACTATTTCGTAAAGTTTATTACAGCCGTAATCGTCATCACAGTGTACGTGAAGGACACTGTGTTGTGAAGATGCAGATACTGTATAAACATACACTCCTGGAAATTGAAATAAGAACACCGTGAATTCATTGTCCCAGGAAGGGGAAACTTTATTGACACATTCCTGGGGTCAGATACATCACATGATCACACTGACAGAACCACAGGCACATAGACACAGGCAACAGAGCATGCACAATGTCGGCACTAGTACAGTGTATATCCACCTTTCGCAGCAATGCAGGCTGCTATTCTCCCATGGAGACGATCGTAGAGATGCTGGATGTAGTCCTGTGGAACGGCTTGCCATGCCATTTCCACCTGGCGCCTCAGTTGGACCAGCGTTCGTGCTGGACGTGCAGACCGCGTGAGACGACGCTTCATCCAGTCCCAAACATGCTCAATGGGGGACAGATCCGGAGATCTTGTTGGCCAGGGTAGTTGACTTACACCTTCTAGAGCACGTTGGGTGGCACGGGATACATGCGGACGTGCATTGTCCTGTTGGAACAGCAAGTTCCCTTGCCGGTCTAGGAATGGTAGAACGATGGGTTCGATGACGGTTTGGATGTACCGTGCACTATTCAGTGTCCCCTCGACGATCACCAGTGGTGTACGGCCAGTGTAGGAGATCGCTCCCCACACCATGATGCCAGGTGTTGGCTCTGTGTGCCTCGGTCGTATGCAGTCCTGATTGTGGCGCTCACCTGCACGGTGCCAAACACGCATACGACCATCATTGGCACCAAGGCAGAAGCGACTCTCATCGCTGAAGACGACACGTCTCCATTCGTCCCTCCATTCACGCCTGTCGCGACACCACTGGAGGCGGGCTGCACGATGTTGGGGCGTGAGCGGAAGACGGCCTAACGGTGTGCGGGACCGTAGCCCAGCTTCATGGAGACGGTTGCGAATGGTCCTCGCCGATACCCCAGGAGCAACAGTGTCCCTAATTTGCTGGGAAGTGGCGGTGCGGTCCCCTACGGCACTGCGTAGGATCCTACGGTCTTGGCGTGCATCCGTGCGTCGCTGCGGTCCGGTCCCAGGTCGACGGGCACGTGCACCTTCCGCCGACCACTGGCGACAACATCGATGTACTGTGGAGACCTCACGCCCCACGTGTTGAGCAATTCGGCGGTACGTCCACCCGGCCTCCCGCATGCCCACTATACGCCCTCGCTCAAAGTCCGTCAACTGCACATACGGTTCACGTCCACGCTGTCGCGGCATGCTACCAGTGTTAAAGACTGCGATGGAGCTCCGTATGCCACGGCAAACTGGCTGACACTGACGGCGGCGGTGCACAAATGCTGCGCAGCTAGCGCCATTCGACGGCCAACACCGCGGTTCCTGGTGTGTCCGCTGTGCCGTGCGTGTGGTCATTGCTTTTACAGCCCTCTCGCAGTGTCCGGAGCAAGTATGGTGGGTCTGACACACCGGTGTCAATGTGTTCTTTTTTCCATTTCCAGGAGTGTAGCTCTTGTAACCTGCGATGACTACTTTTTTTTCCAACCCAACGATGTATCCTGCAACAATTCTGGAAGGACCATTCTGGTACGTTAAACTGACAGATACTGGCATCTTCCTAACAACCATTTTCACCTAGCAGGTGTTCCGTGTGCATGAAAGCTATCAAGTTCCTACAAAGGGCGATCAAAAAGTCTTGCACAGTCGTCTCTAATATTTTTTTTATTTTTTGCAGGAGGAGAATGAAATTTTTGTGAACATACTTGGAACATTAAGCTATACATTGAGCCTACTCACTGTAGTCTCCATCAGCTGTGACACATCTGGCCCAACGTTCTTTCCATGATTTAAATGTACTTTGGTAAACTTAAGGGGACTGACTTTTACAACATCGCTTGACTCAGGAAATAAGGTCTTTCTCACTATCAAATGTTTTACAGCGCAAGTGGGTCTTCAGACGACCAAAGAGGTAAAAATCAGACGGAGCCAAGTCCGGGCTGTAGGAAGGGTGAGGAACAATTTTCCAACCCATTTTCCTGATTTTCTCCTGCGTCATAAAGGCTGTATGGGGTTTTTCATTGTCGTGGTGTAGTCTGATGAGCTGACCCTGAAGCTGTGGTCTGTGGGTTTTGATGGCACGTCGCAGCTTGTCCAATGACAAACAATAACGGTCCCGGTTAATTGTGGAGCCATGTTCCAAAAAGTCAATGAAAATAACACCACAGTGATCCCACCAGAAGGAGGCCATCACCTTTCGGCCTGCTGTTAATGAAACTCTTGGTCTCTTCTTCAGGGGGGAATACGGATGACGCCACTCCGTGGATTGGGTTTTGCTCTCAGGTTCGGGCTAAAACAACCATGTTTCATCCTGGGTAATGACGCCGTCAAAACACTGTTTCCATTCTGAGATGTGGGGTTGATCTGTTATTCTGCGCAACGGATTAATCTGAGATGTACGCTTTATCCTGTGGCTCCTGCAAGAAGCAATTCCACCCCGACACTACTACAGAAGTCAGACAGACACTCCTAACGTTCTAAAGAGTAATGCCTGAAAAACATTCAGCAATAAATATCTTCTGGAGTCGACCGCTGTAAGGAAATGACACAAAATGTCACAAAATTTCTTACATAACTAGTGGGATACTTGGGTACTGGAGTAGTGCTAGTTAGTGTAAGAAAAACATGAAACTAACGAATGTTATTATTTCTTTCGCAAAAATTCTGAGAAATCACAATGGCACTTTTCGTTATGAATTGAACAAGTTACATCCTGGTTCTTTTCGGAATGTGCAGTTACCTCTCAAGGATAGGATTCGCTAATGAAATTTCTATACAAAGTTTAAGATGGTTGTTGACTTAGCAGAATGGCTCAGAGGTGCGCCTACTCAACTTGAATAATTATCCTTTACAATGTTGCTAGATACGGTCGAGGCTGTCGCGTGTGAATGCAGTGAAGTGTACTGTTGTGGAGGAAATATGGGGCTCACAATAGCTGTACCGCAAAATACCGTAAGCTGCGATGATTGCTGTCTGCACCGCTCACTGCTGACAAATAAGATAACTCTCGGTCTATCTGGATTGACCTTCGCCAATCAAACTCTCCCAATGCCTTGATGAAGTCAAGGATTCCTACTCACCCCTAGTCTCACTATTGGCGTGGTACACCGGTCAGATAACCAGTCCACCACGATGGCACTCAAAATTCGCTCGCAGGCGTTTAACTATAACTCTGTCCTTTCACACCGCACAATAAGTGTGTCGGCCAACACAGCGAACAATGCTTAATCGCAAGGACTCAATATAGAGTCACCCTTCGATTCGCTCTCGACAGAGGTGCTCTCCCAGTGAAGTACTGAGGAGAGACTTGTTCCTCACTCCAAGAGTGACAACAGAACGGCGCCTCTCCACGCCAGACGTGAAGGGGTATATCTTTTGGTCTCTTCCATTATTCCTTCAGCTCAAGACGTCAGAAATATCATCTGCCAATCAGCATTGCTCTTCTGAGACGGGAGAATGACGTTTCGTTTAATGTGACCAATCCGGAAACCTGTGGCTTTGGCGTTTGGCGTTTGCTGTCTCCCTGTGAAAATCTCTGAAACTGCATGCTATGTGTAAAGAATGCGTAGGCTGGCTGCTCCCACACAATGTAGCAGAATTTGCTTTTATGCCGAACACGGGGTTGTTCCCCCTTTCCACTCGGGCCCACACTGTCCGCTACACGGGTGGTCACCGTCCGACATAGGCTGGGTCGTCCTCTGAAGGGACTGGCGTCCCGTTGTGCGGTTTCTCTCCCGAACTAAAAGCTTCTGTAACCGTCATGTCTGGAATGTATGTGTGTACACCAGCCTCGAGTATTTCAACCACGGTGCGCTTACTTGTTATTTGCATATCGTTTACATGAATTCATACAACATTGACTTTATCTTATCGAGTTTGGGTTCAAATGAAGTGTCTCGATGTGCGAAATATGATTGTGAGGGCGGAATATGTAAGCAATGAAGGTCAGGAGACCACAACGTCTTACATACCTCCCTCCTTCTGAGAAAAATTTTGTCTGGGTTTTGTCAGTGCTGAGGAAAACATTGACAAAGTCAGGCAAGAATTGTTCTTTTAGATTTTCAATTAACTTTTCACAGCCATTCTTAACAATTTTTCTAATGATTTATTTATAGCTATTGTTTTTTTTTAATTCTACAATTTATGTTTTGTTGTTAGGCAAATATAGGCTTTACGAAGGTTGTTATTCTTTGTTGTTGCCAGTACGTGTGTCTCTTTTTCTTTTTCATTTCCAAAAATTTGTTTTTACAATATTAATTCTTCTAGACTCGTGAGTGTACAGTGTATCATGTTTTAGTGTGGTTATATCTTTTCTTTAGTTATGCTTGCGTAAATGTTCGCAAAAGCTCTGTTGTGTTACTTTGTTGTATTTATTTACGCATTATCTTAATCTTTATGTGTCATTGTTTTCTTTTTTTTTTTTTTTTTTTGTAAGAATGAAGAAGCGTTTTCTCTTAATTCTATCCTTGGTATTAATATTATTACCCCAAAAAGGTGTTTTTGAATGTTACTTAAAGAAGAAAAATCCTGCATAAATTCTTTTCTAATTTTACATATAAAAGAAATAAGTAGACTTTCCATGAGTTTGTGAGATTATATAACTATACTAAGTTTCTTTACAAAAGGTTTAAGATATCTATAAATTGTGGATTTTACATACATAATAAAAATAATTACTTTTACAAGAAAGGAAAATTCTGCGTCAGATCTGTGCTCAATGATCCCCACTGAAATGCTGGAAGGCGTTGACTCATTTGTATGGGTGTCACAAATCATGAGAGAAGCACTCTAGCATGCGATGCTGGGTCTTACTTGTTGACATTGTCATCATGGAGTGGTACTTTTAACCGATGATGGTGACTGTGGTTTACTGCGTAAACAGTGATGTCTTGGTACTCCTTTGGTGTCTTACCTGGGACGGTGTGGCAATTCGATGATTGTAGTTGACTACCGACGATCGTCACCCAATATTGTGCTGTGACATCTTGGTACTTCACACCTGGTTCGGTATGGCAATTTGATGATGTGGTAGGCAGAATACTGTTCATTTTGCTGAATCTATTTCTATATAACGTTGGTTGGTACTACTTAATATTCCGTTTGCCGTTCGCTTGTATTTGTTTGACGATTCAAGGTTTAATTTTGGAGAGGTGGTTGTAGTAGTTGCTTTGCCTCAAAGTTCATAGAAAGACGTTTGTAGCAATTTGCTTTGTAGGATAGGAAAGAAAGGTATCTTGCTGTCTTCCGCCCTTCTTCATCTTGCATCTTCTGTTCTTCTCTTCTTTCTTGCATTCTTCTGTTCTTCTTAGGCTAGGAATATGTGAATTTTAGTGTAGGAGTGATATAGGATTTGTAGGATCTGACTGCCTTTCCAACTGTTTCTTGATGAGTTTGTAGATCTTAGTAATTTTTTGCACCTTCATTGTCGTCTCGGCATATTGTGGTTCTCCCCACACTCTTCTGTTGTGTAGCAGTGTCGTGACATACGAAATGTCCATGCTGCACGTTGTCCTCCTGAAGTCCAACCTGGTTGCAACCTGCATTTCCAGTGTGGCGTTGGTCTTCATGTTGTTGTTATTGCCCTAAGTGCTTTCTCAACATGTCTGTACCCTCTCCGTCGCTATCTCGAAGCATCTGGTGTTAAGGGAGCTGGTGATTGGTGTTGGTCGCGATGTCCCTCTGACTCATAGAAATCTTTACAATTTTTGTTTTACATATATTAGTTATTTACAAAAAAAACTCTGATTTTATATAATTCAAAAATTTTCTGATAGTGCCAAAAATTATTGTATATATATGACATCTTTTCTTTATTCTAATTACGTCCTACCACTTCATTCTTTTAATTGTTGTGTACCATTTATTGTTTGTGTGCATGTTGTTGTGTACTTGATACTACAAGAGATTGTTAGTGTGTATTTTGTCTCTTTTTCTTTCAATTAATGTGTTATTTTGTTGATTCCTAATTTATTTTTTGATTTAGTGGTTAGTATAAGATAGGGTGGACGTTAGTTTGCCTAAACTCATCCGCATTTTTCAATTCAATCTTTACGTTTTGCAGTGTTCGGTGGCCTAATTTCTACTTCTGGTTTCCCTTTGCTGTGTTGTTCTTGTCTTTGTGGACCATTATTTCCTCGGTAATTATTCGCGCCCTGGTCTCGCCAGTTGCTATTTCTAACATCGTGA
Source organism: Schistocerca serialis cubense (assembly GCF_023864345.2). Taxonomy (NCBI): domain Eukaryota; kingdom Metazoa; phylum Arthropoda; class Insecta; order Orthoptera; family Acrididae; genus Schistocerca; species Schistocerca serialis. The sequence continues at coordinate 348,972,172 of NC_064639.1, forward strand.
CCTCTTTCAAAGTACCCTTGACCGTTGGCATTTTGATTCCTAAATCCATATCCGCCACTGTATGAGTGTCCATTACCGTTCCTATTTCGGTACCAATTACTCTGGTCATCGTTTCTATGCCAATTGTTTCCATTGTGCCACTGTCCTTGTCTGTTAAATTGCCTGAAATTATTGGTGTTAGGATTACGATTATTATTATTATTGGAATATTCGTTCCTAGTCCTCTCCTTTTGCTGTTCCATTTCCTTTCTTTTTTCTTTCACCTCGTCTTCTTTAAACATAAATTCAAGTTCCCTTAAAACCTCTTTGAATTCCGGTATTTTCATTATTTCCTACTGTTGCCTGTTGATACTTTACCGGTAATTTCATTCTACACAGACGTATCAGCTCTCCGTTACTGTACGGTTTGTCTAGGCATTGATTCTTTTTGTCCATTGTATCAAAGAATTTTACCAGGCTTTTCTCTCCTGAGTTTTCATATGGTGTCATCTGAAGTAACTCGTATTTAATTTTGTTTTCCACCTCCTTGGACCAATATCTTTCGAGAAATGCTGTTCTGAACTGTAGGTAAGACGTACAGGTAGCCGCGATCTTTTGCATCACCTCTGCTACTGTCCCTGACATGTGTGCACAAATGAAGTCAAGTTTGTGAGCTACGCTCCAGTGGTTTGGTAAGCCTACTTGAAACTGGTTCGATGAATGTGCGTGCATGCAAGCTACCGCCTTCTTCCTTGAAATGTTGAAATTTTCTAACTGTGAGGAAGTGGTCTGTATCATATCGACTCATAAATTCGGTTTGTGGCTGATTCATGGACTCAAATAATCTGCCATTGCTTGTGTTGTCGTGTTTATTCTCTGGCAATCGACTGTCTTTCTGCCTATTCTCAATTTCCTGACTCATATCCGCGTCATTGGTGAACAAAAGTGTTGATCGTGTGTTTCTACTCTCGTCGTTCGTGGTATAGTACCTGTGCTGCTATTATGTTGTGTCATTGGATTTACTGGTTCAGTTGCCTGCCTTTGATTGGTATCGGCTGAATGTGTGTGTTCCGTTTTTCTGGGTACTGTGCCTGGTCCTGTGGCATGCAATGAATTACTTTAATCGGGATTTTCTGTTTCGATTTCTGCGCGAGTGTTACGTCTAGCCTTGGTTCTACTTGAACTTTCTTAGACGGCGCGTGTTCGTGCACTGAATTAATGCTTAACGCGTCAGTTGTTTCGCTACAGGTGTAATCGGTCTCGATCTTTTCTTCGATAGTTTGTATCAACGCTGTTCGAAGCTTTTCAAACTGATCTTTGTTTTTAAGTTTTATTTTATTAATCCGCTGATCATACTTTTTCAGTGCAACCTTTGCGACCTTGCTTTGAATTGTTTGTTCTTCCGAAATTTGTATTGCTGTTCGAGTGGCTTTTTTCGTAAAACGTTCCACCTTTTTGTCAACGTTTACGATGTCCAATTGGACCTTGTCCACGTCAGTGCGTAATTGCTGCCGACCTTGTGTTAGTACCTGAATTCTTTCTCTAGATTCTTTCGCGTCTTTGTTTATCTGAGTGATCTGACTATCAGTTCTGGCGTTCCCTTCTTCCATCTGGATTTTAACCTGTTGGATCTGTGTCTTAATAGCCTAATTGTCCTGTTTCAACTCCTGATTATCCTGTTTCAATTCCTGATACTGTTTTCTTAGCTGTGTATTGTGTTTCGTCATACTAGCGTTTATTTTTTGTAACATCTACATGATCGCGTTCTGTCCCGTAACACTACCTTCTGCTGAACTATGTATTCTCGATCTATTGTTTTCTACTCGGTCAGTTACGTCGTTTACTGGGCTATGCTGTGGCGTTTCTAAGTTTGATAACTGCAATAACCCGTGGTGTCTGTGTTGAGGACTAGTTGCGTTTGTCATTGAACCATCACGTGGCGCAAACAACTCCGCATTCTGCCCTCTCTGTTGTGTATGTCTTTTGTTTGCAGGTACAGTTGCGTCTGTTACGGAAACTTTTCGTGGCGCTCGTAACTCCGCAAAATTATGTGCCTGCTGTTGGGGCATATTTAGAATGTGTACGATAGGTTCGATGTATTGTAAATGTTTCCCCTCTTCCCCACTGTCTACTTCTCTTTGAACGTTAGCTAACTGCCGGTTCATTGACTGTATTGACGCGTATTCTGTCCCTGAATATGCGGCAAACAAACGCGTTTCCTGTGCTCGTTTCGCTTCTTATCTTTGCCATTTCCTACGTGGGCTGTCTATTTCTGGCTCAGAATGTGCCCTACCTGGAATTTCATATTCTGGAAATTCGATGTTCTCATCCCTTCGATTCCCATCTGTCTGATCTGTCTCAATTTTATCCCAGTCTAACTGAGCCTGCTGATTCTGCAGCTCCCCGACTGTCCTATTCTCTGATTCACCGTCTGTCCTATTTTCAGGTTCACCTTCTGTCCTATTCTCAATAAACTCGTTTACTTGCTGTCTATCTGGTTGATTCTCCCCCATCTTGTCTACGTGCTGTCTCTCACGTAACCTTTTGGCTTGTGCTCTCGTCAACATGGAAATTCTTTCAACATGCCACAATCCTATCTACAAAACTGTACGACCACTTACCAGTTGGTTGAACCAACAACAACAACAACAACGTCGTGACTTCTCGGCTAATGTTCTGTCTGCTCTGCTACAGTCTCCAATCTCTACCTGTGCGCTTATAAAGGGAGAAAAATGTTATTTCTTAATTCTAATTTATATGATGCTGCGTCACACTGCGTCTCTGCGTCACTCTGTGTCTGTGCCTATCACCTGAAAATTCTGTGCCCTAACAGCTACACAAAAATAGTAAAATAATGCAAAATTTTCCAACACAATAACACACGCCCTTTTCCCTACAATTCTGCTTTTTCACTACCTGTATCTATTCTGATCCCAATCTTTGCAAATTGCTATTTAATACATGAAAGAAAGTTCTTCAAAGTGCTACTGCAGCGACCTGCCGTACCTAACTATCCTGACACTTTCCTATGCTGGTAGCTTACCTATTTTACCTATCCTGCCTGGCAGCTTACCTATTTTACCTATCCTGGCACGGTCGCCATTTTCTGAGGTGTGGGGTTGATCTGTTATTCTGTTATTCTGCGCAACGGATTAATCTGAGATGTATCCTTTACCCTGTGGCTCCTGCAAGATGCAATTTCCACCCCCACACTACTACAGAAGTCAGACAGACGCTCCTAACGTTCTAAAGAGAAATGCCTAAAAAACTTTCAGCAATAAATATCTTCTGGGGTCGACCGCTGTAGGGAAATGACACAAAAATTCACAAAATTTCTTACATAACTAGTGGGATACTTGGGTACTGGAGTAGTGCTAGTTAGTGTAAGTTATTATTTATTTTGCAAAAATTCTGAGAAATCTCAATGGTACTTTTAGTTATGAATTGAACAAGTTATATCCTGGTTCTTTTCGGAATGTGAAGTTACCTCTCAAGGATAGGATTCGCTAATGATATTGTTGACTTGGCAGAATGGCTGGGAGGCCAACTTGAATAATTATCCTTTACAATGTTGCTAGGTATGGTCGAGGTTGTCGCGTGTGAAATGCAGTGAAGTGTACTATTGTGGAGGAAATATGGGGCTCGCAATAGCTGTACCGCACAATACCGTAAGCTGCGATGATTGGTGTCTGTGCCACTCGCTGCTGGCAAATAAGATAACTCTCGTTCTATCTGGATTGACCTTTGCCAATCAAACTCTCCCTATGCCTTGATTAAGTCAAGGATTCCTACTCATCCCTAGTCTAACTATTGGCATGGTACACCGGTCAGATAACCAGTCCACCACGATGGCACTCAAAATTCAGTCGCAGGCGTTTAACTATAACTCTGCCCTTTAACACCACACAATAAGTGTGTCGGCCAATGCAGCGAACAACGCTTAATCACAAGGACTCAATATAGAGTCGCCCTTCGATTCGCTCTTGACAGAGGTGCTCTCCCAGTGAAGTACTGAGGAGAGACTTGTTCCTCACTCCAAGAGTGACAACAGAACGGGGTATATCTTTCGGTCTCTTCCATTATTCCTTCAGCTCAAGGCATCAGAAATATCATCTGCCAAACAGCATTGCTCTTCTAAAACGGGAGAATGACATTTCGTTTAAGGTGACCAATCCGGAAACCTGTAGCATTGGCGTTTGGCGTTTGCTGTCTCCCTGTGAAAATCACTGAAACTGCGTGCTATGTGTAAAGAATGCATAGGCTGGCCGCTCCCACACAATGTAGCAGAATTTGCTTTTAAGCCGAACATGGGGTTGTTCCCCCTTTTCACTCGGGCCCACACTGTCTGCTACACAGGTGGTCACCGTCCGACATAGGCTGGGTCGTCCTCTGAAGGGACTGGCGTCCCGTCCCGTTGTGTGGTTTCTCTCCCGAACTAAAAGCTTCTGTAACCGTCGTGTCTGGAATGTATGTGTGTATGCCAGCCTCGAGTATTTCAACCACGGTGCGCTTACTTGTTAATTGCATATCGTTTACATGAATTCATACAACATTGACTTTATCTTATCGAGTTTGGGTTCGAATGAAGCGTCTTGACGTGCGGAATATGATTGTGAGGGCGGAATATGTATAGCAATGAAGGTCAGGAGACCACGATGTCTTACACCACTCTTCAGTAAAGGTCTTCATGAGACCCTCGCACACATTCTTCCTCACCGTTTTCATTTCTCTCGTCAATAATCTAGGCACCCAACGTGCACACGTTTTTCTGTACCCTTGTGACTGTACCAGTGATACCACACTAACGCTAAGCGGGCTAAGGCGCTGCAGTCATGGATTGTGCGGCTGGTCCTGGTGGAGGTTCGAGTCCTCCCTCGGGCATGGGTGTGTGTGTTTGTCCTTAGGATAATTTAGGTTATGTAGTGTGTAAGCTTAGGAACTGATGACCTTAGCAGTTTAGTCCCATAAGATTTCACACACATTTGAAGATTTTTTGAACCACACTAACCAGTGACAAACGAGTTATTTCAGCAAGCAGTCGTGTCATCACACATCTGTCATTTTGGACGATTTGATCAATGGTCTCCTTATTCACATCATTCACTGCCGTCGATGGTCTACCGCATCGTGGATTGTCCAGTAGAGAGAAATCCCCTTCTTTAAACCTCTGCAACTAACGCTGGAAATGCTGCGATTCACTGTGTCCTCCTCATAAACAGGGAGCAACTTTCTGTCAATCGATGTGGCAGAGACATCGCCAGTGTTGAAGAGGAACTCCATCACCGACCGCTATCGCAACCGTACATCTACTTCACGGTCCATTATGGCCCACCTGTAAATAAAAGAAAATACTTCTATATACCAAATTATAGCTAAATGTTCCAAGTATGTTCACAAAAAATTTCATTCTACTACTGCAAAAAATAAAAAAAATAGAGACGGCTGTGCAAAACTTTTTGAATGTCCTTTGTACAATGACTTGGTTTTATAGCTTTTTAATGCAACTAGATATCAACTCGAAAAAAAACGAAGAAGAGTATCTCTTTTCCTAAGTACCAGAATTATCTGTTTTTCATTTCTTGGTTGACCTCCATCACTCATGAAACTGATAGCAAATTTTTCCAGTCATCAATAGCTGAAGTTTCTGAATTTTTAGCCACAAGTGTTTCATTTTCTTTAGCCTAATTAATATTCTGAAATTTTATTGCCATCTATTGTGAGTATGGCTTCGCAAGAGGACCTATTAAGTACTCCTCAGAGATTTGCTATATCACTAAGTTCACTGAGTAATTTTGGTTTCTGCTACCTTTGTCGAGCCTTGAGAAAAGAGGAAGTTGCAAGTGTTTTATTATAAACAAGACAGATAGTTTTTCATTAGAAAAGGACTCATGACCACTACCATAAGTGTAAGAATTAAAAGAAATATTTCAGAAGTACATGTTTCTGCCCAGAGCCTTTCACAACATGCGCAAAATACGAATCTCAAAAATGGCTCTGAGCACTATGGGACTCAACTGCTGTGGTCATAAGTCCCCTAGAACTTAGAACTACTTAAACCTAACTAACCTAAGGACAGCACATAACACCCAGCCATCACGAAGCAGAGAAAATCCCTGACCCCGCCGGGAATCGAACCCGGGAACCCGGGCGTGGGAAGCGAGAACGCTACCGCACGACCACGAGATGCGGGCAATACGAATCTCTCGACCCACTTGTGCAGTACTCAGTTGGGAGACAGAATCACATAATTCGTTTCTTTAGATGATTATTAAATTTCCAAGACATAATTCAGTTTTTATATATCTATATGAACTATCGTCGTCATCATTTTGATCGTCAGCCATTTGACATCCCATTAAAGCCCTTCCCATACATTATGCTCATCACCAAAAAGTATGTCAGGTGTTAAAAAAAAGTATGCCATAATTTGAAATGTGGTAGTGTGGACCAAAACAAGACAAAAATGTTCAGTAAACATCGGCTCTAAAATGCATACCTTATGAGATATGAGCAGTTGTACAGTAGAAGACAGGTGTTTCAGTAGCGAAGATGAAAAAGTGCTCATTGCTGTTAAGGTATGCACTGTAGCGCCCATGTTTACCAGCCATTGTCTTCTTCTTTTGGTTTACCCCTCAAAACACGGGATACTTTTTTTTAACATCCTGTACATAAAAACGCGGATTAGCGTCAGGTTATAGTTACATGTCCGCAACAAATTTTGTGCACTGAGAGTCTTCCGTCCATAACGGAATACTATGATATAAGTTAACCAGAGCTTGTAAAGGCGTAAATGTAGTTGCTACTGATGAAACGACTTTCTTTTTTTGCTACATACTAGTTTATGGTTAATGTTTACTGTCACTTGACCTTTTAAAGCAATAGTCTGATAACTTTAATTTAACAAACAACGTTTATTACTTTTCCCACATTTTTCTTCAGTCACAAGACATCCGCTACTGCCACTAATGTTTTTATTGTATTGAATCATAGCATTGGTTGCGCATGTTTCAAGCGGCCAAACTGAACACCCATTGGGGTGCACCATACACGCTGATACTATGTGCTCCTATTGTTCAGTGGTGACCACTTGAGAATTACTTTTGGGCAGCAACCGACTGTGGAAAAATTTGGGTGCAACTGGTGCTGTAATTCGATGAAAGGTGCATTTAGCTGCCTCCAAAGGTGGAGAGTCGATACTCAAGTATATTTAAGCGTTCAATAGATATACGAAAGCTCGGGCATTCACTTGAAAATCGACGTTCACATTGTTGGCGACCAGTGTTATCATCAGTTCAAGTGTAGTTTTGGTGTCAACTGATGGGATCTACGTCATGATACGGAATTCGGTACCCGGTAGTGACGAAGGCCGTGGTCGGATTTGACAGACGGTGACTACGTGTCCACGTTTGTTGCGGGCAAAACATGCAAATATTGTGCTGTGGACTACTGTGACAGTTGCGCCAACAGAAACAGTGACCGATTTCCTTGTTTTCGCTACACTTTGTGTACTACCACTGTGGTAACTACTATCACCACGACTGCTACCACTACCATTACCACTACTGCTACAGTAAAAAACTCCGTTCGAACAACCCCGAAGGCCCAACGTTACCGACCGGCCTCACTATCATCCGCAGCCCACAGGCATCACTGGATGCGATATGGAGGGGCATCTCCCAGCCGGTGTGAGTTTTAGTGACCGGAGCCACTACTTCCCAGTCAAGTAGCTCCTCAGTGGCCTCACAAGAGCTGAGTGTCCCCGCTTGCCAACAGCGCTTTTTTTTGTAACCATATATATTTATTTAAATATATTAACGACAATACATTAAAAAAACATTTCATTCTATTAACCTATCATATTCCTAGTGTTGGTTAACATTACTGTCATTTTACAGGTTTTCGTTTGTGTATTCTTTTCTTTATTCGTTTTTCTCTTATTGTTGCTCGGCCTACCGAATGGTCACGCATCCAAGTGCTAGCCAAGCCTGACAGCGCTTGTCTTCGGTGATCTGACGGGAACGTGTGTTACCACTCAGGCAACGCCGTTGGTCTACCACTACACCTACTACTACTATTACTAGAAATTCTATTTAAACGACATCGTTGTTTTACTTGGATCAAAGTTGAGGGGGGTTTCTATCTACACTCCTGGAAATGGAAAAAAGAACACATTGACACCGGTGTGTCAGACCCACCATACTTGCTCCGGACACTGCGAGAGGGCTGTACAAGCAATGATCACACGCACGGCACAGCGGACACACCAGGAACCGCGGTGTTGGCCGTCGAATGGCGCTAGCTGCGCAGCATTTGTGCACCGCTGCCGTCAGTGTCAGCCAGTTTGCCGTGGCATACGGAGCTCCATCGCAGTCTTTAACACTGGTAGCATGCCGCGACAGCGTGGACGTGAACCGTATGTGCAGTTGACGGACTTTGAGCGAGGGCGTATAGTGGGCATGCGGGAGGCCGGGTGGACGTACCGCCGAATTGCTCAACACGTGGGGCGTGAGGTCTCCACAGTACATCGATGTTGTCGCCAGTGGTCGGCGGAAGGTGCACGTACCCGTCGACCTGGGACCGGACCGCAGCGACGCACGGATGCACGCCAAGACCGTAGGATCCTACGCAGTGCCGTAGGGGACCGCACCGCCACTTCCCAGCAAATTAGGGACACTGTTGCTCCTGGGGTATCGGCGAGGACCATTCGCAACCGTCTCCATGAAGCTGGGCTACGGTCCCGCACACCGTTAGGCCGTCTTCCGCTCACGCCCCAACATCGTGCAGCCCGCCTCCAGTGGTGTCGCGACAGGCGTGAATGGAGGGACGAATGGAGACGTGTCGTCTTCAGCGATGAGAGTCGCTTCTGCCTTGGTGCCAATGATGGTCGTATGCGTGTTTGGCGCCGTGCAGGTGAGCGCCACAATCAGGACTGCATACGACCGAGGCACACAGGGCCAACACCCGGCATCATGGTGTGGGGAGCGATCTCCTACACTGGCCGTACACCACTGGTGATCGTCGAGGGGACACTGAATAGTGCACGGTACATCCAAACCGTCATCGAACCCATCGTTCTACCATTCCTAGACCGGCAAGGGAACTTGCTGTTCCAACAGGACAATGCACGTCCGCATGTATCCCGTGCCACCCAACGTGCTCTAGAAGGTGTAAGTCAACTACCCTGGCCAGCAAGATCTCCGGATCTGTCCCCCATTGAGCATGTTTGGGACTGGATGAAGCGTCGTCTCACGCGGTCTGCACGTCCAGCACGAACGCTGGTCCAACTGAGGCGCCAGGTGGAAATGGCATGGCAAGCCGTTCCACAGGACTACATCCAGCATCTCTACGATCGTCTCCATGGGAGAATAGCAGCCTGCATTGCTGCGAAAGGTGGATATACACTGTACTAGTGCCGACATTGTGCATGCTCTGTTGCCTGTGTCTATGTGCCTGTGGTTCTGTCAGTGTGATCATGTGATGTATCTGACCCCAGGAATGTGTCAATAAAGTTTCCCCTTCCTGGGACAATGAATTCACGGTGTTCTTATTTCAATTTCCAGGAGTGTATATCCCTAATTGGCGCACCTTTGTCTGATGGCGCTGCAAAATGACGTTGTCGAGTATTGACTGTGCAGCTGTTATAAATGCCATGAGTATGTGAAGAACCACTCTTAATCTGGGATCAAACTTTCAAATTGTCCATCTCTGTTATGCACTGTAGCAAATCCCTCTGTTGTCTATGTGTTATGGTCAATTCATCTCTCAACTTGTAACAGAATCAGCTGTTGCCGTTGCTAACACCATAATCAACTGACTTTGCGTCCATAGTAACTACGAGGGTGAGTCAAATGAAAACCTTAAATTTGTAATAACAAATCTAAATGTCGCGCCGTTATCCTTAAGTCGGTAAGCGTGCTACAAACAGCGTGCAGATTGGCCTGCAGGTGGCAGCATAGTGCAGAGGCACACATACCGTCGCAGTATCAGTATAAAAATGGCCGCCCCGCTTGCGACTTGCTCCGGGGAAGAACAGCGTTCTGTTATTCGGTTTTTGCGTAGTGACGAATGAAGGTTCAGTACGGTGATATATGTTTGTCATAGCAGCAAGTCTATGGATGGAGTAGGAAGTTCGCAAATGGTGTGACTTCAGTGGAAGATGCTCCTCGTCCAGGTCAGGCACAAAGAGTTGTGACTCCACAGAACATTGCAGCAGTTGAAGCCATAGTGAAGAAAAACCGCAGAGTGACACTGAATGACATTGCAGCATGTTTACAGATTAGTCATGGGTCAGCACACCACATTGTGCATGATGTGCTCCATTTTCACAAAGTGTCTGCAAGATGGGTGCCACGGCAGCTGACTCCTGAAATGGGAGAACGACGTGTTGATGCTTGTGAAGAACTTCTTCGCCACTTTGAACGAGAAGTTGATGGCTTCCTTGCAAGAATCGTTACTGGGGACGAAACCTGGGTTCACGTCCACCAACCGGAAACGAAGAGAGCGTGCAAGGAATGGCGCCATTCCTCATCACCAAAACCAAAGAAGTTTTGAACAGAACCATCAGCAGGGAAGGTTATGCTGACTCTCTTTTGGGACGAAAAGGTGTCATTTTAGAGCATTACATGCCTAGAGCGACCACTGTCACCAGTGCATCATACACAGATCTGCTAAAAAATCATCTGCCACCTGCAATCAAATCAAAGCGAAGTTGATTGCTGTCAACAGGTGTCCTTTTGCAACATGACAATGCAAGGCCCCACATTGCCCGTACAACAACTGCAACAATCACAAATCTGCATTTTGAGTGTCTTCCTCATCCACCATACTCACCAGACCTTGCCCCAAGTGATTTCCATATGTTTGGACCACTCAAAGACGCAATGGGAGGAAAGAAGTTCCGTTCTGAAGAAGAGGTACGCCACGCGGTGCATGAGTGGTTGCGTGGACTACCAAGAGAATTTTTTTCTAAAGGACTTTAAGCACTTTGTAAGTGCTGGAGGACTTGCATTAAGCATGGGGGAGATTATGTTGAAAAACGATACAGCTTTGTACTACTTCTGCGCAATAAATAATATTTTAAAACATATTTAAGGTTTTCATTTGACTCGCCGTCGTAATAATACGCAAGGGCTTTATTTCCTCGTCGCCACTTTCGTGTAGTAGGTGGCATGAGTTACAGGCAGGTATAGTCTGCAGAAATTAATGTGGCTGGAAGATGCGCAGTCGGCAGGGCACGGGTAGAGCAGTTGTGGTGGGGGTTACCGGCAGGCACTGTAGGGGAAAGGTCAAGTGCTGGAGGGGAAGTGCCATTTTAAACTGAAGTCAACACTCGTATTTTTTGTAAATATTAAATGGAGCCCATCCATGCTCACAATTGCATGGTGACCATTCAAAAAGATCTGTCGCCTCTGCTTTGGTCAGTATTTAACAAAAATTCCGCTGAAAATGCCGCGATTTGTTGTTGCCTGGCATAATGAGAGGCGAATTGAGAGTGAAATCTGAATCTCATTTCTACAAACCAAACCGTTTATGAAATATGAGAATTGTTGTGAATATTTCACACTAGCTTTACTGCAAGCGCGGCGCAGTCGCAAATGAGTGTGCTACATCAGATCAGTTTTCTCGAGATTGTTGACAGACAGAGACCTCCACCAAGTGTAAAGAAAAATTATATATATCAACAAAATCTCGCCCAGCGCTTTGGACGAATGGTCATAGCGTATCAACGACTGTATCCTGCGTGGACTCTTTAATTGCGGTGAACCACGTAGCCTGTAGAAATCAAGATCAACGCTAAATCGATGGTTAAAAACGCTGTAGAGAACTAACCTTCGAATATAAGAAACATGAACTCAAGCCATAACAAATAAAGGCAAACACAGAATCACAGTGCAGAGAGTTATAAGTCCAGAAACGGAAGTAAGAGCTGTATTCAATAATCATGTTTCAGCAACTACACTGAAGCGCCAAAGAAAGTGGTATAGGCATGTATATTCAAACACAGAGATATGTATACAGGCATAATACGTAGCTGCGGTGGTAATGCCTGCATAAGGCAACTAGTGTCTGGCGCAGTTGTTAGATCGGTTACTGCTGCTACAATGGTGGGTTATCAAGATTTACGTCAGTTTGAAGTATTATAGTCAGTGCACGAGCGATGGGTCACAGCATCTCCGAGGTAGCAATGAAGTGGGGATTTTCCCGTACGAGCATTTCACGAGTGTACTGTGAATATCAGGAATCCGGTAAAACATCAGATCTCCGACATCGCTGCGTCCGGAAAAAGATCCTGCAAGAACGGGACCAACGACGATGGAAGAGAATCATTCGACGTGACAGAAGTGCAACCCTGCTGCAAATGGCTGCTGATTTCAATGCTGGGCCATCAACAACTGTCAGCGTGCGAACCATTCAACAAAACATCATCGATATGGGCTTTAGGAGCCGAAGACCCAGTCGTGTACCCTTGATGACTGCACAACACAAACCGTTACGCCTCGCCTGGGCCCGTCGACACCGATACTGGACTGCTGGTGACTCGAAACATATTGCCTGATCAGACGAGTCTCGTATCAAATTGTATTGGACGGATGGACGTGTACGGGTATGGAGACAACCCCATGAATCCATCGACCCTGCATGTCTGCAGGGAACTGTTCAAGCTGGTGGAGGCTCTGTAATGGTGCGAAGCTCTGTAATGGTGAGGGACGCGTGCAGTTGGAGTGATATGGGACCCCTGGTACGTCTAGAAACGACTCTGACAGGTAACACGTTCGTAAGCATCTCGTGTGATCACCTGCATCCATTCATGTCCATTGCGCATTTCCGACGGACTTCGGCAATTCCAGCAGAACAATACGACAACCCAAACATTCAGAATTGCTACAGAGTGGCTCCAGCAACACTCTTCTGAGTGTAAATACTACCGCTGGCCACCAAACTCCTCAGACATGAACATTATTGAGCATATCTGGGATGCCTTGCAACGTGCTGTTCCGAAGAGATCTCCACCCCCTCGTACTCTTACCGCTTTATGGACAGCCCTGCAGGATTCATGGTGTCAATTCCCTCCAGCACTGACATTAGTCGAGTCTATGCCACGTCTTGTTGTACTTCTGCGTGCCTGCGAGGAACTTACACTATATTAGCAGGTGTACCAGTTTCCTTGGCTCTTCAGTGTATACACGAACTGCTGATTTATGTGAAATGTTTGCCGCGAGCTCTGGAGTCGTGTCTTCGCAATCGAAAGCGGAACTATTTGCGGTGCGCGAACTTCTTTACCTAACAAGTATCATAAAACAGAAAGTATTATAGATATCAATTTAATTCTCTTTTCTTTACATAGATGTACACTTAAAGTTTTATTCCATTTGCTTCTGAAAATAATGTCTTGAAAGTGTCCTCTGTTCTGCTCAACGCATTTGGAGAGCTGAAATCCGATATTTCGGTCCACTTTGTCCAGCATGTGTCTGTCTATGTCTAGGTCTAAGCATATATTGTTCTGCAGTTCACCCAGGATCCTTGGACGACTGGTATACACCAAGTATTTAAGATGCCCCAATAAGAAAAAGTCGCTGGGGCTGAATCTGGAGAGTGTGCTGGCCCCTAAGAGATGAGACGCTCACGAAAGCGTATGTGCAAGAGAGGCACCCATTTCTTCGAATTGGGGAAGAAACAAACTCCACAGTCATCTGTACACAATACTCAGAAGTGACCGTAACTGCCCTGTCGTGTTTTCCGAGAAACCATGGGCCAATAATCCCAGTTTTGAGCAATGCACACCACGTTCTATATTCAGAGGCTGGGTTCGTGTCACTCCAGTATCGCATATTTTGTTTATTCACGCATCTAGACAAATGAAAAATGAGCCTAGTCGCTGAAGAACACAGGGCGCCATGAGGCAGGTGTTCGATCAGTGCCTTACATTCATTTTTTCATGAAACAAAGTCCTGTGGATTAAGTGTGCGCACCACTTCCAGTTTGTATAGATGAAATTACAAGTCTTCATTAAGAATTCGTCTGTTTGTACCGTCAGAAATTGCAAGAGCAGCTGCATATTTGCGTGCAGATCGCTTGGAGGGAGCGGGGGAGGGGGGAATTCTTAAATCGCCAGCCTTACTTTCTCGACGTTTTTTGGTGTCCTGGTGGTTGTTGAAGGTCCTGGTTTCTTTTTCTGCACACTACCAGTATCCATAATAGTTTCCACTCACGTAACAATCGGTTTTCGATCAGGACCAGGCGCGGTATTAACCCTAGCAGTGTACACCTCTGAAATTGTCACACGAACTGTACACCAGGGTCACAGTGATCTTCAATCATTTTCTGGTGAAAATGCCTGAATATAGAATATTTTGTAATCAAATTGGATTCTCATATACTAAACGAATTTTGTTTCACCGCTGCCATGTACTTTTCCAATTGCTATTAGTATTAAAGTATCCAAAATTCGAGACTAAAAAAAAATTATCATGGAAGCTTTTCAGTGTTGAAACGTGAGAGGGATCCGGATACAATTACTTTTTTTGCAGTTTAATTAGATGAAGATGATGTTCATTTAATGAAATACACATATTACACAAAAAATTTTGAGATGTTTTTAATTACCATAGCTCCAATAATTCATTATTTCCAGACTCTTCGAATATGGACTACAATGGTATCGGCAACTGGCCAGCCTCTTCTGTTAAGGAACACCTGTGTTCCAACAGTGATCATTCTTACCGTGGACAATGGACTTAAGATTCAGTAGACTGATCAGTTTCGCCATTGTCCATAACTGCCTCAGCTTCAGACTCACTTTCGCCAGGAAAGTCACTTACGTCACTTTCACGACCTAGTTCTAACAATGCCTTCCGTTAGTGAAATGTCGTTTCTACGTGCCATTTAATCAACAGTGTACTTTAGACATAGCGATAGAACAGTTACACAAAGTGTTACACAAAAATATTTCTGTCAAGTTAATTAAACACGAACGCCTCACAACTTCGAACGACCGTGCTCCACAAGGTCTCATTCAATGCTGAATCCACATTGGCGGCAGCGGGCTGTGTATGTGTGGTGGCGCATGCACATTAACAATAAAAAACTCCAGGCTCAAACAGACCTTAGTGTGCAGTTCTATGGTTAAACTGTTCCCTGCAGGCCGGCCGGTGTGGCCGTGCGGTTAAAGGCGCTTCAGTCTGGAACCGCGTGACCGCTACGGTCGCAGATTCGAATCCTGCCTCGGGCATGGATGTGTGTGATGTCCTTCGGTTAGTTAGGTTTAATTAGTTCTAAGTTCTAGGCGACTGATGACCTCAGAAGTTAAGTCGCATAGTGCTCAGATCCATTTGAACCGTTTTTGTTCCCTGCACGCGCACTGACTTTCGGTGACCGAAAGGCCGTCGGAGAAGTCACCACGGCCAAAGCGCGCTCCTCTATCGTCTACAGCTCGATCAGGTCTCGCCCTTTCAAATGCGCTCCACCCTAAACAACAATGATTAACGGCCCTTGTGTAGCGCGCGTTTGAAATTAAGAAAGTTCCACGCTGCACCGTGTCTAGCATCGTACTTTGTCTCAGAGGAAGCAAAGCCCCATGTTGACGTTCGGGCCATCGCTTAAGAGGAGCGGGCAGGGCGGAGCGTAGAGGCGGCAGGTGTAAGTAGGCAGCACGCCTTGGAAAGTTGTGCGCCGCGGCGCACGCGCAGGGAATAAGTGATTGCATAACCCCGTTTCCAGCGGAAACTGGGCCTGGCCCGTCGGTGCGGTCACGCAGAGCCTGCGGAGGCAGCAGGTGCGCGCATGCGCTCTGCGCACTAGATACAGGGCTCTCAGACGTTAGAGATGGCGCCTCGGTTTGAAAACTGACACACTGTTTGTGTGTGTTTTGCAGAGACGCTATAAGTATGTTTCAATATTGAATAACATTACAGTATCTGATACTTAATAACAAACATCTAGTCCTTATTGATGGAATTTGGGGGTACTAACAGGTAGTCATCTTAACCTCCTCTGTACGTTCTTGTGCGGCATTCTTTCCTGATAGTAGTCTGCTTCGGGGCGCGTGCTGGTGAGAATGCCCACTTAAAAAGTGAATGTGCACATCTTCCGCGCCCCGTTCTCAGTCGGTCTTGAGCTGACCATATCATGCAGCGTTGTTTAAACGTAGGGACTGTATCAGTAATATTAGGTAAGAAATGACATGTTGGTGGGACATTTTGGACCTCGAGGAATTGGTGATGTTAATTCCAGTGATACTGTTTGCAAATGGAAGAGAATGTCTGAAACGAAGTCTATCGCATCTGAGATGAGTGATGTCAGAATGCACCAGTAGTCCAAGGTTTATTATATTCCCTGGTCAAGACTTCTTTCCTTCGCAGATTTCGGAGCAGTATGTGACTCAGAACAGTTGCCTGATAGTGGGAGTGGACGTGTTCCCGAAATGATACGCGTATTATCATTAAGCTGGACATAAGTTTTGTTTATTTGAGAACTTTTCAACGCTGTAGGTGCACAATACTTCACCTCTGAGTATACCAAGCTCAATGCAGACGTCTGCAGAATTGCCGCTGATGATCCTCAGGTGGTTCCTCTAAATTTTTACAGCTTAGCAGCAGTTTTTGATGTCAGATTTAAGGCTTGACAGCTAGACATGTTGGCCCTTTAGTGTGATTAAGGCGTGTGTCATCAATATAGACTTCCAGAGCTCCGTTGAATTGTCAGTTATTGAGATGGAAGCAAGTTACTTCTGTCTTAGCAGCACTAGGTCTAAGCCTCCATTTTCGGAAATATTCTGCCAATACAGACAAATCAGATGTCTTGATTTCTTCCACGGTCTCAAAAAGAATGTGCCTTGTTGCTATTACCTGCGTAACAAATTTCTTACAACTTTTCACTGTGTGATCAGAGAGCAAGGACCTGGTCTCCTATGTCCAATCGTGTCTATTAAACGCGTGTCGTTCTTGCGTTCATCACAGCGTGAATGTAGAAAGGGAGGGAAAATCGCGAATCGAATATTGCTGGTTTGGTGAGGATGTACAGCTGCTGTTGCAGTTAATTAGAGGGCGCTCGACAGCGCCGTCACTAGCGTGCTTTCCAGAGTACTTCTACATTTAAATAATATGGATTTACCCGAATTTCTTGCCGTTGAAGGAGCGCGGTTAATAGTCTTCTTCTCTTCTGTCGTCTGAATTGTCCGCCCTGTGAAGTGAAACAAACAGGCCCTCCGCCGGCGCGACGCCGACAAATGGCAAAAATCAGTGACGCAATGGTGTGGTTTATTTAACGTTTGTCACAAATCACAGTTTATAAAGGACACCAGTAAAGAACATAAATTCATAAACGCACGGGAAGAACATAAATAAGTTACAGATAGATCACAAACATGCAAAGAATAACACAAACGTTAAGTATAAATAAAGATACAAATACATATTTAAAGACACAAAAGTCTTAGTGTATAACAAAATACATCATAAAAATATCGTACTCCGGCAAGAACAGTGACACAACTGAAAGATGCAACACTTGAGAAAAATCGATTAAAAGAGAATTTCATAAAACTTACTCAGAAATAGTACACTGAAGAGCCAAAGAAACTGGCACAACTGCCTAATATCGTGTAGGGACCCCGCGAGCACGCAGAAGTACCACAACACGACGTGGCATGGTCTCCACTAATGTCTGAAGTAGTGCTGGTGGGAATTGACACCACGAATCCTGCAGGGCTGTCCATAAATCCGTAAGAGTACGAGGGGGTGGAGATCTATTCTGAACAGCACGTTGCGAGGCATCCCAGGTATGCTATTTAACGTTCACGTCTGGGGAGTTGCTGGCCATCGCAAGGGTTTAAACTCAGAAGAGTATTGCTAGAGCCACTCTGTAGCGATTCTGGGCGGGTGGCGTGGTGGCGTATCGCATTGTCCTGCTGGAGTTGCCTGTCGTAATGCACAATGGACATGAATGGATGCAGGTGATCAGACAGGATGCTTACGTACATGTCACCTGACAGAGACGTATCTAGACTTGTCAGGGGTCTCATATCACTTCACCTGCACACGCTCCACACCATTACAGAGCCTCCACCAGCTCTAACAGAAGCCTGCTGACGCGCAGGGTCCATGGATTCATGAGATTGTCTCCATACCCTTACACGTCGATCCGCTTGATAGAATTTGAAACGAGACTCGTCCGACCAGGCAACATGTTTCCAATCACCAACAGTCCAATGTCGGTGTCGAAGGGCCCAGGCGAGGTGTGAAGCTTTGTGTCATGCAGTCATCAAGGGTTCACGAATGGACCTTCGGCTCCAAAAGCCCATATCGATGATGTTTCGTTGAATGGGTCGCACGCTGACACTTGTTGATGGCCCAGCATTGAAATCTATAGCAATTTGTGGATGTGTTGCACTTCTGACATGTTGAACGATTCTCTTCAGTCCTCGTTGCTCTTTAAACTGGACTATTTTCACACATAAGCCTACAAGAGGCAAGGAATATCGATCAAGTACAGGGAAGAACTTTGTGTTTCCATGATTAGATGCATCAGAAAGAATAGTAATGTAGTTCACTTTGCACATTTCTCGCTGCAGTTCATTACGACAGTGTGAAGCAAGCACGTTAACAACAATGGCTTCGCATTTTGTACGGCGATAAGTGTACTTAGACTCTAAGTACTTCTGGATGAGTAGAGACCTACAGTGATTTGAAAGAAAGCTATGGCTCTCTTCTACTGAATGGATGGCGCATGTGCCTTCCGCTGCAGCTAGTTAATTTCGTGGTTTTTTGGAACAACTTGCCGAAAGAAGTCTGATAAGATGCGGTCTGATGGGATGCGGCACTGGTATCTGATGACTCGTGCTTGGCCGTTTTCAAGTGATACTCTTATGTCGTACTTCCCTCCATGAGAGCAGAAAACTCTCGTCCACATTTCGTGCGACGGACGTCGTGGTCTGTTCTCCCTCTTTTTGTTACGAATGGATACCTGTGTTAGAAGTAAATAAATGTCAGTGTATGAGGGTTTGTTCGCTCGAATTTCATTTAACCCGTCTACTAACTATGGATGTTTGAAGGACCACAATTACTACGTGAGGGTCAATCAGACCGCCTTTTTATTTTTTTTATGTAAAACAGTTGTTCTGGTGAATATATTTGTTTATGATTTCCTGTTTTTTCTGCTTTGTAAGTGCTGAAACGAGCAACTTCAAAAGGCAGAAATTATCATCTTTGCTCAGTCGTATCAGATAAACATGCATTCTCGAAGACTTTAATTTAGATCTTTTTAACACATTGACAGTCACGGCCAAAATGAGTGAACTGCTCCCAGAATCCATGTTAACCGGTTCATACAGTTTGATTCGTCATCTCAGTTGTAGTCCACCTGCCTCCGACATTTTTTAAAAACCAGTTATTGACGTGAAAATAGTGCCTGCGAATTATCTCGTAGTTGGCGTAAAGAAAGTTCGGCTCAGATGCAGAATTATATCGTCTTACACCTTAAAGAAATGGATCAGAAGGAGAAAGTACATTCTCCAGATGAGTTGCGTACGTCTGTGTACTTATTCAATGACTCTAACGTTAATCGCCTTTTGCCAGTTATCTCCTGGTTTTTTGTCTAATTTGTGAAGAAACACCAAGTCTTTGCGTGGAAGAATGCTTGGAGATAAGAGTTACCCAACTGAAGGGTCGCCACCCGGCAGCGGGAAACGAAAATAAAATACCGGGACTCACAAATATCTCCTTGCCGTAATTGACAGTTTACAATTACGTACGTTATTAAATAATCACATTTCAGTAATAGTAAGTTAATTAAAAAAAATTAGTTTCTAAAGGGAATCATATGACAGTTGTACGTTACATACAAGTAGGACTGATCCTAGTAAATAATGAAATTGCGTGTTGTTAAGATACTACTTTACTGACGATCGTCCTGAGTTTGGCCTAACACTGAGGCTCAGAAAGCTAAGAGAATTTGAAATAGCGTACAACATAGGTTCATTCCCACACGATACAGCAACTCTAATCAAGGAGCATTTTCTGGGACTGGACAGTGGACAATAATCTGAAACAATATTTTCTTTGAATCAGCAGCAACCGAACATGGATAAAGAACCTATTTTCAGTCAATTTAGAATTCTGTAATTTGTCACATTCAAATGCTGACTCGTTAACAGTGCTGTCGTGTGACAGATTTTTGGATATCTTGTCGTCAAGAGACAAGCGATGAAATTTCTAATGCCTTTAGATTCGATACATAAGTGTGAATCAGGGTTTCGAACGTTGGTGTACCTGATGAAATAAACAGGCCTATGTAAACCAATTGCAAGCTGAACAAACCCTAAGGATAAGGGTAACGTCTTTTGAACCGAATTTGGAGCTCATAGTTAAAAATAAACATCTACATACTTCTCACTAATAGAGGACAGCTAAGGTAATACAACTGTAATTATCATTTTATTGTTAAAAGGTGACGCTTGAAATACATTGTGTACTGTATAGACTTTAGAAAGTGTTTTAATTTGCTTCATTATGAGCCACACGAGAATTTGAGCTTTTTGCCTCCTATAAGAGCTGTTGGAGTCTTGGCGTCATCATTAGAAATGTTAATCGTGTAAGCTGTGCTCATTTACTCATTGTTGACAATGTGATTAGATCTAGCGATGTTTTCACTATAGCTGCGTGGCAATGAGTTGTTACGATAACAAGTTGACTTTAATTTCATATTATTTGCTACTTACCAGAACTGTATATGAAAATAACAGTCTCTGTAATGCCAAATCACTTTTTTAAAAAGTTCACCTGCGTGGGCAGTGAGAGAGAAGGGGCATAGCAGTAGGGCTGACAACGTTTACTCGCACAGTGCTCACGCGCTTCAGTAATGTATCTCCTCTGTGCCAAAGACTGTATTCTCAAAAGTGTTGGCATCAATGTGGAAAGGCAGAAGAAGAACTAGCGGTGCGGGCGGTAGCTCTTTCAAATGTTCTACTGTATAATAAAAAAAATTTCAGTGGTTGAGGAAGGGAATGCAAAAAAGAAATAACCGGGCCAGGACAAAAAATTTGGGAACCTTTGGTTTAAGAGATATTAACAATTTAAAAATTTTTATTTCCATTGCCATTAACGACACACAGTATGCATTTTTCGTCTGAAACTAAAATATTTGTATGAAATTTTGTGTGCACTATTCTCTTACTTTATTCCAAGTATGAAAATACAAATTCTGTTTCACCACGTCCAGATGACTTACTATAACTGTTCCTGACACCCAAAACCTGTAACTCACACGTATTTGCTACGAATGTTTTCGTATCTGGCTTTATGCAGAAACTCGTTTCCTACCAGTCAACCCGCAGTTGGCGCCAGTGGCCAGTTCGTTCGTACGAGATAACTCGCAGTTGGCAGTCAACGTGTTAAGCTCTACAATCTGGCACTGCGTAACTTGATGTAGCTCTTATGAATCGTATTATGTAGCGTGTTATCAGGGAAGATAGCGTAAAACTTTTTTTTTACTTAAAATTTAGCTGGTGAAATTTGAATTGCTGTAAAAACTTTAATGGAACATAGCGAAGAACCTTTTTGATTAAACCAGCTGTCAAATAAAAAAACTGTATTAAAATCGGACCTTTCATTTGGAAGTTATGATGTCACTGACATAGACACAGAAACACACTTTAAACTTATGACACCCCTCTGTTTGCGTCGCTGGTTAACAAGGAAAAAAGTGCAGTAATAGTCTAGAGTTCTGGCATCTATGCATCACATCCAACAGGAAGAGCCCAATTCGATTTGTATGGGTGTTTCATATACCACAATAGAAAAAAAATTGTTGCGCTCTGAGAGATGATGCGCCGGCCAGTGTGTATGCATCACATCCAATAGGAAGAGCACAATTCGATTTGTATGGCTGTCTCATATACCACAATAGAAAAAAAAATTGTTGCGCTCTGAGAGACGATGCGCCGGCCAGTGTGGCCGAGCGGTTCTAAGCGCTTCAGTCTGGATCCGCGCGAACGCTACGGTAGCAGGTTCGAATCCTGCCTCGGGCATGGATGTGTGTGATATCCTTAGGTTAGGTAGGTTTAACTAGTTCTAAGTTCTAGGGGACTGATGACCTTAGATGTTATGTCCCATAATGTGCTCAGAGCCATTTGAACCAATTTGAGAGACGATCCATAGTAATTGAAATTAAAAGCAGAGTTACCACGCTGTTTGTGACACTAAATTAATAATACGTTACATACCTTTCTTGGAGTGCGGAACTGAAAACGCAGTGACGTTTGGGCATTGCGAAGCTGGTTAAAATCTGTGCGCGCCACAATACTCACGCTAACGAAACAGTCACCAAAGGGCTACCGCTGGGGAAATCCAGCTCAGTAATACCAACTTAGGTTTGGGATATAATGTGGAAATAAAGTGTAAAACACTTTTTCAATGCTAAAAATGTGAGAAGTTAAATGTTGAAACATCTCATGACCGAGACTTGGTCGGGACAGGGGGACAGAACTCCAAAAACCGGAACCGTCCCGGTCAAATGGGGACGTCTGGTCACTTTATCTTTGATGATAAGACTGGCTATAATTTCAGTGCAGACTGTATTAAAGTAGCGGGTATAACTCAGGCAGACGTTACGGATAGAAAAACATTCAGACAAAAGATGTTTGATTGGAAAGCTGGTCAGAGGAAAATTAAAAAAAAACGGACTGGAACACCGTCATCTGATGACAGAAAGAGACTTTATTCTGAATGGATGAAACAAATTTGGACACAAAGGAAGGCCAACCATCAAAATCGACATTGATTGATTGAACCTCGCGTTGTTCTATTGGGCCCATTCATGAATAATAATAATAATAATAATAACTACGTTTAATTTGTTAAAATACAGCAATCCGAGAAATCTGTCAGATTTTCGGCTGTCAGCTGAGAAGAATAACTTCCAGCTTTATCGAATACAAAAATCGGCTGACTTGGCAAGACTGTCTGGTACTGAAAAATAACTGTTTGCCACCAAAACAGCTAAGTCGAATTTCTTACTGGGTAGCAGAATATTAAATTATACATACACAAGGCAAGAACGTCCGGTTCATTTCTGTGTTCCTGACTACTGGTGAAAGCCGACTTCAAGTTACATCCCATGGAGAGTGAAAAACCAAGAGTTACAATAACTTCGTTTCTGTTTCCAATTGTCCACTAAAAGAACATGGATTTCTAGTTTAATAGCCGACTTTGCATTGCTAATTTATCATAGAATACTTTGTTCACCATACAGTACATACTAATTCTGGAGTGATATTTGTGCCCTTAGGTAACGAATCAGCTGTCGGTGTTAAACAGATCCCCGTTTGTCACTGAAAAACGACAAAAGAAAATACAGCTGTTTTTGCATTACTGGCATTTTGTCAGATACTGTGGAATCTGCAGGTATGTGAGTTCTTTTAATTTGCTGAAGTTTTTTGTTATGCCTGTGATCACTGTGGAGAGCTGGTGTTGGCGCTGAAAAAGAAATAAAGTTGAAAAAAGTTTACATAATTTTACACTGACCATATTAATGCTACACAGTTTTTACTTATGTATGCTGTTACTAAACACTCTTATAACGTATTTTGTTGCCTTATTATATATTTCTTTCATTACACGACGCTCATCTATTAAAATGAACTTTAAGTACTGTTATGCAAAAGAGAAAGCCAAGGGGATACTTTTATTTTTTTCTGTACTTGTCAGGAGACACTGCAGTTATGTGCATAGTGCCACCAATGCTAACACGATTATTTAAACGCGACAACCCTTTAGACAAGAGAGAATCCTAGGAAATCGAATTAATAATGTCTGAGCCACTAACAATTTGCCAACGAATCAGTTAGTCAGCTGACTCCTTGTTGTGCTTTATTTAAACGCGACAACCCTTTAGACAAGAGAGAATCATAGGAAATCGAATTAATAATGTCTGAGCCACTAACTATTTGCCAACGAATCAGTTAGTCAGCTGACTCCTTGTTGTGCTTTACCTAAGACTATTATGCATACTGTTATTTCTAGAAAAGCGTTACAAACAAAGAAACTACCACATTTTAGCAGCTTGACTTGTATACACGTAAGTAATATTTATTATCCAAAAATTATTAATGGTTTAAAAAAGGAAAGATACGAATGGTACTTCCTGTTTGACATGTTTGTAATATTACTTATCATGACTGCAGGAACGACTAAGAAAAACAGCTTCGTTTCGACAGGGGCAGTTTAGTATTCGGCCAAGGCGCAGAACGTATTTTTATATACTATTGTCATGCAAGGGTACGATTAGAAAAAGTGAGTTACTTGTGCTGTAATCAGTTAGATATTATTAATTTTTTTTGGATTGTTAAACTAGTTTAATTCCGGACTCAGAAACTTCTAGGAAGTGCTCAGGCAGCAAGACAAAGGCAATGAAAATGACTTCACTGTTGGTTGTTAGAGAGACCGAAAAGAGATGACTTAATTTACTTGTTACACTTTTTCACATGGACCCATAAAGGGAAGATGAAACGATTGCCACTCGCACTTGTTATTACCGTGAAGAAACAGTCTGCAAGATACCCCTATCACTAGCACTTGCTACGAAAGTCGAATTAAACTGTGGCAAGAATCCGTGGTACAGAAAACAAAATAGTGCTAGAGACGATGTACGATTCGTTGCAACTAGGCTACGCAACAAATTCTTTCTTTCTACCAAGTCGCGAAGAAGCACATTGAATTATGTCTCCATGAAGACCAAGGTAATGAGAAAAACATGGAACAATGAAGAGCAAGGTAATAAGAAAGATGCAGAACGATGACAAGCAAGGTGGTAACGAAGATTTAGAATTTAACGTCTCGTCGATATGAGGTGACTGTTACCATACACCGAGCGCTAGGCAGAGGGCTAGAATAGATAAGTAAGTTAGTCGCGCTCATGATTAAGGAGCTACAGGAAAGTTGCATCCAAACTGCAGGCTGGGGATTTGAACACCACGCCATCCGATACAAATGATCTAGAAGAAAATAAGTAACAAGCTTTCCGACTATTTTCACCAACAGATAGGGTTGCCAAATCTAGCTGAGAACTCGTCGGGACACACTGAGATGGGGCTGCAGAAATGAAGCACTCTTTGCTCGTATTACGTTTAGAAAGAGGCGTCCTATCACATCCCTGTTCAAATGATACCCCTATCACTGGCACTTGCTACCAAAGTCGAATTAAACTGTGGCAGGAATCCGTGGTACAGAAAACAAAACAGTGCTAGAGAAGATGTACGATTCGTTGCAACTAGGCTACGCAACAAATTCTTTCTTTCTACCAAGTCGCGCCGAAGCACATTGAATTATGTCTCCATGAAGGCCAAGGTAATGAGAAAAACATGGAACAATGAAGAGCAAGGTAATAAGAAAGATGCAGAACGATGACAAGCAAGGTGGTAACGAAGATTTAGAATTTAACGTCTCGTCGATATGAGGTGACTGTTACCATACACGGAGCGCTAGGCAGAGGGCTAGAATAGAGAAGTAAGTTAGTCGCGCTCATGATTAAGGAGCTACAGGAAACTTGCATCTAAACTGCAGGCTGGGGATTTCAACACCACGCCATCCGATACAAACGATCTAGAAGAAAATAAGTAACAAGCTTCCCGACTATTTTCACCAACAGATAGGGTTGCCAAATCTAGCTGAGAACTCGTCGGGACACACTGAGATGGGGCTGCAGAAATGAAGCACTCTTTGCTCGTATTACGTTTAGAAAGAGGCGTCTTATCACATCCCTGTTAAAATGTGAACTGCCCCTTTCTTCTGCCTGGAGTTGCTTAAATAGGTCCAGCCCCGTACTGCTGGAGAAGTCTAGTATTCTCTCGAATGATGGCGCTAGCTCTAGAAGGTGCTTGCATCATCGATAAAGGATGTACAACGTGGAACGCCATCCGTGAGACGACCTTGTCAAAATCAATTTGTTGACATGAATGAAACTGGGGCTGCATTTACATGTTGCGCTAACAGATGGCATTACTTCAGGTCTTGAGCCAAGTTCATAATGGTATTTTGCAAAATCGGGTAAAAACTGGGTCTTGTCGGGGCAAGAAGGTCCATAAAGCAAGCAATCCTATTAACACAAAAATAATAATAATAATAATTTTATGTCTGAGAAGAGTGTTCTCGCCGTGGCGTTTAGTTTTAAGTTATTTTGATTTTCGATGAATCTGTGTAAATTTCGCATCCTTTTTCTAAAGAAGAAATTTCTCTTGAACTGAAATTTAGATTCTTTACTTTCTTTTGGGAAAGCTTAATTTGTCAAATTGTCGTTCTAGAAAATTTGTCATGAGGATGAATCAAAGACAAGGTTTTATTGGCAGAACACTACCAGAAGTAACAAATTGATGAAGAGATTACCTAAAATTCTGTCATCTGACCTCTTCTGGAGTATTACGGCACAGTATGCGATCGAGCCAGGGTTGAAGGACATCGAAATAGTTCCAAAAAGGGCAGTTCGTTTTCTATTTCTCTCTATTAGGGGGGAGACTGTCACGGATGTGATACGCGAGTTTGGGTGACAATAATTAAAGGAGGTTTTCGTTGCGGCGAGATGTTTTCATGAATTTTCAGTCACCAACTTTCTCCTTCGAATAAGAAAGTATTTTGTTGGCTCCCACTTACACAGGGTGAGATGACCGACGTCCATTTTTCCCACGTGTTATTTGAGAGCTGAATGGTAGATAAAGTGGTTATATGAAGCCTCTGTCAAACAATAATGGGTGGAAAACAGAGTGGTTGTGTAGAAGTGGATGAATGGGTAATATTTTCAAGCAGCGACAATACGATTTATATGTCAAATTTTGCTGATCACTGGACTACGTAATTATGAATTAGAAAAACGTCAATTGTATTCCGCAGCCTTCGTGTACTAGCGTTTTGATACTCAGCCAGTGCCAACGTTTTAGATCTAACAATAACCATACCATGTGTAGCACTGTAACAGTCTAAGATAGTTATTGTTGTGTGTCGAACTCGTTAATGTCAAAAGTATGATGAAGCACTTCCGGGTCTATTGTGGAAGATACTTAACCCTCTCCAAAGGTTTGTTGGGATACTGAGTGAAACTAGGACAATTATTAACAATATCGCCGAATGTTGCGTTTCAGAACTGATACGGAATTTGCACTGATAAATAACATTTTTAGAAACGAACGTGTCACTAAGTCATTTTCACGAGTTACCTGAGCGATTGTTACTGAAGTGTCACTGACTATTTTAGTGGTGTCAGGTACCAGAAAGCACAGCGCTGTATGAGGTAGGCAATTCCCCCACCTGCCTCATCAACCCGTTGGCAGCACACATCATACTGTTTAAATTTTGTAAATGAAATCGTCAGAATAATATGTGTTTATTATGTCATTTTGACTACTGCCATCATCAGGTCAAAACTCAGGACCTGCAAAACAAGGTTCAGTGCCAGTATCAATAGAACCTAAGCCTTTTCGGGACGTAGCATAGTTTTTATTGACACGGACACTGAACCTTGTTTTACAAGATCTAAAATTTCGTCTGAAGATGGGAGCAGACGAAACGACGTTATAAATGAAGACGTGTTAAGCGGTCTAGTCGGTTTTATTCGCTAAATATTCACAATGTTCATGGATTCATAATGGAAATTTATTTCCTTAAGTAATAAGTTCCGGGCATAACTTGCCTTCTTTGTCTGCACCAACATGATGACGTAAGTGGTCGAAAAAAAGTCGACATATAATAAAAGTATTAGTGATCGCTATCTACTCGTTTCGTTACTTTTTGGTCGCAGAAGAAATAAGATGAAAACAACAGAAATGTTGTATACGTGATAAATATGTATTTGTTCAATATTAATTTTGATCTTATGTTTATGGTCATATTACTTGCATTATATTAACTATTTTTGAAAGTAAATGTCAGTTAACGTTTCTTGTGTATGGGTTTAGTAATCCTCGAGAAGTTAACACCATTTGAAAGTAATTCCCATTTTCGTTCGGAAACAAAACTGGTCTAGTGCACTAGATTTACATACATAAATTTTACAGAAATAAAAATAATAATAATCTGCAGGAAGCAGAAGTAAATTTTCGGTAGTTTGTTAAAAGTTGTTAGTTAGTTATCAATGGAGATTGTAAACCTGAACTGGCCACCATCTACTCTTGTTCTAGTCATCAGAACAAGATATTGTTTATTACAAGTCATATGGAAGAAGCAGTCAATAACTTCCCACGTTTTGCCTCCGAATGGGACAGCAATCATCAGAATAATGGTTCCGCTGAACTTGGCTCCGAAGTACTGAGTGTTGCAAATACCACTGCTGTACTATACGTTTCACGAAGTTACGCAGTCATTTGGTTGCAGAACGCTTGACTTTAAATTTCAAAAATGTCGTTGATTATCCGTCTCTTCTAGTGTTTAAACAACCAGTGGAAACAGCGAAATTATAATGAAAGAAAGGAAAAGAGGGAACTATGCCGAACTTTCAAGGATTCGATACTGGAAGGAGAGAGTATTAGTCATAAGACACGCTAAGGGGCCTCATTGCCGTCCGCCTCCATAGCTCAGCGGTTAGAGCACTGGTCTTGTAAACCAGGGGTCGGGAGTTCGATTCTCCCTGGGGGCTAACAATTTTAATTTAATGTTACGAAAAGTAATCGTAAGCAATTTACGCCTTGAGTTGTAAAATGTGTGTATATTAATAGGTTTTACATATAACGTAGAAAGAATGCAAATGTCGAAATGTACTTTTTTCACTAATTGGCTATGTTATAGTGATAAAATATAACTCTAGTGCGTCTCGTAAGTTATACATACATAATTCTTACAAGATTATAAAATTGTCTTTCGATCTCGTGCAACAGACGAGTTTCTGCAGTCTTATTACTGTCCATCTTACGGCACTTTTCCTTCCATTCCAGATGTATCAACAGCAAACTATTATGTCTTCTCAGTGCCACTTTGGTATAGAACTTCTGAAGTTAACAGTAAATTACAAGTATTATATCTTTTTCCATTTCATTAATATTTCCTAAGAGAGAATGTACGAGAAAAATAATATGCATCAATTAAGTTATGGTACGAAATGCCGCTGGTAGGAATTTAGAAGATTGCCCATGCATGGCCCAAAGAACAAAGGAAACCAAAAGTAATTAGGAGTTATATAATATATTGTAATTTTGATTAACAATAATCATAGACCAGGAGTTAGAGCACAGTGGTGAACAGAACTGACGCCAAAGACGAGTCAAGTGAAAACTAGATTCGTGCGCTTTGTCAGTCGATGATAACTTTTGTCTAGAAATTTGTGAGTTAAGGTCTCCCTAACTAACAACCCATCCAAACGTCAACGATCAAATCGGTGAAATTAAAAAATTTTAGCAGTTTCAACATCGTTGGTGTCCCAGGAGCAATGTACTTAAGATACACACTGCTGGAGCAAAGTCTTCAAAACGCTCCGTAAATAAAAAAATACTGGGGCTGGTTGTATAGCGTTATTATTTATATTTTTAACAGCCACGGGAAAACCTCCTAACTTGTGTATGTGTGAAATACCCCATTACTGAAAATGAATGAGTTCGATAAATTTGCAGGTCTAGAAAAATTAATTTTCTGTCCCCATACCCAGAGAAAATTTTTTATTCATTTTGAGGTTGAAGCTCTTCTGTCCGTTAACAAAAAAATTTGTTTTTGGAGGGAGCCTGCCTTGAGAAAAATACGTGTTTTTCTTTTCTTCTATTACTCAGGTATTTTTGATGAAGTTTCAGCATCAACAGTGGGCTTTCATTCTCTTTCTATTAAACAGGAAAAATGCTCTTTACTAAAAATTTGAGTTTTTAAGAATCGATTTAAAACTTTGAAAAATAGACAAAGTTTTGCACACATACCTTGTTACAGAATGCTGTGATTTTCCTCGTTTTTTTGTTTTGCATTACAGTTGTTTACCTTTCTAAGTATTTCATCTGCAACCATATAAAACTTAATGTAGAATAGCTATTTACGTTGTAATTTTACAGCTGGGTATATTGTGATTAGGCCTACAATTAATTAATCATATGTAGTAGTTCGTGCTTGTGTGTGTTTCACTTACTTTTTCCGATTTCCTCATTATCTTCACTGAGAAAAACTGCACGATTTAACTTCCACTACCACTGTCTACAAGCTACAAAATCAAGATGGCGGGTAGTTGAACAGCTGAATGTGTTCTGGGGGCAGAATTGTGAGTTACATTATGCCATTGTGTGTGTGTGTGTGTGTGTGTGTGTGTTTTGTGCGATAGTTATTTAAGGCCAGAGAGCTGTGTATTCAGTTATTGTTTGCTTTCCTCCGGCTATGGCTTTTTGTAATCGGTCGTTTTCTTCAATTACTAGTTGTTGTGAGCACAGTTACTGTACTTGAGTATTTTCAATACATAGAAAACTAAGAGTGACAAATAAGAACACGGACAAGCGCAACTGACTTGCCAGGACCGCAAATCAGTTTATAGAGGACATGCAAAAAGGAACTTCAGTGCTAGACGTGTAGAGCAGTAAAGAGCATTAAAAAGCAACAGCTGCCATTCTACATTTGCTAAACTTATTTCAGAGGTGAAACGTAGTCCAACGAATATCAACACTGACTTGAAAAGTTTCGGGTGCAGCAATAGACCCCACTCTAAATGAATACACAGCTCTCTGCAACGGAACACTGTTCTCTACCCTCAAAGAACTATCGGATAATACCAGCCTATAAACACATACACACACACACACACACACACACGCGCTCGCACACATATAGTGGCAGATACACCTCACAAATATTCTAAATTCCCACCCAGAACACATTCAATTGCTTAACTGTTCGCCGTCATGTTTTCTTATTTCGTGAACAGTGACAGTGAAAGCAAAATAATGCAGTGTCTCACAGTAAAGGTAATGGTGTAACCAGAAAAAAATAAGTGAAACGCATCGCAAACAAATACACACACACACAAACGAACACACAACTTTCCACAAACGATTATTTAATATTAGACCTAACCACAACATTCCTAGTCGTAAAATTTCGATGTAAATGACTTTTCTACATTGAGATCTATATGGACAGACTGTGAAAGGTAAACAATTGTAATGTAAAACATAAAAAGTCAGAAAAACCACAGCAAGTGCTAACAGGATCTATATACAACGCTTTGTCTATTTTTCAGATTTATAAATACTTTCTTACAAACTCAAATTTGTAAGTGTACAAGTAGGGAAGAGCTTTTTTCCTGTTTAATACCAAAAATAAAGCCCGCTTCGGCAAAACAAGTACGGGTAATAGAGCAAATGACAAAATCATATTTTGCTCAAGACAGATCCCTCCAAAAACAAAAAAGGACATTTATTATTTCGCAAAAACATTACACATTCTAACATCATTTGACCAGTCATAATGTAAAAATATGTCTTACGTTAAAGAGTGAATAAAACCAGAAAAAAACAGTTTTCATTTTCTAAAATGACTTTATAATTCCGTGAAAACTCGTTATCATTTTAGGCGAAAATGGAAAACAATTTTAGTTTTCAATAAAAGGTGAAATTTTGTGAATGATGAAGGCAGTTCTCTATTGATGTTAAAACTCAACAGAATATTTGTAGTTATATTCTGTGATGATCACCAAGTAAGACTGTGTAGAATTTCTGGCGAAAGTTACTTAATCTTCGACGTCACCAGCTGTGTTTTATTATCAAATGAATGGCAAACATGGCACCCCTCTCGGATGTACTTTGTGGATTGTGACTGGTCATTATGTCATCAATTCTGGGAAAGTTATTATTATTATTGTTATCATTAGTAATAGTAGAATAATAGTAGTATTGGAATCAGCCTCGCAGAAATTATTCGGTTGTTGCTCTGAGTACACATTGCAAACATAAATCAGTTAACAGTGAATCGGTTAGAGAACAACTATAGCGAAGCGCATTTGCAAAAGCTATCTGAAATCAACAAGCTCCTTCAGTTTTATACTTTTGTGATTTTTTCAGTGGTTTTACGATATATTCGGACTAATAACCTGAATGAAAGGTTCAAGTGCTTACGGGCAAACATTAACTTTATCTGTACAGCGACTAAAGTAATAATTTATATGTAATTATGACTGCACGGTTGGAATACCTCTAAGTGTAAGCATCCAACGTATTCTATGCGCAATTAAAAATTTGGCCACTTCATTTATACTAATTGTGATGACACTGTGGAGTACAATTTCCTTCATGAATGACGTAGCATTGACGTGTCGGCGCCGTATTAATGCAGCACACAACCATTATACATATATTTACGTCTGGCGAGTCAAAGTGAACAGAATTACAAACTGATTGCGAGTAACGGTTACGTTTAGTTCACGTGACACTACAGATGTAACCTGTGTCTGAAACTATATTACTAACTGAAAATCCATTACTCATTTATAGTAATTGGCTAAAAGTCCAAATAAGATGATCTTAGACATGACTCGCATAATATCTGAGAAACGACTTTTGTACAAGATGGGCGTTCAACTTTTCGACATCATTCTGCTCTTCATTTCGTGCTTACCATATTGTAGAGACGCGCGATACAGGTATGTAGGACAACATCGTGAAAAGCTCCCGGTCTTCTGGTGAGACTTAGGGTTTAAGGTAAATAAAATGCATACATTTTTCGGCGTAGCTCCTTTTAGACCTATACACTTAAAAAAATTCCAGATTACCTATTTTTTTAGGTATGGGAATCGATGAAAGTTTGAAATTGCCAAATCCAGTAATCAGGTGTGTATACCAACATCTTGCACTCCATACCTCATGGGTTCAGTGTCGTTGTGAAAGATTTTTTTTCTTTGGCAGTTCAGCCCTCTTCTAATTTTTTTTCTTTTCATCCCACTAATCTAAGTTGCACAACATTCGCCAGTTAATTTTTATCTTTTCTAAGATACTCGAGCTTCCGGTTTCCAGCCAGTACTTTGGTATACGAAATCAGTTGGATTATTTTTAATCCTGTGATCGGAAATGTGACTATTTTGTGTCATTCCGCAGAGCCACGATTGTTTTGCTCATGATTAACGTGACCCTTTATATTTTTATTGTCGGGTTGGGACTCTTGCAGAATTTAGGAAAAAATCTGATTTTACTATTTATAATTTATTCAAAAACAAGAACATGACAGCAGTGTATTAATTATAGATAATTTTAACGAAGCAACATTAAATTGCTGTTGCAGTCGCATTTGTTTTATATTTGTCGGTGGAGGAAATCAGTTTCAAATGTCGGGTCTAGTTTTCAAGTAGGAATGGGGCTTAGCACAAGATTTGTTGATGTTATTCTTGCTGATCAAAATGGCTTTCGAAACTGCGACACTTAACAGCGTTTTGTTACTTGTCCACATCCTATTCATTAGAGAGAAAACTCTTTTTACAGGTGCATAACTTCCAGGCAAACATAAACATATTCAATAATTGTAGAAATTTTGTGCAGTTCAGATTGTTGTCACGGCAATGTGTGAGAACAATTCCACCCAACGTTCTTCAGTAGCAATGTTTTCAGCATTCCGTGACTTGGCTGGCAATGAAATGATCGTATGGCATTGTTGGCCGGGAGGCCCCATTCGGGGGAGTTCGGCCGCCATATTGCAAGTCCTTTTTAGGTGACGCCACATCGGCGACTTACGAGTCAATGACGATGAAAATGATGTGTGCCGGGAATCGAACCCGGGCTCCCTGCGTGGTAAGCGCTACCGCTACGCTACGGAGGCGGACACTTAGTTGGAAATAAGCGACAACTCATCGAATACGTCTATACCTGCTAAGAAATCCTCATGTAATCAGCAAATCCGTCACATTCTGTATTTCTTCTCATGCAATATCTCTTGTCAAGGCTGCCCATTCTGAGTCTGCATTGAACGGACACCACTGATCCAGTATTCTTTGCTAGTCTAAAAAATTCAGCCGCAACAGTTTGTACACCCTAAACAACAGCGTCAGTTTCTTAGAATTTTGTTATTAGATTACGGATGGTGTGAGAAAGAAAAATCGAACTCGCTTTACCTACCAACTTATATCGGAGATGCTTAATTTCCTTTGTAGATTCTACAGCAGATACGCGTTGTGCTTCAGTTTTTAACGCCGTTTGATGGAAAGTCGCTGTCTGTGCAAGGAAAAGGTATAGCCATAATTCAGAGGTGGGATTTTCGAAAAATGTTTTTAAAATATTTGG
The DNA here is from genome assembly GCF_023864345.2 of Schistocerca serialis cubense. Taxonomy (NCBI): domain Eukaryota; kingdom Metazoa; phylum Arthropoda; class Insecta; order Orthoptera; family Acrididae; genus Schistocerca; species Schistocerca serialis. Next base: position 349,006,349 of record NC_064639.1, read on the forward strand.
ACATTGATCGACGCTCAGAAAATGACCTTTTAAAGACTGAAATATTTTTAAAATTCTTTGAAGCGCCGGCATTAGCACGAGCCGCCTGGGTTTCTTGTAGCGCAGTAGTTTCTGACACTCGTATCATTGGAGTCACAGAAATCTTAAAAAAAATCACAATGATACATTCGAAGACCACAAGGAGACAAATGTGAAGCCGTTTTGATCGTATTGTGAACTATATAGACTCCACATTTAATCCCAGACTCCACAGTTAATCCCAATAAGTTGCCAGCTTAGTGACAGGTTCAATTTTGCGTAAACATTATTACTCCTTTTTCTGTTCTTTCCTCCGAAATTGCTGTTAGTGCTATCTCCACAAAATGCCACAATTTTATTATTTAAATCATTGATCTATATTCCCTCCTTCGAGTAATCGACAACAATATCAGATGTTTCACCACGCTGCTCTCGAAACTCTAAAGTCCTGACTTCCACACCTCCATAAGATAAAAAATATCGAATCAAAACGGGGAATAATTTTACTGAGCCATGATCTGAAGTATCCGCAAGATATTCAGTGGGCTTCACAAAGATGTTCTTTCAATTCATCCATCACCATAGACGCCAGTACATTTACAACAGTAGCCTGGTATTGACGAGCTGGGAGCAGAAGCTTGATCTAAAAGCCTGTTTTCTTCGATTTTAAATGTTTCTCAGTATCGCTGGCACCACCATGACCAACACTAAAATCCGTACGACACTTTTCACACGTAACTTATGATGCATCACTTCTTTCTTTTATAAATGGATACTTATTTTTCTAAGTTATATTAAAGACACACTTGCGTTAAGGAATTTTTCTAACGTTGAATGAGTTGTTTGATTGTGCGCCTGCGCCCGAACATTCTAATACGAACAATGTTGCAGCACGTCAAGTTCGCACTCGAGCTAGGTGATTGTTGGATGAGTTGAGCGGCATCATCTGTTTCGTTCACGCATGTTACTCTTTCTTCTCCATGCCACCCGCGCTGCCGCCGTCACCCGCGCATTTCGAATGTAATGAATACAGGCAGGTAGGGGGGTACGTCTAATCAATTAGCGTCTGGTCTGTATGCAAAAGTGGGACATTTTTGCTCTGGCCGGGGACAGCGGGAGAGACAGCCTGAAAGCGGGATTGCCCCGCCCAAATCGGGTCGTATGGTCACGTTAGTCATGGTACACAGAATAAAACTACCGGCGATGTTACGTATTTTTCGTACAGGAACGTATATTTGACAACAAACAGTTAATAACAGGAGTCGGTAGCTCCAGTGCGGTTAGCATCTTTCAGTGCTAACAACGAAAGCGAGTTAACATTGTCGACCACCGTTCGCGGCGCGCCGCGGGAACTTGTTTTGTGTGCCCTACTGAGTGACACGACTACAGAAGCCACCCTATTTCTAGCTCTTAACTCACGTGGGGTTTTTCAGACCGTGCGAGAATTTTCGATCTTGCTCTCCTAGTTTAATTTTGGCAAAATGTTTCTATTCCCCTCGCCAACCCTATAGTGTTTTAGTCGGTTGCATTACCGACTTCTTTGTTAACTGCTGACACGTGTTGACATTGTTGGGGTCTCCTAGACCGCGCATCTTGAGCTACATATCTGCTTTCTTCAGTATAATACAAAATACAGGAACGTGTCAGTTTTAACGATTCTAAGTTCAATGCAATTGTTAGGCGATGGATGCAGAAAGTTGTCAGTGATGTGAATTGAAAAAGTAGACGAAAAAGACGTTGCAATAGCCAGTGATCGCAATACTGTTAGCAAAAGAGAGGATCATTCAGAGGAAGAACTTCAGGTCAGTGGTGATAGGGACATTTAAAGCGTTAGTTAAAATCAAATGTGCTATGAGTGGTCGTAAAGAAAAACGCAGAACATTGTACGTCAATTTTGTAGACTTTCTTTTATACATAACGAATGCAATTTTTATGGGAGAGTTTAAATCCTCGAATTTGATTGCCACAGCGGCACTATAATTTTTCAGAATCTAAAATGCAGGTATCTAGCAGTTTATGTGTACTATACCAAAAACACCACACAAGTATGTCACTTTTTACGACAAAAAGTAAAATACTGGAGGTTCTGTTCAGTGCAATGGAATAAACAAGGAGTATTTAAACAACACTTAAATAACTATAAAAATAAATCTTATAATATTTACATAAAAATTTTCCAATGATTTATGAGTAAACCTCGGTTTATACGTTCCAGAGACCACACCACGTGATACACGTTGTAGAAAACTCCCTCGTGAGTTAAGACGCAACTTTCTTCGTTGTTATGTCATGGAGCACATGGGGTTTCATGAGGAGTTACCTCTAATCATTAGGTAACAGTGTCTTTCCATTAATAATCCAATACTATTAAACTACATGTAGTCTTTTCAGTCTTCAGAAAAGGGAAAATGTGCGTGATAGTACAGGGCAGTGAACTACTTGCTTTGATAATCAGCAACAAAAGCATTACCAAAAGTATCAATTTCTTGTGGTAGTCCTTTTTTCGCAAGAACTATGTATGTAAACTGCAGCACGTTACAACAAAACGGCTTTTGTATGTTGCACATGAATTCTGATTTTATTTATACATTGAGACGCGCTTCGACATTTTAAATAACGCACCTTCAATGGGTGCAGTAAAAGTCAAATCCATTGTTTGAAAATCATACAAAACCTATTTAAAGTATCCACCTTTTTTGTGCAATCATTGTAATCTTGTTGTTGTTGTGGTCTTCAGTCCTGAGACTGGTTTGATGCACCTCTCCATGCTACTCTATCCTGTGCAAGCTTCTTCATCTCCCAGTAGCTACTGCAACCTACAACCTTCTGAATCTGCTTGGTGTATTCATCTCTTGGTCTACCTCTACGATTTTTTCCCTCCACGCTGCCTTCCAATACTAAATTGTAATCTTATAATATTTTAACTGATATGTTCGGTGTCTGGCGTGTCATTTGACAAAATATTATCCTATGTTAAGAAATTACGGTGACTACACGGAAAAATGGAGACTTTCAATCGGTTTTTAGCATGAGGGAAAACTATGATTTTGAAATAATGAATTACACGTTTCGTTGACACCCACTGAAAATGTCTTATTAAAAAATAAAATAAAATTCATGTGCTGCTTGGAAAAAGGCTTTTTCTTGTGACACTATTAGTATTTGTAACATAAGTTTTTGCAGTAGTAGATGATACCGTAAAATCAAGTAGATGATACCGTAAAATCAAGGTGTTGTTGGATGATGATGTTTGGTTTGTGGGGCGCTCAACCGCTCGGTCATCAGCGCCCGTACGAAGTCCCAATTTCTACACGCTCCAATTTTTTACACAGTCCAAGCGAGCCACTGTTACGAATGATGATGATGATGAAATGATGAGGACAACAAAAACGCCCAGTCCTCGTGCAGGCAAAATCCCAAACCCCGCCGGGAATCGAACCCGGGACCCCATGATCCAGAGGCAGCAACGCTAACCACTTTTTTTTTTTTAAATTCATGAATAGCTACAACATTATGAAATTGCTTATTGTAGTGACATAGGCCTAAATATAATCTTCTACGTTACTGGAAGCCTTTGCGAAAACAAAACATTTCTTGAAAGTGATGTTCGTCGTTTGATCGTACGTGTTTTTCATAGATCAGATTGTCTTTTCGTTTTTCCATGATCTGAATCGCACCATCGAAAATGGGAGTTCTCATGACGGTTCTTCTGAGGAAGTTGGCGTATGTATCACAGTAATTGTTGATGCGTAGTAGCTTGTGGTGTCGGTCGGGGATGTACGTCCAAAAATCTCCTTCGCTCCTTTCTTTACTGGACAGTAGGTGATATACCGCGTGTCCCTTCAACCACTTGACGACATTGTTGTCCGAGGTGGGGTACAGTTCTTCCGGGTATAAAAGGCACGTTAGCGTGATCAAATAACAGACAAATTGATGTTCATCTGTGTCAATCAGGTTGCAAGTGGTAGACAAAGGAGAATCCACCAGATGAATGGAATGTAGTCTGGAGTTCGTCGGATATTTCCTATTCACAAAATAATACCACAATGATCGCGCTTTTGTTGGTAAATGTGGGTGGTGTATGTTCCTCCAGATATCGTGCCAAGAGTGACGGACGTTATTTTTGTTCTATGATGTTCTTGGTAGATTTTCTTGACTTTGATGACATCTTTATCGGGTGTTCCCAGTCTAATGTAACTATATTCTACTAAGAAATGTTTTGGGTGGTAAAGTTCATTTGGGATGTGGTGAACGTCTGTTGGGGCGTCCTGGCTGGCCGGCGCTATTTGATTTAACAGAAAAAAATGGTTCAAATGGCTCTAAGCACTATGGGACTTAACATCTGAGGTCATCAGTCCCCTAGACTTAGAACTACTTAAAACTAACTAACCTAAGGACATCACACACACCATGCCAGAGGCAGGATTCGAACCTGCGACCGTAGCAGCAGCGTGGTTCCGGACTGAAGCGCCTAGAACAACTCGGTCACAACGGCCGGCATTTAACAGAAAGGCGGCAGAACTGTTGACTGACGGCTTCCACAGTTTAATTGTTTTACAGATATACAATGCTTGCGCTTTATTGTACAAGTCTGTAAGATTCAATCCAATGTTTGGTATTTGACTTTGAAGATTTGGCCGCGACTGACGAAGAGGCCAAAAGCAGCCAAAATCCTGTTCGCCACTTCCCTCGGCATTGGCAGGGCGTGTGCCACGTAATTTATTTATTTATTTGAGAGGATAAACAGATGTTCACGAGAGCCACTATTTGTATTTCATCAAATTACGGAGATTGTGCTGACATATACAGGCAAGGATGGCGGTGAGGATTCTCCTGTAATTAACTGCGATGGTCTGCCGGCTATTCCTTCTATATTCCACCCCAAGACATGTCATGGTGACAGTATCCTTTATTGGTCCTATCCACTTCCAATATTCATTAAGCCAGACTTCTTTCTATTCAGTTTCGCACCAGATACTAGTTCATATTTGTTTATTATGTCGAGCGGTTTCTCTGTCTCGTCGTTGTCTTTGACAATAAACGCAAATCATCAGCATATGTCCTGCAGACAATCCTACGACCGCGTCTAGTGAGTCTTTGGAGGTTGTGTGTGGCTCAGGCGAAAATGTAAAGGCTCGATTGCTACTGCAAAGAGTGACATAGACATCGGGCACCCTTTTCGCACCGAACTTTTCACTGCAATGGGCCTTCTGAATTGACAGTGTACCATAATTGTCGATGTTGACATTGCGGGAAGTTCATGGCACGCATGGTGTGAAAAAGATAAGCATGATCAACTCTATCGAACGCTTTCTCAAAGTCCAATGATACGATGGCACTTTATTTTACAGGCTGCAACAATGGAAATAATATCTCTGTAGTCGCACAGTGTGTGGTAGATGGACCTGTCTTTTCCTACGCTCGATTGATGTGATCCAGTGACTGTGTTCAGTACAGATTTTAATCTTTAATTTATGATGCGGGGAAATATTTTATAGTCAGAGTTTAGGAGAGTGATAGGTCTGAAATTTGTTACCGAGTTTCCCGCAGCATGTTTCGGGATTAGCATTATGATTCCTTCTAGGAAGTCGTGTGGGACGCCATTGGCGGGATTCATTACTTCGTTACAGATACACGTTAATTTGGGAATCTACTTCCTTCTGAACATTTGATAAAACTCCGTCAGAATGCCGTCAGGCCCAGGAGACTTGTTTTTCGGGCTTCGTGTTACAGCGTCTGCGACTTCTTCTTCTGTAATTTGAGTTAACGGTTTGTTTGATTCTACCGGGTTGAGCCTGCGTGTTAATCCTATCATGAAGTCATTGTGCGCCGGGATATCCGTTGCCGTATTGCCTAATAACTCTGTGAAGTATTTATGAATTTCGTTCTTGATGTAGCTTTGCTGCGTCAGTAATCTGCCGTCAGAAGATCTTAGTTCGGTTACTTTTTTCCTACGTTGCCCCTTCCTCTCATTGGTCGCATGATATATAGATGTTTGTTCTCCTTGAATGGCATCGTGAAGTCTTGCTCTTACTTGACCTTTCAGCTGTTTCCGTTTCAATCCGAGAAGTTTAGTCTGAATTCGTTTTATTTCCTCGTAGTTGGCAATTACTGACACATCAGATTGGTACAGGTTGCAAAGGACTTGGAAGTAATACTCTACCGTCCGTTTTTGCCAAACTTTTTTTCTCGCGGGAGTAATTCATCAGCGATTTTCTCATTGCGCGTTTCACACATTTCATCCACCATGTCAGTGCCGAGGTATACGAAGTGAATTTGTTCTCGCACGCGTTCCATACGTTATTGAATATTTCATGGTATTCAGGGTGTTTTAGGTGTTCCACATTCAGCTTCCACAAGCCTCGTCCCCTGTACGCTTCTTGCCGTTTTAAGTTCATGGTACATATGTAGGCAGCGTGATCCGAAAAGATAGTGGGCCATAGCTCTGTTTGGAGGACGTGCGTTTTCAGGTCGACTGTTTCATAGATCCTGTGAATGCGACTAGCGGAATGATTCGTAATATGAATGAAACCCGGCAATACACCGTCCTTGAGCTACCAGGTGTCAACCAAGTGGAGTTCTGTAATTGCGGCTCCGAGTTCTGCACAGTTATTAAATTGCGGCGTCTGGTCTCTTGGAGACAGCACACAATTACAGTCACATCCAAAAATGATGTGCTCGTAGTGGCCACCAAAAAGGGGAAGTACATCATTTTTATGAAATACAGCTCTTTGCCTCCCGTTCCCGGTGCCAGATGATGCACAGATATTTATAAAACGCGTGTTGTGAATAGTGGCTGCTAGATCCCTGGTGTTTGCCAGTTTCTCGACATCTTTGATGATGATTACTTCTTTTGGCGGGTATCGCCGCTGCGAGGTTGTGAGGTAACGGGCGAGCTGTGGCGCCCTGAAGTATTCAAAGTTCGGAGTTGGTGTGCCTCTCAGTGGGCCGCAGCTTGTCGACGGCCACGTGGTGCCAAACGTTAGCTGGGGTCCAGCGACAGCGTGGCTGGGAATTCTACGGTGATGCTGTGTCGATGAAGGAGACATGCCAGAAGTGCCAAAGATGGCGGACTTTGTGAAACCATCATGGCAGACATTCCACCATTCGTATAGAAATTAATAGTAGCCAGATGAATCATGATACCTCAAAAAGGAACATGTACATTACCATTATTTGCACGACGATTCTGATGGTGTTATCAGATTTTCAATATCTTTATTAGTTTAAACTTTAGTATCTGACAGTAAATTATACAAGTGACACCCAGCAACGAATTTCCAAAATCTAAATGGTTCATCCGATTTCGTCGATCGACGTGTCTTTAGAAAGCTATTAGTGTAAACCTAAATTGATATAAATTACAGGCATGTAACCTGAATAGTACATGAGTTCTTGGAGGTCGAAGTGACCGATTACTATCGATCGCGTCAGGCCATTAAGTACTCCACAGTTACACGAAAAAACGGTTGCAGCATACTTATAAAAATATATTTATTCATCTATGTCTTTGTTTATATCCGATATACAGGGTGTCCGAAAAGTCTTTCCCTGATTACATAAATTGATAACTCAGGCTAGAAGTAAGATACAAATATGAAACTGGTGTCTAATTGTCTACTAACTATCAAAGTTTTTTCACACATCAGTAAACTTCCACATGAACACCCTTGGTAGCACGTCCAAAGGTGAATCTTTGGTGCACGCTATTGCACGATCGAATTATCGGGTCATTCATCTTCGCTGAGGCTACCATCACATCTGCAGTGTATCTGGACATGTTGCAAACCGAGCGAGGTGGCGCAGTGGTTAGCCACTGGACTCGCATTCGGGAGGACGACGGTTCAATCCCGCGTCCGGCCATCCTGATTTAGGTTTTCCGTGATTTCCCTAAATCGCTCCAGGCAAATGCCGGGATGGTTCCTTTCAAAGGGCACGGCCGACTTCCTTCCCTGTCCTTCCCTAATCCGATGAGACCGATGACCTCGCTGTCTGGTCTCCTTCCCCAAAACAACCAACCAACCAACCATGTTGCAACTGTATGCTGTTCCTCAGCTGCTTCAGTATCACGCCGATGTCTTGTTTCAGCAAGACGGTGCATCGCCTCATTGGGGTTTGGACGTCCGTGCCTATCTCGATATGACCTTTCCTGGGTGATGGATTGGTCGTGATGGGCCAACGGTTTGTCTTCCACGCTCTCCTGACATAACCCCATTAGACTTCTTTTTATGGGATTATGTCAAGGACGAGGTCTACCGAGCACATGTAACAGATCTTGAAACCCTGCGGCAACGGATAACCACAGTCGTTGAATCGATCCCTCCAGTGATGGACAGAAATTGAATATCGCCTAGATGTGCAACGTGCTACCAAGCGTGCTCATGTGGAAGTTTACTGATGTGCGAAAAAACTTTGATAGTTTGTAAACAATTAGACACTAGTTTCATATTTGTATCTTACTTCTAGCCTGAGTCATCAATTTATGTAATCAGGGAAAGACTCTTCGGACACCCTGTATACTATTCATGAAGAAATTGGTCAATTATTTACTGTGTTTTAGAAAGCACAGAGATATTAGGCTACTGGCCTACCTTTTGTTGCTATTCCTTTCATATATGTTTATTTAATTTGCTTATAATGTGTGTTAGAGCGTGTTTATGGTCCAGCCATAGGAATGTTTATTTAATTTCAAGTTATTTAAATGTAAATCCAGTATTTCGTATGTGTTTCAATATGTCTGTGAGTGTGTGTTGGCTTGGAGACATGACAGGAGCGCTATCGCCAATCACAGCGCTTGTTACTAAGGGAGGCAACTGCCGAAGTGAATGGAGGGGGAGTTCTGGACAGTACGGAAGAGAGGACACGGAGAGTACGGCGCGAGGGACACACAGTGGCGAGAGAGACTTGGATTCTGGAGCAGCTTGTGCGTGGTCGCGAGAGATAGAAATACTTCGGAGTGCGGACTTGTGAACTTGTGTGATTTCTGAGGTTTCTACAGTGAAGAAGTAGTATGCGTTTAGAAGTGAATATCTCGCAAACTATGTTGTCGTTCATAACTAATTACATGCATTAGGAATCTATTTTTTCCCTGTTATTCAACTTATATTTTATTTAATTGCTGGACCATCGACACCAATAAGTGTTTTGCAGAAATATACCACATTCTCAAAAGTACTTCTACTATCGTACTAATCATTTAAAGTCGTTAAGATAGTACCTGCAGATTTTATTTAATTGCAATCTTTTATTTATAAATTTCTACATTACATCCGCGATTGCCGAGTGATAGGAATCTTCGACCATTTGATTTATGTGTATATTCATACCGAATACTGAAGACTCAGCAGTATTCGGCTTGTAATGCGGCAACTACGTATCCCAGCTCCTAGACAACGAAACCAGCCAAAACTTTTAATATTTCAACTTTGAGTCTGAGTAGTTGAGGGCCACCACCACCCCACCATCATTTCATTTTCTTTCTTTGAAAGCCCGCAAGGTCACGGTCGTTCCCTGGATTTAGACTGCATTATAACCTGTGACGGCATCCAGTCTAATATCTGTTACTTCTTGTAACATAATAACATCAATATCTGCGGCATAGAGCATATCTTGGAAGTTCTTAAGGTTTAATTCGCTACGGATCTTGTTTAGATTCAACGTCCCGATTCTATAAGCTTGTAATGAAGTCGTGATTAAGTATACAAGTCTTTATGGCTCACTGTCGACGAAGCCTAAGGTTTTCCATGTAGTGGACGGGACGACGTCTCCTCCCTCATTTGCTTGTCTTTCTGCACTGGAATCTCTCCTCCTGGTAGCTGTGACACTTCCTTCATTTCCTCGCCTGCGGGAAATTCATCAATGTCATCTGCCCAGTTTCTCGTGTCACTGCGTTGAGACAACTCTATCTCTGGCCCACGTTGAGATGGACTCCTGTTCTTCGTTTCCTTACTTGTGGACGGTTTCGTTTCGCCATCCTGTTGCGTCTGCGTTTTCACTTTTCGAAGGTCGTCTTGTCCCACTGTGTGCGGGGTCTGTGGGTCTACGTCAAAACTGACAGATGTTATATAAGTGATTTTGTGACAGATTTGTTGTGCCTCTTCACGCACTGATTGTACCATTTGGGGAGCGTCAAGTGGAGCTATCCTCAGTTTTTTATGCTTTTTGGGGAAGGTCCGGATTTCTGTCGCTCCTCATTCTCGGAAGCCGTGCTGGGATCTTGTACATCATCCTCGTTCTCGTCTCGCTGTACATCTTGTTCAAAAGTTCCGTCACTTTTGGAAAGACATCCTGCTTCTGTGATGGGCGCCGCTTCAGGCGACGAAACGACAGTCGTTACTTCAGTAGAGCCAGTGGACACTGACAAGCTTTGTCCATCGCCTTTTCTGTCGCCACTCCTCACCACTGCGAAACTCGATGTCGTAGCAGTGTGGCCACGGGTGGCCGTAGCATATGTCACTGGTAAGGTCGTCATCGTCATGGGAGAGACTGCTTCCCCCGCCGGTACCTGCGTCACTCTCGTGTGCATACATTCGGAACGTACATGTCCAGTCTGTCCACATCCAGAGCAAGTACAGCTCTATAACCGCATACGTAAATATACGAAGGAATGTGCTGCAGAAGATCTATTTTTATTTGCCTGACACCATTTAAAACTGGAAACGTTTGAAAGGTGGTCCACTTCTCCGCAGCATTACTAATGACCTTTCCGTATGCTTTGAGGACGCAATTAATCTGTTCCGCAGTTATTTCAAAGGGAAGTTCAAAAATCCGGACCGTTCTAGTCCCGAAACCTGCATGATATACTTTGATATCACCGACATTTCCATCATAGTGATTAAATTTAAAAGATCCGCCACATGTTTCAATAATCTTATCACAGCATTCAGCATTCACCATCTGTACATAAACTGTGCTACTGACAACAGATAAGTGGATCCCAATTATATCAGTGAAGCTGAGCTTTACTACATCGCGCAAGACCTGTTCTACTTCGAATGCTCTAGGTCGTGCAAGGCGTTCATCAAACGTGAATTTCAAAGTATATTTTCGAAGCGGTTGCGTCATATTCATGTTCGATTCATCTTCAAATAAACAACTGGCGTGTAAACCGCAAGAGCGCGCAACGCACTACTTACTTGTCAGCACGCGGCTGGCTGCAGCGAGGACGTCAAAGGCCCGTTCGTACAGCTCGTCCGCCGAAGCACGACTTGGCGCTGCTCGGGGATGTGTTGACACCGCAACCACACGGCAACACAATTTAGAGATGAACAGATACTAAATTGGCTATATTTTTCAATATTTTTCGAGAACTACGCGAAAACTGATGGTTGTTGACGTTGCTAACCAGAGATATTCGCCACTAGACCACGAGCTGCGCACAAGGTTGTGTTTGTAATAACAGGGACTACTTACAGGCTGAGTCAAAAGGAAAGGTACATGCTTTGAGGGGTGATAATATTACTGATTCTGAACAAAAAACTTCGTATGAACGTATGGCCTATTGCGAATGGTTTCCGAGATATTTAACACATTTAATATCATTTTTGTACGTTTTTCTTGAATAACTCGAAAATTGCACCCTCCGGCGAAAACGTGTCGCAGTACAAAATTAAACTGTATTAAATTTTCTACAAAAAAGGTCCTATTCATTTTTTTTCTCTAGAACTAATGTTTTGTGCGAAGAGAGCGCGAGTATGTTGAAAAACACGCTCGACGCGCGTGCGCCGTAGCTTACGTGGTTTTTGTAGACCAATTTCAGGTAGTTTCCCGACGTGATAGACCAAAAGTGTCCCTTATCAAACTGTTCGTCTCTACTTGCTCTACACTACTGTGGTACATTGTAAACAGTGACAATGTTTGATAGTACACAAAACGAATAACAATGAATATTAAATGTGTTCTACCATGGAAAGCATTCGGAATAGGGCTAAGTCCATATGAAGCATTTTATTCAGTATTATTAATACTGTCACCCCTCAAAGCATGTATTTTTCCTCCTGACTCACCCTGTATGTTCGTAATAGTTGTTTTGGTTAAATCGTAACAGCAGTTGCATTTGTAGTCGTGATTTTAGTAACAGCACTATCAATAGTGAATGATAAATATAATACTGAAGTCAGTTAAGGGGCTCCGGAAAGGCTCAAAATCATGAAAAGTTCAATTTTTACTTTTTTGCGTTTTCTGAATCTGCAGACTATTACCTTTTAATAGATATATAATTTATTCAATTCCGAAGACTACAACTATTTTTAAATTTTTTTTGAAATGTGTTCCACATGGGCGTGACCCACTGTGGCGCTGTTAAACTGCTGTCAAATGGTGTTATTTTCAACGTCCGTGTTCATCAGGTACATTTTAGTGATGTGAGATAAAGTATGTGTTGTGGCTAACCTGTGATGGTTCAATATATATCGCTTGTGTGATTGTCGATTGTTTTATGTTTATTTACTCTGTCGTTATCTCGAAAATATTCGTAATTAATTCTGTTACTTGAGTCTCTGTTTTGTTGAAGTATAATAATGAGTAAAAGTAAAGTTATTAGAAATCCTCTGAAGGCTTTTAAGAAAAGGAGAAATGTTGGAAAGCCAAAGGTATGTGTTATTACTGTAAACAATAAAGACGATAACCAAGTGAGTGAACCTAACCTCTCAAGTACACCTGCCCATAGCAGTCAAAGTGGGAAAGAAAATACTTCACAGAAGAAGTTTGGTTCAATGAGTGAAAACTATGAATGTTTTATGGGCGAATCGGATGTGAATGAAATATTTGGTATGTCGGTTCTCAAAGGAATTTTTTCAAACTGTGTAAGATGTATTCATTGTAGTGAAGTTGGTCTGGAACTCTCCATAATAAAGCACGTAGGACTTGCTAGTGAAATACAACTGAAATGTGATAAGTGTTCATACATGACCACCTTTTGGAACAGTGTTGCAGTAACTGCAACTGAAGAAAATGGTAGCAAAATCTACGAACACAACATTAGATTTGTTTATTCCTTGCGTTCAGTTGGTAAGGGTTCTACTGCAGGTGCAATTTTCTGTGGCATCATGAATCTTCCAAATCCCCCAACCAAGTTTACGACCTAATAAATTAATAGGGTCTAAAGTAGAAGATGTCTGTATAGAATCTATGAAGAACGCTGTGGAAGAGGCAGTAATGGAAAATAATGGTAACAGAGATTTGACTGCAGCGTTCGATGGTACCTGGCATAAACGGGGACACACATCTCTTCATGGTGTAGTATCTGCCAACAGTATGTATACAGGGAAAGTTTTAGATGTAGCAGTAATATCAAAGTATTGTAGATGTCCACAAAAATATAAAGGTACACATGAAAATAATTGCAAAGCTAACTATAGTGGCAGTAGTGGAGGAATGGAAGTGGTTGGTGTTGCCAGTATATTCCAGCGTTCTGAGGCGTATGATAAAGTGCGATATGTTAATTACCTTGGTGACGGTGATTCTAAAAGTTTCAAACATGTTCAAGGACTGAAGCCCTATGGTGATGGTGTAGTGCAGAAATTTGATTGTATTGGACACGTACAGAAGCGAATGGGAACAAGACTTCGGCGACTCAAAGCTTCGTACAAAAAACAAAAACTCAGTGATGGTAAAGGGTTGGATGGGAAGGGAAGGTTTACTGACAGTGTAATTGACAAAATACAGAACTATTATGGAATGGCTATTAGGCAAAATACACAAAGTGTCGACGAAATGAAGAAGGCTGTTTGGGCTCTTTTTTTTCATACTTTTTCAACCGATGAAAATCCCCAACATAGCTTGTGTCCCAAAGAAGAAGACAGTTGGTGTAAATATAACAAAGGATTGCTAACTGGTGAAGTGTACACTCATAAGCATAGTCTGCCTCATGCAATAATGGAGGTGATAAAACCTATTTTCAGAGACTTAGCAGCACCTGAACTGTTGAAAAAGTGCATTCACGGAAAAACTCCAAACCCCAATGAAAGTGTAAATAGTGTTATATGGTCGAGAATCCCCAAGACTGTATTTGTTGGAATAGAAACACTTCACTTTGGTGTGTATGATGCTGTTGCGACTTTCAATGAAGGCAACATTGTAAGGTGCAAGGTATTTAGAAATATGGGAATGAAGATAGGTTCTAACATGGTACGAGCGATGCTTGCTTTAGACAAGGAACGCCTTCGGGCTGCAGACAGGGCTGTAAAGAGTCTAGAAATACAAGCAAGAGTAAACAGGAGGAGGAACAAGAGGAAGCTGGAGGAGGAGTTTGAAGAGGATGAAGATAATCCATCCTATGGACCTGGAATGCACTAAAAAGTTAATCCAATCTTTGTCGCTCGATTCCCAAAACTTTTATTTTCTCATACTAATTACATGTTTTCTAAGGATCTTCCAAACATATTTGTTTCAAACTTTCAGTAAATGTTACACAGTACCTTCTGCATAATTTAACACAGCCTTTTTCCAAAAAACTGTATATTTTTGAATATATAAATAAAAAATTGCAAAAAAATGTTGTGAATTTTCATTACAATTGAAAAAAATCATCTTTAATAACTGAACTAAAATTTTGTAAAATCCCTGTGTTAAGTTGTAGCCCATATTCCAATAAATAATCTGTAAAAAGTTCAACTTTCTACCTCAAATACTTTGTGAGGAAAGATGTAATTTATAAGCGTTATTTTAACATTGCAAGTATAGGGCGTTCCGGAGCCCCTTAATTAAAAATACTGCGGAAACCTATGACTCGTTTAAGTGACAGGAAAGGGACATCCGATTGTTAATGGAAAAAGATACCGTAGGATAGCTACTTGTAGTTTCATAAGTAACCATAGTATAAGAATGATATTTCCAGAAACAAATAGAAAAAAATGGGGAGGTGCGAGCAGGACTCGCGCACTGAGAGCTCAATACAAACTTCATTATGTGTAGACAGTTAATCCACTCTGGGAATCGAAAATCTCGACCATTTTTTCCTGTTACCAACATTGATACTGGTAAGATATCGATCCCAGGAATTCCAAGATTTTCGCGAATCTTTTAATTTCAATAATATAAATGCGACGTAAAGCCATGCAGAAGGCAGACGACCACTATTATAATCATCAGTAGTTCTGCATTCAAGTTGACTGGGTCGCAATGGTAAAAGTCAGACATTTGGCAATGAATGACTTTATTGCTCATATGACGCCTTTCGGAATTTATCCATAATACTTCCGGAAGCTACTGCATGTAGATCAGGCAAGGAATGACTTTATTGCCCTTATGGCGCGTTCCAGAATTTATCCATTGATACCCAGGAGCGATCACTGCACGTAGATATGACGTTTCAAACTGTATGTAAATAAACATTCGCAGGCTATAAATTTCGAAACGTAATATGAGCAATAACGTCATTTCTTGCTTGTTGTTTGACCTTTAACATTGCGACCCAGTTAGCCTGAATGCAGAACTACTGATTTTTTTTTTTACATTTCAAGTTTGACGTCGGATAAAAATGTAAAGATTTTCTTCTGTGTGCCAGACAGGGCCGCACCAAAGGGGTGGCGATATAGGTACAGAGGAGCGCAAAAACTGAGCTCGTGAAAAAGAAGACGATTTAAGAGATTACCGGGAGAGGTACGGTACGTGAGTTCTATTCTCCTCGGGTATCTGCCTACGATATGAAGCCGTTCTCTTAGCCCGCGACTGTAGCCGCACACTGTTATCGCAGTGTCATTCGTACAGTGTCATTTTATCCATGTAGCATCAAAACAAATACTATCGAACAAGTCTATCGATTACATAGTTTTTGTGGGGCAATGCAGTTGGTTCACACAGCTGCCGCCTATACAGTTCCTCATTTTCAACAACTGTAGATATTTGGGTATTTCTGCCGACTGAGGACTGGAGCGAGACTATGAGCACGAGTGCTTCAACATATCTGGAAGAATAATAGTGAAATGGAAACATCATTTCAACTGACTTTAATTTCCTACCAGGAAAACGCCTTAAACGCGAACACTGTACCTTATCTTGAAAAATGTGCAGCTGATGTTGGTGCCAAATACAGTGGAGCTAGTTAACGAAATAGTTTATTTCCAGTTCCAGTGGAAAGAGCCGAAGAAGAGCACTGACGTCGCTTCCCATTAGTATATTTTGAAGGCTTTTTCACAGTATGGTTTAAGAGATGCTTATCCAAACATCGAAATAGCTTTAACATTATTTATGGCATTGCCAGTGACAGCATCATCTCGTGAACGCAGTTTACCAAATTAAAGAAGATAAAAATCTGCTTTAGGTCGAGCATGTGTGAAAGCAATATGTCAAATTTAATTACCGTGTACAATTAATGTACATCTGCTTCACTTCAGTAACCTAATCAGTGAGGTTGCTACACTGAAAGCGAGGAAATGCAGTGCGAACTACACTGAAGAGCCAAAACAAAGTGGTACACCTGCCTAATATAGTGTAGGGCTCCCGCGAGCAGGCAGAAGTGCTGCGACACGACGTGGCATGGACTCGACTAATGTCGTGTAGAGCGTAGCATTATCCTGCTGGAATGGCCCAATCCCGTCGTAATGAACAATGGATATCACTGGATGCAGGTGATCAGACACGATGCTTACGTACGTGTCACCTGTGAGAGTCGTATATAGACGTGTCAGGGGTCCCATATAACGCCAACTGCATTCGCCCTACACTATTACAGAGCCTTCACCAGCTTGAACAATGCCATGCTCATACGCAGGGTCCATGGATTCATGAGATTGTCTCCATACTCGTACACGTCCATCCGTTCGATATAATTTAAAACGAGACTCGTCCGACCAGGCAACATGTTTCCTGTCGTCGACAGTCCAATGTCGGTGTTGACGGATCCAGGCGAGACTTACTAAAGCTTTGGGTCGCACAATCATCAAGGGTACACGAGTGAGCCTTCGGCTCCGAAAGCTCGTATCGATGATGTTTCGTTGAATGGTTCGCACGCTGACACTTGTTGATGGCCCAGCATTGAAATCTGCAGCAATTTGCGGAAGAGTTGCACTTCTGTCACGTCGAACGATTCTCTTCAGTCTTTGCTGGTCCCGTTCTTGCATGATCTTTTTGCGGCCGCAGCGATGTCGAGGATTTGATGTTTTACCGGATTCCTGATATTCACGGTACATTGGTGAAACGGTCGTACAGGAAAATCCCCACTTCGTAGCTACCTTGGAGATGCTGTGTCTAACCTGCCATTTTAGCTGCAGTAGCCGATCTAACAACTGCGCCACACACTTGTCTTATTTAGGCGTTGCCGACCGCAGCGCCGTATTCTGCCTGTTTACATATCTCTGTATTTGAATACACTTGCCTATACCAGTTTCTTTGGCGCTTCAGTGTATAATAGAACACAAGTTTTTTCAACTTTCAGTTACAGCTCATTTCCTTTTACTTCTGAATAATAATTATTGCACTATTAATAATTTACAAGTAGCAAATTGTTGTGTACATAGTTCCGCGTAGTCAGCGCGTACACAACTTTCCCACTAGAGCGCGCCCCGCTTAGCACAACAGCGCAGGCGCAGCACTCGTCCGTCTCCGCACAACGAGATGGCGCTGTCTTAAAGACGGATCAAATTCTGCTTCCGCCGATTCGCGTATTAATATGTCACGCAGCCAATGAGATTGCTGCTAACGTAGAACCTTTTCTCCTCGCGGATCACACTCGCGCAGTGATACCTGAACGCTCGAGGTATTATAATGAGTGTACAGACCTCCGATTAGTCAGTTTGCATTAGTGTGCGCCTAATAAGATTATCATATTTCTGTACATAGCCATGAAGAGAGATGTGAGAATAAGATTAACGTACCAAGACCAAAGGAACTTCAGATTGTCAATTGTAAACAGCATCCAGGACCAAGTTATTTTTATGCTTGTTATTATTTTAATAAATGTGTGTGAAAAGTAATCAAGTTCTGTTTAAAGTTGGTCACCGTCAATCTGCTACTCTAAGCGTGCAAGTGGCATTTCTATCGTCTGACCTAACGGCAGAAGATAAACACGCCACGATAAGACCACGAGACATATTGCAGACACTCGCCTACTTCGTTGGAGCGACAAGTCAAATAATCTGATGGTTTGTGTACCGAAGGTCTTACGCACACCACACAAATGAAATCCGTTCTTTATTATACAACATACTAAAATCAGTATACAGTTCGTGCCATAAACAAAGAGATCTAGATTATGTTGGGTCCACTATTTTTCAGAAATACACGTCAGTTAAGCAATATTTGTAGATAATGCCTCATTCAATTAAACCTACGTTAAAAAAATGCTAAATTTGCGCAGAGAAAATTTATGAAAGGTAGTTTTATGCGAGTGTGTGTGTGTGTGGGGGGGGGGGGGGGGAGGTAGCAGCTTCAGCAGCTCTGTTAGGTGCTCGAAACGTGAATCCTGGGGATAATCAGCCTAACTTCTTCACTTTTTCCAACATGTTGGTTTCAACAGAAATGTAATGTGGGTCCTTTTTACTGCCAAAGAACTTGGTAACGACTTCGTTGAATGATACCTAAGACTCCGTGTCACTGACAGACATTGTTTTATTCAAAGGTGGAGTCTAACACTGTTTTTCCGAATGGCAGTAGAACAGAGTAGCTTTCTTTTAATGTCGTTTCTGAGAGATGAGGAAACTTTTCACAGAGATACTTGAAACGTTCCCCATTTGTGGGTGAAATATTCACAATTTATTGCATTAAGCCCGACTTAATTTGTAGAGATGCAGTATATGAAATATAACCTAAAAAGGAATGCATTTTTTAAATATCGAGTGTTTACCATCTTTGCTCGTGTTATCGTATGGCTTGACTTCTTGCTCTTCTTGAACTTCCTATGCCTTTGGTTGTTACCGTTTTAGGTGGAGTGTATACTTTGAAATCTATAGTTCGATGGATATTTGTCAATGGCTAATAGACAATGTCTGCTGCATCGCTTCCATCGTTGTGTTTGTCACACCTACGTGCTTTCACACGATGTAGCGCAGAGCAGGTCTTGTTGAAATTACTTCAATCGATGTTGTTGTTGTTGTTGTCGTTGTGGTCTTCAATCCTGAGACTGGTTTGATGCAGCTCTCCAAGCCATACAGTAAAGCTGCATGTCCTCGGGAAAAATTACGGCTGTAGTTTCCCCTTGCTTTCAGCCGTTCGCAGTACCAAAACAGCAAGGCCGTTTCGGTTAGTGTTACAGGGCCAGATCAGTCAATCATGCAGACTGTTGCCCCTGCAACTACTGAAAAGGCTGCTGCCCCTCTTCAGGAACCACACGTTTGTCTGGCCTATCAACACATACCCCTCCGTTGTGGTTGCACCTACGGTACGGCTGTCTGTGTCGTTGAGGCACGCAAGCCTCCCCACCAACGGCAAGGTCCATGGTTCATGGGGGGTGGGGCAATCGATATACACACATAAAAAAAAGTTTTGCATCACCTCGGTTCCGAGAGTTCCGGAACCTTTATAGAAAATTGGAATAGAGATCAACATAAACATTATTTCCGCCCTTTTTATTGCTCATGAAAACTATACATTGCATGTTGTACCACCATACAGCGAGAGCTTCACAGGTGGTGGTCCAGACTGCTGTACACACCGGTACCTCTAATACCCAGCAGCACGTCCTCTTGCATTGATGCATGCCTGTATTCGTCGTGGCATACTATCCACGAGTTCATCAAGGCACTGTTGGTCTAGATTGTCCCACTCCTCAACGGCGATTCGGCTTAAATCCTTCAGAGTGGTTAGTGGTCACGTTGTCCATAAACAGCCCTTTTCAATCCATCCCAGGCATGTTCATGTCTGGAGAACATGCTGGCCACTCTAGTCGAGCGATGTCGTTATCCTGAAGGCAGTCATTCACAAGATGTGCACGATGGGGGGCGCGAATTGTCGTCCATGAAGACGAATGCCTCGCCAATATGCTGCCGATTTGGTTGTGCTATCGGTCGGAGGATGGTATTCACGTATCGTACAGCCGTTACGGCGCCTTCCATGACTAGTAACGGCGTACGTCGGCCCCACATAGTGCCACCCCAAAACAGCAGGGAACCTCCACCTAGCTGCACTCGCTGTACAGCATCTCTAAGGCGTTCGGCCTGACCGAATTGCCTCCAGACACGTCTCCGAAGATTGTCTGGTTGAAGGCATATTCGACACTAATAGGTAAAGAGAACGTGATGCCAATCCTGAGCGGCCCATTCGGCATGTTGTTGGGCCCATCTGTACTGCACCGCATGGTGTTATGGTTGCAAAGATGGACCTCGCCAAGAACGTTGAGGGTGAAGTTGCGCATCAAGCAGCCTATTGCACACAGTCTGAATCGAAACATGACGTCTTGTGGCTGCACCGAAAGCATGATACAACATAGTGACGTTGCTGTCAGGGTTCCTTCGAGCCATAATCCGCAGGTAGCGGTCATTCACTGCAGTAGTAGCCTTCGGGCGGCATTATCATCGACAGTTCCTGTCTCTCTGTATCTCCTCCATGTCCGAACAACATGGCTTTGCTTCACTCCGAGACGCCTGGACACTTTCCTTGTTGAGAGCCCTTCCTGGCACAATGTAACAATGCGGACACGATCGAATCGTGGTATTGACCGTCTAGGCAAGGTTTAACTACAGACAACTCGAGTACCTCCTTCGTGGTGGAATAACTGGAACTGACCGAATGTCGGACCTCCTCCGTTAATAGGCGCTGCTCACGCATGGTGGTTTACATCTTTGGGCGGGTTTAGTGACATATCTGAATAGTCAAAGGGACTGTGTGTGTGAAACAATATCCACAGTCAACGTCTATCTTCAGGAATTCTGGGAACTGGGATGATGCAAAACTTTTTTTGATGTGTGTATTAGCAACTGTTCTGCCCAGTATCGGCTCTGAATTATCACCGAAGATTACGTTTCCCACAGCGAGAGCATGCACAACGCTTTTCGCTTGGACGGTCGCCGTTGTTACTGCTTTCTCTCAGAGTGTAACGGTATTCCTTGGCAACTAAAATTGAAAAAGTCCTGTCACATTTTGGCCATTACCGCCTGAAAACAAACTTTTTCACATGGAAATTTGTTTTATGTGAAATTATTATCCGGTGAATAATTTATGGCCAACGTGTGTTTCTTTAACTTCCAATAAAAGCTAATACCTTACGTTCTTATTGCATCTGTTTGAAATGCGACTAACGACATATCTTTCGCATATTTTCATAGGACTTTATAAGACGATCACCGGTTATTCTATAGTCTTGTATACCATTTCCTCGCCCCTCTCCTTGATTCGCTGGGAAGAACTTAATCCGTGAGCAAGCGTTGATGGCGTTAGTGCGCCAGCACCAAGGCAGTAATTGGCGCAGTCGCTCTGCAGAGAACCAGCTTTGCAAATCAAAACACTGCTCGGTATTCTGCTAGTGAGGCAGAGAGGACGATAGCATTACCGGCGATTGACTTGTGCATTCCCGTCATGTCTTACTGCCCCGCACCGATTCTCCGAGGCATCCAAACGACGCGAATCGTTAACACTGTAGCCGAAAATTACCATACTCCCATGTTTGCTGAAGTAGTTTTAAACCTTTTAGACTATAACATTATCACTTTCTTGAAACTTTTCTCCTACTATCCGTAGCCTACTGGCTTTGTGAAAGACGAACTGAAACCTTTATCTGTTTCAGTCGTTTCTCTTCTTCCAGGGCGCGTCTTGAGGCTTTACGCTCTCCTCTTCAAATGAATCAGTAGCTTATATACAGTGTGAACCAAAACACCAGCGACAAAATTTCGAAAGTTGTTCATGGACACTTCTGAGTATTTTGGTGTAATAGACCTGTGGTTCCCATGTGGATAGTTACAGAGTAATAATTTCATTAGGGTTTATTCCGCTTTATTACCATACTTATCTTGGTTTCTGTAAAAATACTGTCAAAACAATGACAAAGCTTGCAATACGTATCCCGAAAACAGCAGTAACAGGAAAGGATCCGGTTATTCATGGGCGCTCCCGTACAGACACAAATTTACTGTGATGTGATTGCCGTCGCTGCAGGAACACCTGAGCTTAACTCCATCGTGCATATCTTCCATTGCATTATGTGAATCCATACACGAGGCGCATATCGCTTAACTCTTAATCAATTATTTACACAACAAGTTTTTTTTTCCAAAGAAGAAGCACAGCGCATACCGTTGACATTTTCATTGTTGTGCAGGTAGTTTCATTGCAATACCGATACAAGAGGTGAGGCATCAAATGAAATTCAATTACTCCTTTAACTTACCACCCGAAGAACACGAGTCCCTTGTACCAAAGTACTACGAGAATATCCACGAACAACCTCCGAATTTTTGTTGTTGGAGTTCTTGTTCAACCTGTGTTTTACGTGGATGTAGTTATTGATCGCCTCACGTTTCGTTTCGAAGATTGTTTTGTCTCTTATATCATAAATGGCTGCAGTTTCCAAATCATAGCCCAACAAGGACGAAGTAAAGCTGAACTGACCATGTCTCCGTGTCTTTTACTTTACGCTATTCTATAAAATCTCTGGCAGTATTATGAGCAGCAAGTTCATCTTTGGCTGTTTCGGTGTTGCGTTAATATGTCATCATGTCGAACATTTTACACTACTGGCCATTAAAATTGCTACACCAAGAAGAAATGCAGATGACTAACGGATATTCATTGGACAAATATATTACACTAGAACTGACATGTGATTACATTTTCAAGCAGTTTGGGTGCATAGATCCTGAGAAAACAGTACCCAGAACAACCACTTCTGGCCATAATAACGGCCTTGATACGCCTGGGCATTGAGTCAAACAGAGCTTGGATGGCATGTACAGGTACAGCTGCCCATGCAGCTTCAACACGATACCACAGTTCATCAAGAGTAGTGACTGCCGTATTGTGACGAGCCAGTTGCTCGGCCACCATTGACCAGACGTTTTCAATTGGTGAGAGATCTGGAGAATGTGCTGGCCAGGGCAGCAGTCGAACATTTTCTGTATCCAGAAAGGCCCGTATAGGACCTGCAACATACGGTCGTGCATTATCCTGCTGAAAAGTAAGGTTTCGCAGGGATCGAATGAAGGGTAGAGCCACAGGTCGTAACACATCTGAAATGAAACGTCTACTGTTCAAAGTACCGTCAATTCGAACAAGAGGTGACCAGGACGTGTAACCAATGGCACCCCATACCATCACGCCGGGTGATACGCCAGTATGGCGATGACGAATAAACGCTTCCAGTATGCGTTCACCGCGATTCGGCAAACACGGATGCGATCATCATGATGCTGTAAACAGAGCCTGGATTCGTCCGAAAAAATGACGTTTTGCCATTCGTGCACCCAGGTTCGTCGTTCAGTAAACCATCGCAGACGGTCCTGTCTGTGATGCTGCAGCGTCAAGGGTAACCGCAGCCATGGTCTCCGTGCTGATAGTCCATGCTGCTGCAAACGTCGTCGAACTGTTCGTGCAGATGGTTGTTGTCTTGCAAACGTCCCCAGCTGTTGACTCAGGGATAGAGACGTAGCAGCACGATCCGTTACAGCCATGCGGATAAGACGCCTGTCATCTCGACTGCTAGTGATACGAGGCCGTTGGGATCCAGTACGGCGTTCCGTATTACCCTCCTGAATCCACCGATTCCATATTCTGCTAGCAGTCATTGGATCTCGACCAACGCGAGCAGCAATGTCGCGATACGATAAACCGCAATCGCGATAGGCTACAATCCGACCTTTATCAAAGTGGGAAACGTGATGGTACGCATTTCTCCTCCTTACACGAGGCATCACAACAACGTTTTACCAGGCAACGCCGGTCAACTGCTGTTTGTGCATGAGAAATCGGTTGGAAACTTTCCTCATGTCAGCACGTTGTAGGTGTCGCCACTGGCGCCAACCTTGAGTGAATGCTCTGAAAAGCTAATCATTTGCATATCACAGCATCTTCTTCCTGTCAGTTAAATTTCGCGTCTGTAACACGTCATCTTCGTGGCGTAGCAATTTTAATGGCCAGTAGTGTAGCTTTTCAGGAGTAAATAGACCTTTGCCAATTAGTTGAAGCATCGGTGACAAGTGCTGAAATCTACTTGGGGTATCAAGAGTTACAACTGCAATAATAGCATTCAAAGGTTATGAAAAGGGGTCGCCTACCAATCACAGAAATAGAAGAAAAACTGAATCTGTTGGTAGAGAGAAGACAGTACGAAAAACAACTCTTTTCTCTCATAAGACCAGTGCCACGAAAGCGACACTTGCGCCTAATATGAAGTACATGTATCTTTCTCACCAAAAACTTCGCTTTTGGATTTGCATGAATAAGAGAACATCTGTAGATCTTGTTTTTTTTTTAGGCTGACTGCAAATAAGTGGAGCGAGCATCGCCAAATGTCGGCAACAGACCAACCAGTACCTGTGATGTGATGTGATATGGAAGGACCACATTTTTTTTTTTTTTTTTAAATTCCTTTCCCAGCACATATTTACTCATTGAGAATATCGATGTGAAAGTAGGTTTCTGATTTAGGTTTCTGATTCTTCTTCCATATCAATGGTGAGCATCGTAATTTGTGGCTTCCAGTTGTATCTTCCAACGGAACGACGTAATTGGTAATACATGAGGGGCGTTCAATAAACATTGCAACACATTTTTCTCGGCCAATTTTGGTTGGAGAAATCCGAAATTTGTTGTGGGTCATCGTGCAATATTCTCGCTTCAATCCCTTTAGTTTCGTCATGTTCCAGTAGGTGATGGAGCTATCATAGCCTTCATAATGGCGTCTGTAACGGACAACTCATAACACAAGCACTTGCAGCCATACATCAACACTTGCTTTATAGGATTTGGCAGGAAATTGATTTTAAATGGTACATTTGTCGTGTTACGAAAGGTAGCCACCGAAAATTTGTAAATGAAACTTGAAGATATACTGCATTTAGCGCTGTATCAAATATTAGTGTAAGTTTTTTACCTTGCTCACAATCAAAGCTTTTGTATATGATATCATTTTAGGTGAGATATTCAATCAATGGCGCAGTTATTGTTTCCAGCAGGTGAATGCACTTTACAAGATGACAATGCGTGATGTACGTAAAAAGCTCTTTTCCTTAGGGTGTAACGTTCCCTCCCGGCGGGGTCAGGGATTTTCTCTGCCTCGTGATGACTGGGTGTTGTGTGATGTCCTTAGGTTAGTTAGGTTTAAGTAGTTCTAAGTTCTAGGGGACTGATGACCTCAGAAGTTAAGTCCCATAGCGCTCAGAGCCATTTGAACCATTTGAACCATAGCTGTTAAGCCCCATAGTGCTCTGAGCCATTTTGTAACGTTCCTGAAAGCCAGCGCTAGAGGCGTGTTGAACGACCAGTGTTGTCTTTCTTTAGCGAATGTGAAAGTGTATGATTTAATGAAAGACACAAACGCAGATTGGGGGATGATGGTGAACAAATTCATCCGTGTCTTTTATGAAGGAATCATCCCGGCATTGTCTTTAATCTTTTTAACGGAATATCTAAGTCTGCGTGTCCGGTAGGGGATCTGAACCTCCGTCTTCTAAAATGCGAGCTCACTGAGCCACCTCTCAGTACAGTACAGTTGTGCTTATCTTTCCGAGTAGTTTGTAATTAAATGAAACTGTAAGCTGAGGAACAGAAATAAAGTTGTGAGGCTTTCCTGAGAGATTGGCTGCAGAAGTGTTTCTCGGGCGAGACGTCGGATGTCGCTGTGAAACTTCCACAGGCTTTCAATGGCGCAACTTACCGACATCTTCAGGTGGGACGAACACACTGCTGGGTTGTGTGTGAAGCCTCCCAACTTTTGCCGGTTTAAGTGGAATTTGGCGCCTTCAATCCTGTGTGTTTTCTACTTGTAAGGCAAGGCCAAGGGTTGGATCACGGATTTACTTCAAACTTGGCGCACTTTTAATGGTCCATTAGGACAGCATGATGTGCAAGTAGTAAGAGGTATTACTTAGACGATTTCTAGAAATTCGCAAGAGAAGTTTCACGCGCAGTGATGTAACCGTGCGTTGCGGCCCTCAGCGCGAGGCGTCGGCGGTCAAGTAGTTATTGTTCAGGCTCTGTAATCGGTGGATCGCTAGATAGATTCCATATTTTCTACAACGCTAGTCATACCATTTGTACATATTACATTTGAAAGGTAATATGTTGAAAAGAAATGTGTATTTGCATGAACTTTGGTTGAATTTACAATGTTATTTCACTGTTTTACAAATTTTTATTATTGCAGCAAATATTACGCGACTTTTATTTCTACAGGCTAGTTAATAACTTTATCAAGCGCCTTCAAAGTCGTTCTTATTTAATTGACAACGAACGAGAAATTGCTTCACGTGAAGATGCTATTTAAATACATTCAGTCGTACATCGCCAATTTTCGGCACCGATATTTACGAAAATGTTGGTTTACGAATTGTTTGCATCCAAATTGACGGAAGAAAAATTTTTCGGCAAGCTTTCTCTTCCTTAGAAAAACTGAATCTTCCACGTGCATGCGGGAAAACTGCATTCATTCGATGTAATAGATGCCGTTTTAATTTCTGTTGTTCATGTCTGAGAAATATCAACCAGCAACTTATGTCTAAAGCACATCCGACGATTAATCGTTCACTACCCTCACATTTTGGCATACTGCAACTCATTGTATTACTGAATAAAATTATTCACACCTTTATTAACGTTGTTTGACTTGGGCTTTCCAAATCTGTCCCTCGTCCTTGAACGCGTGTCTGCTGATCGAAGCGTCCAGGTGCAAAGCAGTTATAGGCACCTTATCGCATTGCAGGTAGAAGGAACTTCGGAAATCATGACAGGCACACGTTATCAGGAAAACTTTATGCCTTTCGTAGTTTACTTTTCCATTGATATAAATAGAATATTTCTTGTGATAATAAAAGTTAGCAAACAACCTAATTACACTGGAAATTCAAATGTAATGTGTATGAAATAATATGACTGTCGTGGGAAAAAGCATAAATTAAAAAAAAAGAAAACATGAGTGGGACTCGAGCCAACGTTCCACCGGTTACGGAGTTTGAACGGTAACCACATGACAACTGCCAGCCCGGGTACAGGGTCACAACGCACCGGTACATCAGCAACGCGTAAAACTTCTCTTTCGAAATCGCCTAAGTAGTGCACCGCACTACTTTCACAGTGAGTGGTCCTAATGGACTGCTAAAAGTGTAAAAAGTTAGAAGTAAATCGTGATACGAACGTCGTAGCCTCCCCTTGTTAGACTGGCATAAATGGGAGGCTCCAGCCGCAGCTCAGCAATGAGTTCGTCGTACCTGAAGATGTCAGTCAGTTGCGGCGAAGAAATACCATGGGATTTTCACAAGGACACCCGACGTCTCGCCCGATAACCATGTTGTTGTTGTTGTTGTTGTTGTGGTCTTCAGTCCTGAGACTGGTTTGATGCAGCTCTCCATGCTACTCTATCCTGTGCAAGCTGCTTCATCTCCCAGTACCTACGGCAGCCTACATCCTTCTGAATCTGCTTAGTGTATTCATCTTTTGGTCTCCCTCTACGATTTTTACCCTCCACGCTGCCCTCCAATACTAAATTGGTGATCCCTTGATGCCTCAGAACATGTCCTACTAACCGATCCCTTCTTCTAGTCAAGTCCGATAACCATTCCTAAGGAAATAAAGTTGAGGGGCATAACAGCACCTACGTCAGAAGAGAACAGGGAAGCGTGGGGAGTAAGGGCGAAGGCGCCCATATCCTATGGAAGAAAGCTCAGATAGAGCTTTGAGGACATGGGATAACCATCTACGTCTAAATCT
Source organism: Schistocerca serialis cubense (assembly GCF_023864345.2). Taxonomy (NCBI): domain Eukaryota; kingdom Metazoa; phylum Arthropoda; class Insecta; order Orthoptera; family Acrididae; genus Schistocerca; species Schistocerca serialis. The sequence continues at coordinate 349,034,153 of NC_064639.1, forward strand.
TGTCTCCTGACCTGCTTACCATACTTTCACTTTTTCTATTAGAAGGAATTAAAAGTTGAAGTACATACTGCAGCGAAATAGGAAAAAACAATAGAGGTAAGAAAAGTGAGATATTACGTCTCGTATTTGTTAGTATCCTTGCATCACAACAGTAAATAGAAGGTACCTGCGAATAATTTTGACGACGTTGCCTCAAGGGGAGCGTTTGTGTACTCTCTAGATGTAATAAAATAACTATTTATACACACTCTATTTATAACTCAACAATGTAGAGAATTTGCGCCAGTTTCATCAGTGTCGTCAATAATACAGTAGCTAATGCACATATCTTCCTTAGGAAAAGAATCAGTAAGGCCACAACATCGAGTCGATGTCCAAACATTTCAGCAAGTTTCTCATTACCAGTATCTTGTGTGTGGCATAATCTATTAAGAGGATAATGGCATGAAAAATAAAACAAACATCAACATAAGAATAATAGTGCTTCACCCCAATTAGCGCAAAGAATAAGAAAATTGTGAAGAAAAAAGTTCGTAATGTGAAAATGTGCTTCTGTTTCGTAAGTGAGGTCGAAGTGCAGCCTCCAGCATTTGACCAGATGAGAGGAAACGCAGACACTGGTCAAAAATTCGAGTAACTGTAAGTACGTCGTTACGTTTCAGAACGTGAAGTGTATTATAATCTGCAGATATCTCTTATGTAAACAAAACTGTATCATTCTAGATTCCACTGAAGATGCCTTAAAGGCGAAACGCGTCTGGAACTAATAAAAAGGGTGGTTTTTATGTACAAAACGATCTATCAGAGAGTATGTGGGACAGATGGTAAATTTCTCAAACGGAAGAATGAAGAGAGGTAAATGAAAGTTTATAAAATAAAGGCAGCCCTACTTTCTCGTACAGAGGGTATCCGTAAAAGAAACATCTTTGCTGTTTGGAACTCCACGAATGAAATTCCTCAGATCTGTGTAAGTTTGTAGAAGAGAACACTAAATCACCAATAGTCGTGGTATCATACAAACAGAATTAAATGTGGAATCTATAGCAGATAAAGCTGCATAGAGCGAACAGGAATACAAGGAACAAGATATGCATATGTCGGACCAGGTTGCCAGAGGAAGTCTTACACTATAGATCTTTGTGGATTAGATCAGCTGAAAGACCGAGGATATAGTGGTGAAATCGGAACAGGCTTATCTTAGACTAGACCTGGAACGTCAGAATGAGAAGAAGAATGCCTAAGTCTTTTGACTTCAGATTTGTTGTGATTGTTGCTGAGTTACATCGGGAGCTCAGTACCCGTCGAACAAGTCGTCCTTGTTCCACATACGATGGAAACAGTCCATGTAATATGTTTGTAGAATTGTACTTCTACTGGCAAGCTCATTTCTCTTTCATATTTTCTGTGGAGGCAACGGTACACACGATCAAGCCATATTCCATTTTCATGCTTTGCAAACCTAATAGCCTATTGTTTCTGAGCGAACCAGACAACCAGTTATCGTATCTTTTAATGACTGACAAGAGATGCTTTACACAATTCTTCATTTCCATAGCTTCGGCACTTGCTGTGTAATAGCGATTACTGGAACAACGAGCGTATTTCATTTTGAAGTTTCATAATGTGGCACGTGAAAGAGCAAGCTGAGTGCTCAGACTGGTCTGTTGTATATAGGAACTGAAACATGGACAGAAAACATTCTGACAATCTCAGTTGTGAAACAGTGTATCTATTCTCGTTGGTGCTGGTAGGCTGTTCACAGTATATGGTACACGTTTGTCAATGCTCATGATACTGAAAAAGCTGCAGTCATGGAAATTAAACGAAGCTTCCTTATTCGTATCTATTATTACTATTAATTATTGCTGGTACGTGTGGACGTAATAGTTCAGCGAAAATCCAGTCCATGATGCGGCATAATACTTTTCACATAAACTTGTAGACCTGTACAATGGTCGTTTGTGTTGTCTCAGTTGCAGTCCTCAGAAGAATAATATGGCCACAGCGTTGCTCATAATAACTCACCGTTGCTTGCCTTCCTGTTAGTAATGATGCCGACTCAGTTTCTCGCGGAAACGTACTACTCACATATGTAGCGTTAATTGCCTACATTGCTGATGCGCAAAACGGCGCACGAAACGAAAAAAAAAATCTGCGTGAAAAGTCAGTATTAGTAAATGGGACACCTGTCTGTGCTACAACTGGTGGCTACATGCGGAACAGAAACCACAACTACTGTAAGAAGTTAAAAATGACCCTGAAGTTACAGCAACAGTGCACTTGTCATGGACACTCACCGTAATCAAGCACCCAACGATGAGGGGCAGTGGGAGTCGTGAAAAAGCGGGAACAGAAAACTATTTCATGCACGTCGTTGTTCCTGGACTACCTTGAACGTAGTTTCTAACCAGACATTGAAACAGCTAACGATGTTGTATTGTACTGTTGTGTACATAGTTCCGCGTAGTCAGCGCGTACACAACTTTCCCACTAGAGAGCGCCCCGCTAAGCACAACAGCGCAGCCGCAGCGCTCGTCCGTCTCCGCACTACCTACAGGGCTATTACAAATGATTGAAGCGATTTCATAAATTCACTGTAGCCCCGTTCATTGACATATGGTCACGACACACTACAGATACGTAGAAAAACTCATAACGTTTTGTTCGGCTGAAGCCGCACTTCAGGTTTCTGCCGCCAGAGCGCTTGAGAGCGCAGTGAGACAAAATGGCGACAGGAGCCGAGAAAGCGTATGTCGTGCTTGAAATGCACTCACATCAGTCAGTCATAACAGTGCAACGACACTTCAGGACGAAGTTCAACAAAGATCCACCAACTGCTAACTCCATTCGGCGATGGTATGCGCAGTTTAAAGCTTCTGGATGCCTCTGTAAGGGGAAATCAACGGGTCGGCCTCCAGTGACCGAAGAAACGGTTGAACGCGTGCGGGCAAGATTCATGCGTAGCTAAACGTACCACAGCCGACGGTTTGTAAAATCTTACGGAAAAGGCTAAAGCAGAAGCCTTACCGTTTACAATTGCTACAAGCCCTGACACCCGATGACAAAGTCAAACGCTTTGAATTTTCGGCGCGGTTGCAACAGCTCATGGAAGAGGATGCGTTCAGTGCGAAACTTGTTTTCAGTGATGAAGCAACATTTTTTCTTAATGGTGAAGTGAACAGACACAATGTGCGAATCTGGGCGGTAGAGAATCCTCACGCAGTCGTGCAGCAAATTCGCAATTCACCAAAAGTTAACGTGTTTTGTGCAATCTCACGGTTTAAAGTTTACGGCCCCTTTTTCTTCTGCGAAAAAAACGTTACAGGACACGTGTATCTGGACATGCTGGAAAATTGGCTCATGCCACAACTGGAGACCGACAGCGCTGACTTCATCTTTCAACAGGATGGTGCTCCACCGCACTTCCATCGTGATGTTCGGCATTTCTTAAACAGGAGATTGGAAAACCGTGGATCAGTCGTGGTGGAGATCATGATCAGCAATTCATGTCATGGCCTCCACGCTCTCCCGACTTAACCCCATGCGATTTCTTTCTGTGGGGTTATGTGAAAGATTCAGTGTTTAAACCTCCTCTACCAAGAAACGTGCCAGAACTACGAGCTCGCATCAACGATGCTTTCGAACTCATTGATGGGGACATGCTGCGCCGAGTGGGAGGAACTTGATTGTCGACTTGATGTCAGCCGAATCACTAAAGGGGCACATATCGAACATTTGTGAATGCCTAAAGAAACTTTTTGAGTTTTTGTATGTATGTGCAAAGCATTGTGAAAATATTTCAAATAATAAAGTTATTGTAGAGCTGTGAAATCTCTTCAATCATTTGTGATAACCCTGTATGTTCCTTGCGCACTACGAGGTAGCACTGTCTTAGAAACGGACCAAATTCTGCTTCCGCCGATCCGCGTATTAATATGTCACGCAGCCAATGAGATTGCTACTAACGTAGAACCTTTTCTCCTCGCGGATCACACTCGCGCAGTGATACATGAACGTGCGAGGTATTATAACAAGTGTACAGACCTCCGATTGGTCAGTCTGCATTAGTCTATAGTCAAGTTTCAGTCTGCACCTAAGAAGATTATCATATTCCTGTACATAGCCATGAAAATAAATGTATAGACACTTTGTCAAGTATCAGAGATATGTGAGAATAAGATTAACGTACCAAGACCAAAGGAACTTCAGATTGTCAATTGTAAACAGCATCCAGAATCAAGATACGTAATATCTATGCTTTTATTATTTTAATAAATGTGTGTGAAAATTAATCAAGTTCTGTTTAAAGATGGTCACCGTCAATCTGCTACTCTAAGCGTGCAAGTGGCATTTCTATCGTCTGACCTAACGGCAGAAAATAAACACGCCACGATAAGATCACGAGACATATTGCTGACACTCGCCTACTTCGTTGGAGCGACAAGTCAAATAATCTGATGGTGTGTGTACCGAAGGTCTTACAGTACGCACACCACATGTACAATGAAATTTGCAACACTAAAGTAAATTTCTAAATAAATATCAACCATTGTCACACAAAGGCTCACATTTACATCGTAAATGAAATGTAGAATCAAATGTGTCGGTTCTTAATTGCAAAAAGAGGCACACTTGATGTAAGTCGATTACAGCGCCATCTACCACGGATATTACAGCGCCATGTACCACGAATGGAAAACAATGATTGAGTAAACTGTACATGTTTTTTGGTGTGAAACAGGATCCATACATTTTCACCATACTTGGTACACGTATCGCTTACTGGCAGGCAATAATCGCTGGGGTGTAAGAACCACCTACCTATCATTGTTCAGGAGATGTGACGTCATAAACCATGAGACGCGTGAAGGGCTGCCACAGCATGCATGCCGTATAAATTTTCTAGTAACTCTATTCCCAATAAATATTGCAGACAGTATGCACATACGCCGCTAAATGCATCTACAAAATTATACCATGCTACCACAAACTAGTTCAGAAGGTATGACGTCATAAACACAGATAAGTGAAGAACTACCGCATTATGTATGACGTTTAAATTGCTTCTTTGCTACTAACTGTATTCGGAACTTATTTGCAGACAGTGTCCACACAAGCCGCTGGTTGTAGCTACACATATATCATTGTGCGACACATAGTTCAAGAGATGTTAATGATATAAACACTGGGATGTGGGAACACGTGCCGCATCATGCATGAAGTTTTAACAGAGTCATTCTTTACCACTTACGCACTCCTACAGTTGAATCAACTTAAGGAAATCCCTGACACCTGGCAGCGCTTTGACAGCTTTTAACTGTGATGGGCAAGCGGCTGTAGGTGAAGACAATCGTTTCTATAGAGCTATGAAGAGGAAAGTCAAAGAGAACGTCTACAGAACGGTGTTTTAGAGACACAAAGCAGAAGCTCATAGACTCCGTCTCGAATATTAACACTACAAATACAGTATGCAATAAAAATGGGGGAGGGGGGGGTCGCCACTTCGCCAAAATTGCCCCAGCCAACGCAGGGTGAGTGTTAAGAAAATTTCCAGACAGATGTCCCCTTTACTAATACAGCAAAACTTGCTTAAAGCGAAGTGTGTATAGTTCGGAAATCTTACCAATCCGTAAAAGTATTTCAGTCTCGACGCATTCAACACCCTTTTATATACTAATTTTTTGCATAAATCGCAACGTGCTAAAACGGAAAGCAAATTTTAAGACTTAATTAATAATTCATTGTATAATGCGCAAAAGAGCTCATAGAGGGCTATTGTATTACAGAATACTTCATTCACGGCTCTACAAGGACGATACTTTTGACACAAAAGTCTTTGTGTGAGATTTAAGCTGCGCAAACCCAGGAAAAGAGGTTCGGCGCAGCACAGCGCTGCGTGTGGACATCAAACCGCACCGCTCTGTGCAACAACGATCAAGTTACTGGCAGTGTCGGTACATCAAAGGAAATGGTTCGTTCGTGAGCGCCCTGTTTTTCGGCGTTCTCGTTTTCCAAAATTATTAACGTGTGCGTGCGCACATTGGAACATTGTTGTGCACATACGGACACAGTGCTACTACAATATGCGCAGTGAAAGAGGTGGGTGTTGTTTGCTTAAACAAAGGTTTACCCAGCAAGGTCAAGCACTCCAAAGAAATCCTCTGTTGGCACTATTTTCTGCCAGTTTCAGTTGGAGTCACAAACGACGGCGGTCGGCTTTAGGGTCGTTCTGCGAATCTACGTCGCGCATCCTCCGACAAACAATGAGCGTTTCCTAGTGTTGCGAACACATTGCCGCCAATATCGTAGCCATGCGAACCGCCATCGTTCTTGGGTCGGACTATAGAAGCACTTTAAGTGATTACATGGTGTCGAAGAAAAAGTATGTGTCGCTAACACTTAACGAAAAGATTAAGGTAATCGAGGCAAGTGAGAGAGACAAACTCTCTGTCCGCGAAATAATGTTGCGTTTTAAATGCAGTAAAACACAATTTATTATACGTTAAGAAACAAGGATAAGATACGGGAAGAGTTGATGAAACGGAGCGAGAAAATGAAAAGAAAGGCAAAGAAGATGGAAAACTGAGAAATTAACGAGATTGTGTGGGAATGATTCGTAAGGGAATGGGCAAAATGCTTACGTTTGTCCGGATCCATGTTGCAAAGCGCGGCTCTGAAAGTCGCCAAAGAGCTCGAGTACGGAGTTTAAGGCATCCGCAGGATGGTTGAACAGTTTCAAAGGTAGGCCAGGTTCGGCGAGCCTCACACAACCCATGGACCAGGGGGTTATTTACGCAATCAGGTCCCTTTATTGGGGATTATTGACCCTGTCTCTTATTCTTAACGTTGAAGGAGCCGAAAGTGCGTTTGCTCTTGCACGGTCAGTTTCTGTCCTGGATCCAGTAAACTGAAGCGGCTTGACAGCAAGGGAAATAAAGCCCGAAACTGTTAACCAACAAACGCGCTGTTTTGGGGGATCAAGAACAAGACGCTCCTGTGGCCATTGAAGCTCAATAAAATGTAGCAGGAGTTCCTGAATTAATTAAAATGCGAAACATTTCGTGTTAGTCCAGATGACTACATTCGAAGTCATGACTCTCTGTCAACTCATTTCACTTTTACGTCATCACCAAATTAAATAAAAATCCGCAACACAGAAGATGAAATGAAATGTCGTGTGGCCAGGGCCTCCTGTCGGGTAGACCGGTCTCCTGGTGCAAGTCTTTTGAGTTGACGCCACTTCGGTGACGATATGGATGAGATGATGATGATTAGGACAACACAACACCCAGTCCTTGAGCGAAGAAAATCTCCGACCCAGCTGGGAATCGAACCGGTGCCCCTTGGAATAATGATCCGTCGCGCTGACCACACTTTTTTATTTTTTAACTCATGTTGTTCGTCATTTTCGTTCTGTTTATTCGGGGCGGACGTCCCATGACGCTCGTTCTGGTTCATCGTTGATCCATTAACTCAGTTTTTTTATTACACAAGGCAGCTAACCCTCTGACCGAACACGCTGAGCTACCGTGCCGCGACCACTCAGCTATCAGGACGGAAATGAAGTGGATCAGGACGAAACAAAGGAAGAAGAGGGCAAAATTATGTCCCTGAAAAAATTCATGCACATGAAGAAACTATTGCATGCATAAACGATATTATGCAATTTGCATCACTTACAAATTTTCCCAAGCTACTGGAACTTACTGTATAGTGCAAATAATTACGTAGAAAAAAACAATTTTGAATAGGAAATTCAAACATTTTTCCCTCCTTGATACGTAACGAAAAAAATGAAATGCAGAGCAAATAAACGCTGGAATAATATTTGCTTATATACAACAATACAGAAATGCCATTGTATCTATCAGTGTAATAGTCTAGTGTTGTACAATATATAGCAAATGAAAATTTACTGTGCAGGAGTCCAGGTGCGTAAATTCGTGCATAATTATGAATGTATTCTTTTGTGCTTCATACCTGACAAGTTTTATGCAGCATAGTGAGTTTTATATAATCCGAAATCTTGCCCAATTTGAAAAATTATTTTAGTCCCCGGTCTTCAGCTAGTTTCATTGTGTTAACTTTTCAAGCAGAACACTTTTTCCGTGTGCTGCGTAGTTTTCAAGATATTTAGTTGCGTCAAGTTAAAACAAACAACCTGCATATTACACATTTTCATTACTGTGTGGTAATAAATTAAATATACAAACCTTTCACATGAATTGGTGTGTCTGTTAGTGAAACGTTTACCAAAATCGTTGCAGTAGTTCCTGAGATTAGGTTGAACATACAGACAGAAAATACGATGAAGTTCAGCCTCTCTTACGTGTATTTTACATAGCTGGATTTTTCATCCTCATACAGTTGCGTTTTACATCATTTTTGCATTTTGAAAATTTACAATGAAGTTGCATTCCATCACCGCTGTTCTTATGGTCTTCAGTCCAGAGACTGGTTTGATGCAGCTCTCCATGCTACTCTATCCTGTGCAAGCTCCTGCATCTCCCAGTAACTACTGCAACCTACATCCTTCTGCATCTGCTTAGTATAGTCATCTCTTGGTCTCCCTCTACGATTTTTACCCTCCACGCTGCCCTCCAATACTACATTGGTGATCCCTTGATGCCTCAGAACATGTCTTACCAAGCGATCTCTTCTTCTAGTCAAGTTGTGCCACAAACTCCTCTTCTCCCCAATTCTATGCAATACCTCCTCATTAGTTTATGTGACCTACCCATCTAATCTTCAACCTTCTTGTGCAGCACCACATTTCGAAAGCTTCTATTCTCTTCTTGTCCAAACTATTTATCGTCCATGTTTCACTTCCATACATGGCTACACTCCATACAAATACTTTCAGAAACGACTTCCTGACACTTAAATCTATACTCGATGTTAACAAATTTCTCTTCTTCAGAAACGCTTGCCATTGCCAGTTTACATTTTATATCCTTTCTACTTCGACCATTATCAGTTATTATGCTCCCCAAATAGCAAAACTCATTTACTACTTTAAGTGTCTCATTTCTTAATCTAATTCCCTCAGCATCACCCGAGTTATCTCGACTACATTCCATTATCCTCGTTTTGCTTTTGTTAATGTCCATCTCATATCCTCCTTTCAAGACACTGTCCATTCCATTCAACTGCTCTTCCAGGTCCTTTGCTGTCCCTGACAGAATTACAATGTCATCGGCGAACCTCAAAGTTTTTATTTCTTCTCCATGGATCTTAATTCCTACTCCAAATTTTTCTTTTGTTTCCTTTACTGCTTGCTCAGTATACAGATTGAATAACATCGGGGATAGGCTACAACCCTGTCTCATTCCCTTCCCAACCACTGCTTCCCTGTCATGCCCCTCGACTATGCCATCTGGTTTCTGTACAAATTGTAAATAGCCTTTCGCTCCCTGAATTTCGACTCTGCCATCTGGTTTCTGAACAAAGTGTAAATAGCCTTTCGCTCCCTGAATTTTATCCCTGCCACCTTCAGAATTTGAAAGAGAGTATTCCAGTCAACATTGTCAAAAGCATTCTCTAAGTGAGAAAGCATTCCATCACAAGTTGTTTGTTTTCCTGACAGGTAGCGCCGTGTAATGGACCATAAATTTAGCTCCAAGAACTACTATCATTCGTAACGGGATTAGTTACACCCAGAATCACATTACGAAAAGAAAAGGGAAAAAAAGTCAAAACAGAGGTGTGCAAGCCGGCCGGAGTGACCGAGCGGTTAAAGGCGCTACAGTCTGGAACCGCACAACCGCTACGGTCGCAGGTTCGAATCCTGCCTCGGGCATGGATGTGAGTGATGTCCTTAGGTTAGTTAGGTTTAAGTAGCTCTAAGTTCTAGGGGACTTATGACCACAGCAGTTGAGTCCCATAGTGCTCAGAGCCATTTGAACCATTTTTTAGAGGTATGCAAAGATGAGAAGCTGTAAAAATGCATCGACTTGTCGACGATTACTCTCAACGCGTCACATGTCCAGCTAAGGAGCGATAGTTGCGAATGCAGCCTGCAGCCGCCTTGTTTTGACTGGCTACGTCGGGCTGGGGAAGAGCGCGGCCACAGTTGGAGGAGGCGCTGGCCTGTTACGTTATCTCAGAGCGGGGATCGTGCCGCCGAGCGCGCCGTCTGCCCCGGTGACCTGGAAAATGGACGGCGAGGCGAGTCTGGTGCACACTTTCCGCCGTCCAGCCGCGGAACGGGGATTCCAGGTTCCGCGAAACAACAGGAAACTGGCGCGCTAGCAGCGCGTGAACCGACACGCGGCCACGGGCTCTCAGCCGCGGCGTTCCCACTTGCTGTCGGAGAAGGGAAGGGCTGCAGTAGCGCGGGCTCGTTACCAACTGTCAACCGTACGTGCTGAGACCTTATCGAGGGGCAGTGACGTAATCTATGTTATACAGTATTGTAAGACCCCAGAAGAAACAACGCTGGACATTTCTTAAATTGTGACTTTGGAAGGCGAACTTTGTCCGGTGAACTGATTGTGGGCAGTAAAGATAATTCAGTGATCTTTGAAGTGAATGGAGTAGCCAACATACAATGTCAATGGCGTTACTATCAATAGCTCTTGGGGCGCAACTTAGTGGCGGACGAAGAAAAATGAGGGAACAGAGAGGGTGAAGTAGGGGGGGGGGGGAGGGGAGGGGGGAGGATAGGAAAAAGTAGCCAAGACAAACACTTGGAACACACGAAATAGGTCGACAGCAGATATATTTGAAAGGAAACGACGAGAAATTCTAACCACTCACTATTCTAAGGGGGAAAAGAAAAACGACGTACTTCGAAGGAATTGTCCGAATGGGACAGACTGTGGTAAGTGAGATGTACATTTGCCGAGAAACAGATGATTACAATTTCAGAAAAATTGGATGATTTATTCAAGAGAAAGAACTTGAGCGTTGGACCGCCTCTGACCCTTATGCAAGCAGTTATTCGGCCTGGTATTGATTGATAGAGTTCTTGGTTGTCCAGTAAGGGACATCGTGCCAAATTCTGCCCAACTGGTACGTCAGATCGTCAGAATCCTTAGCTGGTTGGAGGGCCCTGCCCATAATGCTCCAAACATTCTCATATGGGGAGAGATCTGGCGACCTTTCTGGCCACGGTAATGTTAGGCAAGCACAAAGAGAAGCAGTAGAAACTCCCACTGTGTGTGGGTGGGCTTATCTTGCTGAAACGTAATCCCAGGTTGGCTCTCCATGAAAGACAACAGAATGAGGCACATACTGCTGTGCTGTAAGGGTGTCGCAGATGGCAACCAAATGGGTACTGCTATGAAAGAAATGGCACCCCAGACCATCACTTCTGGTTCTCGGGCTGCATGGTTGGCGACAGTTGAGTTGATATCCCACTGTTGTCTCGGATGTCCACAGACACGTCATTGGTCTGGACTCTTATTGTCTGGAGTAGCATTATCTTCCGTGATGAGTCCCGCTTCTAACTGAGCCCCGACGACCAGGAAAGACGCCCTGTACAATGGTGGCATACCAACCTGCCTGTCACCTGTCATACAGCCTGGACAATGGTGACATACCAATCTGTCTGTCGCCTGTCATATGGCCCTTCAAACAGGAGTGATGGTCTGGGATGCCATTTCTTTTCATAGCAGGAGACCTTTGGTTGTCATCCGTGGCACTCTTCAGTCTTAAAGCACACTGGTAAGGTGACGAATTCCACTTCAAGATACGCATCCTGGGCTTACATTTCAGCAAGATAACGCCCGCCCGCACATGGCGAGAATTACTGCTGCTTGTCTTCTTGCTTGCCGAACCGTACATTGGCCGGCAAGGTCGCCGGATCTCTCCCGGATTGAGAACGTTTGGAGCATTATGGGCAGGGCCCTCCAACCAGCTCGGGATTTCGACTGTCTAACTGGCCAATTGATCAGAATTCGGCACGATGTCCCTCAGGAGGATATCCAGCAACTGTCTATGCCAACCCGAATAACTGCTTCCGTATAGGCCAGATGTAGACCAATGACGTATTGGCTTGCTCACTTTGTGAAGCTATTTCTCTTGAATAAATCATTTTGTCTGTACATGTACTACATCACATCTCCAGGTTTCTGTCTCTTTAGATAATTATTTCTTGGGGCCTCGTTATATTTTTCTTTTCTTTTTCTTTTTTTAATTTATGGTAAGTTCTATGGGACCAAACTGCTGAGGTCATCGGTCCCTAGGCTTACACACTACTTAATCTAACTTAAACTAACTTACACTAAGGACAACCCACACACCCAAGCCCAAGGGAGGAGACTCAAACCTCTGACGGGGGAAGCCACGCGAACCGTGTCAAGGCGCCTAAGACCCTCGGCTACCCCGCGCGGCCTTTTTTTTTTTTTTTTTTTTTTTTTTTGGCTTAGAGAGTTTATGGAGTAATAGTTCCGTAAGAGTTACTACTTTACATCACACAAATAGTTCTCAAGGGGACATTCATCCACCAAATGCACCAAATGTGGATATAAGAAGACACACGGCTACACTCAGTTTGTCAGTTGTGTCCTCAAGGACAGTATCCCAACAAGCACTGTCTCATTGAATGTCTAAGGACCAATGTACAGTCGTCACCAAGAAGAACCAAACTGGACTTGGTACAAGATGTTTCTTATTGTTCACTGGATATAGAACTACACCCGGTTTAAAGGCATATCAGAGCAAGTGAACAATGATCTCTGTTATCACGCAAAATCTTGATAATCCAGTTAAATATTGTAAGACATCTATTGATAAATTATTGTAAACTGTTGCTAAGTTTTATTACCGTAGCTGTTGCCTAACACTATTTGGTCTTATGAAAATGCTGTATGGTAGTTGCGTGCAAGCAATCCAGCACGTAACAGCAACTAGTTATTGATAGGGGGTTCTCTTTCTGTTACATTTATCAAGTGCATTTGGGGAATACAACACTTTCCCTGGCATGGAGAAACTCGTGCCTTGTTCTCGGCTACTAGATCGAGCCACCTTTATTATGCCGAGTGAATCAAAGTAACTAAAGTGTAACGAGTATATTTTGCATTTGTTGTTCTGTTTGATCTTCGCCAACCTGGATTCCTTCTTTGGTAGCCAGTCTCTGTCACAAGCCTGGTCATAGGGAGAGTGAAAATGGAATAACACCAGCTGACCAGATTATACGCACTAATAAGGGTCCGTAGCCCTGGTTACAATGAACAGCTCGATGGAGAGGGAATCCTTTGGTACACCGTATCCTGCGGAAGATACACCCTTTCCTCTTTTGGGTGAAACGGAGGGGAAACCGTTGCCTTGTGGTGAAGTTGACCTCTTCAAAAGCAAACTTTGCGTGGTAACCAAGCCATATGATAGCAACCCCATAAAAAGACTTACTCAACTATACGGTTGTTTCCTGTAGTAGGTCGTATTAATAACTCAATCTTCAAATGGTCAAATGGAAGAACAACGTGGAAAGAGTATAAGAGCGGCGATTACAATAAACCATGAAACGTGTACCACACGGGAAAAGAAGTTGTAAGACAACTGGGAACAGGTGGCGAGAATAAGGTTCACGTACGAAGAGCGGAGAATCGTGACACATAATCCATGACAGTGAAGACGAAGATAGTTTTGTTTTTTACAGCTTTGCATAGAGCGCCACCCAGACAGTGAAAAATAATCCGCTTTGTCAATATTGCCGAAATATTCATCGCAAGAGATTTCGCAACTGTGTTGAAATTTAAAATTTATGTTTCGTTTTATTGCCTCACTTACATACACAATCTTATATGACATGACTAGTTTCGATCAGTATTTGATCATTTTCCCATCTATGTAGTTCCGTAAGCAAACCGTCATATCCAAATGGAACTGCATATCAGAAAACGTACTCGACCGTACGTATACGGTCGCGCTCCTTCTACGTCAACGGTTACTTTACGGAACACAAAATGATCAAACATTCAAATTTGACAAACGTTGGTCTTATAAACTATATGTGGATTAATGCGCATGTTTTAGTCAGTCATTTTGAAATCGCTGAAAACCTATTCATTCTTATGAAAACAATGAAAAACAAATTATACAAATGCGCACGAAGCTCTTGACAGTAACAATATGTATTTGATTTGGGTTTTTATGTTCTAGTAGGGGTGCTAAAGAATTTTAATAGCATGAATCGCTTTTGGGTGGTGTCAATCGCTTTTATAACGAAAAAATTTTATATCCGAATTTTTGTATGACAGTAAGCGTCATGTGTAGGTACATTGCGCTACCTTCACGATCGGTGTTCGTGTTACACTTTAAATGTACTGACGCAAAATTCATATTCTGCAATATTAATTTCTGTCATCTGCTAATCTGATCAGCCTACTAAATCCTTATTTTGCAGGGTATCTTTCGTTTGACACGTCGCATGACCTCTTAGCATCACAGAGTGTTTTAGTGAATTAATGTGTTTGATCAAAGTTATTAGCACATTACTGAAACAGCTGTAACTTGCGTGGTTTTTGTAGTACCAACTGCAGAAAAGTTCGTGTTGTTCGTGCCCATGATACTCTCAATTTAATGTACGTACATTTTTGTAGTTGTTATGTTGGGTTGGTGCATAACAACGTAGCGTTTTTCCATAAGTTTAATAAACACAACAGATGCACGTAACTGAGACTTCAGTCATCTATAATATATTCTCCTTCACTATTTGCAACATTCTCCTAACGCTGGGATAACTTTTAGATTCGCGACTGTATATATCGCGTAGTTTTGAGGCGAAGAACTCGTTGAGCCATGTTCGGGGTGCATTTTCATCCGGAAAGGAAATTCCTTGAAGGATGTTTGATAAAGAGTAGAAAAGGCGAAAGTCTGAGGTTGCCAGATCAGGTGAATAAAGTAGGTATCGTGTTTTTCGTCACTCTAGTAGAATGCAGACGGACGTTATGGTGTAGTAGCATCATTTCACGCAGTCTTCCTCGTCGCTGTTCTTGGAGTGCGTCTGCAAAAGGTCTCACTTGTTGACAATAAATGTCAGCAGTGATGGCTACGCTCGGGGACGCAATTCGTAGTACACCAAACCGTCGCTGTTGCACCAGATGCATAAGATTAGCTTTCGTGGATGCGCGCAGGTCTTTGTACGGGGCGTTGCTGCTTTGTTTTGTTTGACCATTCCTTCCTTTTCCTTATGTTGGCATAAAGACACCATTTCTCGTCACCAGTAACGATAAAGAATAGGAATGGTCGTTGTTGTTCGCAGACCAATGGATGACGAGCAAGTGGAGATGCACATATCACCATACAATGGTTTTTTGTGATTTTGGCTTAGAGCATGCGGTATCCATACCCCAAATTTTTGAACCTTACCCACAGCTTGCAAATAACGAACGATCACAGTTCATCGCACATGCCAGTTGTCGAGTACACTGACGTGAATCATTGCGGATTAATGTGTTGAAACGACCTCCATCAAAAAAGGTCTCCCTGAACATGGAGAGACAGCAATGTCAAAACGATCCTCCTTGAAACGAGAAAACCATGTTCTTGTCGTGATGTGTCCGATGGCATTATCCCCATAAACGGTGAAAATGTTTCTGGATGCCTCCGCTGCTGTCACTGCTCTACTGAACTCAAAAAGAAGAATATCTCGAAAAATGTTCCGATTTCTCCGATTGGCACTCCATTTTCTAGTGTCCATAGTGCCACTCGCTCTTTCTAAATGGCAAAATGACAATAAGTAAACTGACATAGCAACAGTGAACTACAAATAAAAAATGGCAGTCGATAAATAAATCCATAGCAACCAGAATGCCGACGTGCAAAACAAAAACGCTCCGAACTTATGCACCAACCTAATAGGAGTTTCTTTCAGTTTAACACATTGCATCACTTTGTACATGTTACTTGCAGGAAACGGCCTTCGGACGTTAGGTGTTTGTATTAGCTAGGGAAAATCAGCACAGAAGTTTAACACTCGTTACCTGCTCATGAAATGCACTTGTCTCTTTGTCTGTCGCTTTGCTGTCTCCGTGCTAACCACGCCTCTTCTCGCTGAAAAACTGAGCTCATCACTATCTGCCGCATATGACATAGTCGGCTTGTAATACTTGTACGTACCCGGCCGGAGTGGCCGAGCGGTTCTAGGCGCCTCAGTCTGGAACCGCGCGACCGCTACGGTCTCAGGTTCGAATCCTGCCTCGGGCATGGATGTGTGTGCTGTCCTTAGGTTTGTTCGGTTTAAGTAGTTCAAAGTTCTAGGGGACTGATGACCTCAACTGTTAAGTCCCATAGTGCTCAGAGCCATTTGAACCATTTTTGAACTTGTACGTAAGTGGTTCGTTTACACGGCCTGCTCAGGAATATGTCGTCATCAGGAGAAACAAAACGGGCAGTCTACGGATCAGAACGTGGAATGTTAGATCCCTTAATCTTGCAAGTAGGTTAGAAAATCTGAAAAGTGAAATGGATACGTTGAAGTTAGATTAGCGGGAATTAGCGAAATTCGGTGACAGGAGGAACAGGACTTATTGTCAGGTAAATACAGGGTTATAAATGCAAATCAAATGAAGGTAATGCAGGAGTAGGTTTAATAACTAATAAGAAAATAGGAATGCGAGTAAACAACTGCTAACAGCATAGCGAAGCACTATTCTAGCCAAGATAGACACAAAGCCAATACCTACCACTTTAGTACAAGTATATATTTCAACTAGTATGCGGACGGAAGTAAGTTAGTTCCGCAATTGACTGCCGAGGGAAAAAGAGCAGTGTGGGGGCGGTCAAGTGCTACTTACCTCTTGCGGTGAACTGTGTGTTACATACTGCGTGTACTGAATGCTCCATACCGAGCATCAACACAAAAATAGATGTGGCACATAGATATAATAGCAGTTAAATGTTTCTTGAAAATACTGTAGTGATGCGCTAGTTAGACCCACGCTAAACACCGTACCTATAGTTATAAACTTTGTCAGCCTGTCGTTAACAATATAATATACGTAATGATTTTTCGTAAAAAACACCCTTTCGTAAACTAATTTGTGTGGAGTTGAACACTGATATATCTACCCCATTGTTACTTCATGGTCCCCTTCCTGGCTGTTACGAGATTATTACCTTGAGACACACAGAGCATTGGCAGCCGTATTTTTACGAGGCTGCATTAGTACACTCTACTATCAGTGATGTGAGCCCAGTGACTTTGCAGCAGGTGATCGTGGCTTTCATTCTGCACTTGGGATCACTTCCGGATGTTGGAAGTTGCTGGCATGAAGGCTGCAGCTGGTTACTGATCTTGGCGTATTGCAAAATGGTTCAAATGGCTCTGAGCACTATGGGCCTTAAAAGCTGAGGTCATCAGTCCCCTAGAACTTAGAACTACTTAAACCTAACTAACCTATGGACATCACACACATCCATGCCCGAGGCAGGATTCGAACCTGCGACCGTAGCGTCGCGCGGTTCCAGACTGAAGCGCCTAGAACCGCGCGGCCACTACGGCCGGCGCGTATTGCATCAGTGACTCTGTTACTCATTGCTTACACTGACGACCAAAGCCTTGACCCCTTCCCAAGAAGATACTGAAATGCCTAATAACAGGCGGAGCAAAACTGTGTCCCAAAAGTGGGGTACAGCTCAAACTCCTCTCCCACCGTCATAATATAATGTGTTGTCAACTGATTGTTTTTAATATCAAACATCCATAAGTCTTCGCTCTGTTCCCTGCTACATCTAATAATTATTGATGTTTCTTACAGCAATGCTAATGATCCGCTGGACGCTATGGGTTCGATATGCCGCCCTAAGTCTATATGTTGTCAAACCCTTTTCAAGGGAACCAACCAGGTAGTTGCTCAAGCAATTTACGGACTCACGGGAAAACGAAATTTTTTATTTATTTTTGTTGGTATGACGAACATTTGAATGTAGACACTACCTAAAGCGCATCAAATGTACGAGTCGAATTCGAAAAGTAATTTACTCATTATTATAGAAGGCTAAGTAACTTATTGAATGCTGCACTACTCCTTAAAGAGATGCAGATACATAATTATGTTACTGTTCATCAAAATAGTCATGAAGTCTCTGTAACTAACGGTCGGAACGTTCAACCAGTCGCTCAGTTCCTCAACGACAGAAATCCGCTCCTTGGGCGCGGAGCCATTCGAGACCTACTGTGTGAACGTCCCCACCCTTGGAAAATCTCTTTCCCCCAGATATTCTTTCCGCTTCCCGAAAACATGGAAACCGTATGGTACAACATCTGGACTTTCCTATCTGTGCGGCTTTTCTCCACAATAATTGTACTGTTCTGCGTACTTGAACTTTGGAAGACGTTTCCTGTCGCCGCGTCATTTCACTCGCACGCTGTGATGTACCTGTTATCCATAACACAGCAGAACTATGTCTACAGGGAACCCGGAGTATGTGCTCTCCTTCTGACAATGCGCCACTATTGTTACTCAATGGTGTTAGCCTGGGACGATATATGTAATTTACTTTCTGAAGTCCGTACGTATTAAGTGCTGTGTCACATCGCTCAGTCAAAATCCTTTGCTCATAAACAGAATTATCACAGGATAAATTACTAAAATACACCTGCTGCTTTGAGTTTGCTTTGATGGGAACACGTCGCTTTGTGAAAAAAAAAGTTGTTCATTGGAAAAATACAAACACGAGCGTGCAAGAAACTTCAGTCGATTGCCGTCAAGGGGTTGAGTGATTGTGTGCCTCTTAGTGGTTCACTCATTGGATAAACAGTAAGCAGGGCAGCTAGCAGACATCGTATTCAGTGACGGATGTAGACGACGAAACATCCACTGTTGAGACAGCAGCGAATGCTGCTGCTCCAACCCAAGACTGCTAATCGACAGGGTTGCTGGATGGGGATGTGCAGCCTACTGGGACAACATTCCTGTTCGCTGCTGCTCTTCGTGCCTCCATGAGCGTCCCAGTAGTCCCAATTCCACGACAAGCTTACAGGATTTGCTCCATCAATGTCGGCACCATTGGCACCCCTCTCAGCTACAGTTGCTCCTTGAAATGTTGAGGGCGTCGGACCTCGATGTTGCCCTTGTGCTGGAAGTTCGCCTGGCGACGTTTCCTAATATCTATGACTATGTTCCCTGCCTCACGCCGTGTGGTGACGGAGGCAGTGGGACAGCTATTCTTTTAAAGGAAGACACTGAGGTGGACGACGTGATTTACCTACCATCGGCTAGGGGTCTTGCTGTGACTTTCCATGGTGTCCGAGTCATCAATGTTTACACTCCCTCGGGCGGGGCCAAGCGACGGAATCGGTCGCGATTCTATTCAGAACAGGTCTCTCCTTTGTTTGTAGGCCGCTAAGACCATATTATTCTTGGCGGCGACTTCAATTGTGTGTTATCCCAGAACGACCAACATCCCCGTTTCACCACACGCCAGGAACTCAAGATGCTCGTGCATGAACTGAACCTCACCTATAATTAGGACCGTATGCATGGTGATCGGCCTGGATATACGTACGTCACCAGCCATTCAGCAAATCGTCTTGAACGTGTCTACGTTTCCCAAGGAATCGTAACTGCCACGCTTGATGCTGAGTTATGGCCTACCGCCTTTTCCGGCCATATCGTCTACATTTGCACTGTTTCGCTCCTGAGGCAGGAGGTTTGGCGCGGTCGAGGCCTGTGGAAGCTGAATGTCGCCCACCTCAAGGACCGGAATGCAGGCAGGTCGTAGAAACGACGTGGAGCAACTGTGTGAGACGCCTTCCAACGTATCCTTCAACACTCCGGTGGTGGCTCGACTGCACCAAGCCTGCTTTACGTCATTCGATGATGAATTACGGTCGCGACAAAATGCTGTGGCAACGAAATACCATGGGATACTATTTCACAATTCTCCGGGAACTCTCAAACCATACCCCCTCAGTTCAACGACAGGTTGAAATTCGCGTATTAAGGCGAAGATAATTTCTCTTACGCATCACCGCCTTGAAGGCATTATAGTACGCGCAAGATGTCACGATTGTGTACTACGAGAACCCCCGTCCATGCGTCATATTATCCGAGAAAAGCAGCGGTGTCGGAGAAAGCTGGTCAACGCCCTCGACATGCCACATGGTCGTCGATTGACGTCCCAGAATGACGTCGTAAAAGCCTTTGTGGATCACTACAACCCAGTTCTATGCAGCAGAAAACCAGAACATAGCGGTAACGACTGATGTCCTCCGTTCCTTGAAAGGTACCCTGGATGAGGCTGGTGCGGAGATTCTCACAGCGACAATTACAGCTGATGATGTCGCCGATGCACTTCATAAGTGTGCGGCGAATAAAGCCCCAGGTCCAGATGGGTTCCCACTGTAGTTTTACCGCACGTTCCACGACGCCATGGCCTCAAGCTGGACTGCGATGAATGAAGAACTGATGAACACTGACCTTCCCCTCTCACCTGAATTCGTAAAAGTAGTGCTTATCCCGGTCTCCAAGCCATCGGGAAGGCGGGGAATTGGGCATTATCGGCCGTTGACCATGTTAAATTGTAACTTCAAGATTTTTACCTGGGTTCTTGCCACTCGCCTTCGGCGCGTCATTCCTCGAGGCATCTCTCTGGATCAAACGTGCCTTGGTGGTGACAGTAATATTCAGACGGCACTCAGCGATTACCGTGACGTCATAGTCCTGGCCACGACCTGCCGCCGTCGCGGTGCCTTAGTGACAGTGGACTTCGACCACGCCTTTGATGGAGTGAGTCATGCCTTTCTAGAAAACGTACTCCGACGGATGGCCTTCCCCTACAGGCTTATACAGAGCTTCTGGCGGCTCCTCCGAGGTGCCACGTCGCGAGTGCAGGTCAGTGGCCGTGTGGCGGGCCCTATTAATGTCATGCGGTCGGTCCGTCAAGGACGTCCGCTGTCGATGCTGCTTTCCGCCATCGCCCTTGAGCCACTGTTACACGGTTTAAGAAGCCGGCTTACAGCGAGAACTATGAGGGGGAATGCTTTTATCTGCCGCGCCTATGCAGATGACGTGGTGTCCTTGGTTCTGTCGGACGGTTAAGTGCTAGAGGCACTGGCATGGGTCAACCAGTACGGGACTGCTGCGTGCAGCCTTGTGGAACTGACGAAATCTAGTGCTATGTCCGTCGGTAAAGGTCTTCCAGCAGAGAGTGTGGCTCCATTGCCATTAGTGGACAAGCTCAAATTTTTGAGGATCACCTTCACGCGTGATATACAGCGCACGATCTCATTTAACTATAAACGCTTGCTTCAAGCTATCCGCGACTACCCCATTTAGCACGGATTTTACCGATGCCAAATGTAACGGCACACAGGCTTCAGGCGGCGTTCGGCTACTTTGTAAGCGCAGGTCTTATCTTCGAGATGGCGACCTCGGCCTTGTCAACGTCCAAGTAAGAGCGGTTGCCCTTTATGTAAGTACTATGGTTAAATCGTGGACCCGCCGCCGAACCGGATTATCGGGAAGACTGACTGACGAACTAGCCCCTCCCTCTCGAGTGGCACCTGCAGTAGCCCATATTTCTTCCTCGCTCTCACATGTCAGGACCTTTTTCATCGAAAACAGTTATGTCCATGCCGACTTGCCAAATACCAGAAACCCTACCGCACGTGATGTTTACCGCCTAATGATGAGAAAACATACTCGAAATCTTGTGGAAAGCCGACATCCTACAAACGCATGGCACGTGGTTTGGCGATCTGTGCACGATGTCCTCCTCGACACGAGCGCTTTGCGACCTGGTATCTGGTCGTTAATGGAAAATACATGACACAACTTCGTCTGCATGCCATAAAAATGCGCCGCTGTGTCCTCGTTGACACATGCTTGATACGGACGAACATCGACTGATGTGTAGATCTTCTGCAGAGGTGTGGCAGCTGATTCAGAAAATGCTTGCCGTTCTTTTACGTACGGCTCCCCATGACATTACACCGAAATCTCTTCTGCTCCCGCATGAGACATATTTCCCATGTACGAAGACCAATGCTGTGATCTAGATAGAAGGCCTCTCGATCTCAAAAATGGCTCTGAGCACTATGGGACTTAACATCTATGGTCATCAGTCCCCTAGAACTTAGAACTACTTAAACCTAACTAACCTAAGGACATCACACAACACCCAGCCATCACGAGGCAGAGAAAATCCCTGACCCCGCCGGGAATCGAACCCTTGAACCCGGGCGTGGGAAGCGAGAACGCTACCGCACGACCACGAGATGCGGGCCCTCTCGATCTCTTATTTGTTCTGTGAAGGTGATAAGAGTGTTCTTGATTTTTGAACGTTCCTGCAAGGTCGCTTTACTTTTATCGTGCACCATCCGCGATGCCGTCAGTACTATGCCAACTTTTTGGGCAGTGCCTTCTTCGATCCCCCCTGCAGCTGGGGTGTCCCAGGTATGAGAAGGTGATTCCAGTGACATTGTGTAAAACCAGGGCTCAGTCCAATGTACCGGCAAATGCAATATTCTTCGTGAAGACGTGCCTGCAACATGCCTGACTGCCTTGGGGTTCACTGTGCGTCTACCCCCAAGTTGGCGGGACGCGGATGCCATTTTGTCTGTTCTGCCAGGAGGGCGTTTTCTTTAATTTCTATAGTTCCCTTTTTATTTTGTTTGTTATTGATGGTAATTACACATAATTTTTTTTCGCCTGGAGAGCGTCCTATGTGATATCTCTCTCTCTCTCTCTCTCTCTCTCTCTCTCTCTCTCTCTCTATATATATATATATATATATATATATATATATATATAGGGCGTCCCAGCTATCTTGTCCACCCAAAATATCTCTGGAACAATAACAGCTATTGGAAAACGACTTAACGACTTTCACCGGTATCAATGTAGGGCTGGGGCCCATAAATGTACATATTTGGAAACATTCTAAAACGAAAGCATATGTGTTTTTTTACACAAACTTGTGTTTTTTTAAATGGACCTCCTATATTTTTTCTTCAGCAATCCATAGCATGACAAAGCACATACACAATGGCGTTGATTGCATCGCAATATTCCCATTACATCCCGCGATGTGATTGTAATGTGTAATCACACCTCCATACTTATCAAGAGGTCCGAAACGAATAATACGGTCTGCTGCGATTACGGGCAGCATGGGGTGCACGCCTGAGCCTCAGGACGTGCGCTAGCAGCGCATGTCGGGTGTTTCAAGCGTCAACTTCGCGTCTCAATATCTCGGGATGTAATGGGAATATTGCGATGCAATCAACGCTATTGTGTATGTGCTTTGTCATGCTATGGATTGCCGAAGAAAAAAATATGGGAGGTCCATTTAAGAAAACATAAGTTTGTGTTAAAAAACACATACGCTTTCGTTTTATAATGTTTCCAAATATGTACATTCATGGGCCCCAGCCCTACGTTGATACCGGTGAAAGTCGTTTTCCAATAGCTGTTATTGTTCCAGAGATATTTTGGGTGGACAAGATAGCTGGGACACCATATATATATATATATATATATATATATATATATATATATATATATATATATGATCTGAAAACAAAAATAACCTGATCTCGAAAACATATACTTATTTATATTTTCAAAAAAAAAATTTTTATTTTATGCAGATGGCCGTAATTATTTTAGAAAAACAGAGATTTTTATTTTCTTTGTCATTAAAAAAAGCGCTAAAGGCGACTGCTGGTGTAAAGTATAAAAAAAGTCCCAGCCATAATATAAGTAAAAAAAAAAAAAGAGGTAATGTGCTTGCCTACCAGTTGCAAGTTGCTTTCGCCTTTCGAGATTCACTGAAAGCCAGGCTTGTAATTCTTTTTGTAGCAGAGCTACCAGAAAAAAAAGATAGCTGAGTGGGCAGCGTGACGGATTGTCGTCCTATGGGCCCGGGTTCGATTCCCGGCTGGGTCGGGGATTTTCTCCGCTCAGGGACTGGGTGTTGTCCTGTCATCACCATTTCCTCCCTAGCCAGCGCACAGGTTGCCCAATGTGGCGTCGAATGTAACAAGACCTGCACCAAGGCGGCCGGACCTGGCCGCAAGGAGCCTCCCGGCCAATGACGCCAAACGCTCATTCCCATTTTCCATTGATATTACTGACTAGAGGCCAGTCACATGACAACGCAAGCAATATGTCAGGAACCTACACTGGTTTGCAGGCGCGCATTAAAGAGCGAAATCTGAAAGCGCATTATGTGACTTCTTTGAATTTAGTCGGCACTAGTTGTAGGGAAGCATGTTCATTTTTCAATATAGTGCAAAACCTTTATAATTTTTTCTCTGCCTCTACGCAGCGCTGGGATAAACTTCTTTCTTTCATGAAAGCAGGATGAGAAACGGTAAAAAGTTTATCAAAAACATGTTGGTCAGCAAGAGAGGAAGCGTGTGATATATGAAAACAGGGAGGGCGTGATCAGTGCCCTCACACATATTGCCAATAATACGTTTGAAAAACCACTTGTGCGAAATGAGGCTTCAGATTTATTGAATCAACTCAGCAGACTAGAAATAGTATTCATGATGACATACTCCAGAGATTTAATAGTGTAAGTCTGAAACGGTAAAGTTTAAATATTGATACTAAAATAGTGCATGAATTATACGAATCACTTGTAGGATTTATTGCATCAATTCGTGGCATGTTCGACTTTTATGAAAATGTGTTCGACTTTTATGAAAATAAATCCATGGAGATTGTGACTGATATAGACTATGAATGCACCTATAAAAGATCACGAGAACGGAAACTTCATGATGATGAAGAAGCGGACTCTGAGAAAGTTTTTCCGACTGGAAGGGAAAAATTTGGAGTCGAAACATTTTTCCCAGTATCCGACAACTTGTACGACGAATTAGTTAGGAGGAGGGAAAGCTATAGAACGCTGTTGGACTCCTTCACAGTTTTCGGTAACCTTAAGAACAGTTCACCTGACGATATTGCTGAACGTGTAGCAAAGCTCCAAGCGTCATATGACAAAGATTTGTAGCCTTCCTTCCCTAGTGAATGTGTACATTTCGCGGAAGTCTCGAAATCTTCTGAGATAAGTGATATACCGATATACCAGTAGAAATGAGTAAATTTTTACGAAAAGAGAGGTTACAGTCCGTGTTTCCGAATGGTGACATTGCTCTTAGAATATTTCTATATATGACGCTTACAAATTGTTCAGTAGAACGCACGTTTTCGGCTCTTAAAAGACTGAAATGTACCCACGTTCTGCGTTGTCTGAGGAGAGATTGAACGCCTTGTCCATGCGTCACATCGAAGCCGACTTCCTGACCAATAACCATCTGAACTATGAAGATATGACTGTAGTCTATTACAACAGATGCGTATTCTTGGTGTCTGGTGAAATGTATAGTTATCGCGGAAATATACGAGTACGTTATCGGAGAGTATGTTCAGATGAAAAAGTGTTAATAAATAACGTAGTTCAGTTCTGTCGAAAAATACGTAAAAGCTTTGCTAACATGGTGAGAGCAGTAGCTGCAGTACAAAACTGTTCAGCCCTTACATGGATTAAAGGTATTGTGTACACTTATTATGGAGCATCTAGATACACAGACTCTAATGCTTTACACGTTAACTATTACGAGGGTTGAATGGAAAGTAATCTTCCATCTTCGTTAATTGAGTTTAGATGGGAATATTTTAATAAATCAAACGCAGAAATAATCATTAGAATGTGATCTTTAATTACCAATATTCACTTTTCCACATAATCACCAGACAATTGGATGCATTCTGAAGCCGTCACGGAAGAAGTCGACACTCTGTTTCCGCAACCACAGTCTCACAGTTCTCTCAACGTCTTCATCAGAAGCATAATGATGTCCCCGCAGATCGTCTTTCATTATCGGGAACGGATGGAAGTCAGACGGTGCTAAATCTGGACTGTTTGAGGATACCGTAAGATGGTGAGACTCAGTCTCTGAAGTGCTGCTGTGATGGCACGTGAAGCGTGTGGTTTGGCATTGTCATGTGCAGGAAAACAATTCCCTTTTCCTGTCGGACCCTTGTTGGCCGTCATTCGCAGCATTGTGATGAAACGCTTTGAATTTATTGTTGTTCCACGAACAAGGAAATCAACATGGATAACACCATCTGCGTCCCAGAACACTGTGGCCATGATTTTTCCAGCTGAGGCCTGCGTCTTGAATTCCTTTTTCTGAGGCGAGTCTTTGTGTCGATATTCCATAGACTGACGTTTCGTCTCCGGGTCGTAATAGTGTACCCACGTTTCGTCTCATGTCACAATTGAATGGAGAAAGGCGTCACCTTCACTCTCGTAACGCGAGAGGAGTTCCTGGCAAATTTCAAGTCTGTGCGCTTTTATTTCGGGAGTCAACATCCGGGGTACCCATCGTGCATCTTTCGATAGCCAAGCAAAGCAATAATGTGAGCCACACGTTCTTGTGAAATGCCGATTGCGCTTGCAGTTTCTGTCTGAGTGATACGACGATCGTCCTGAATCAATCTGGTAACATTTTGCTAGTGAAACTTGGTGGTTGCTGTCACAGGCCGTCCAATTCTTTGTCACGCAGGTCAAATGTTCCCGCTTCAACATCTGTAAACTTACTCGCCCAACGACACACAGTACTCACATCAACACAATCACCATAAACTGCTTTCATTCTCTGATGAATCGCTTTTGAGGTGGCACCTTCTCCTGTCAAGAATTCAGTCACTGCGCGTTGCTTAAATCACACTGACCGACCGTCTGCCCAGGGTTCCATACTTTACACTGTAACAACACAACCGTTCAAGGCTAAGGCTTCCCGCCAACTAGAGCTGTAGAGAAGAGGCTATGGATCAAGCCAGTACCTGCCGTATACTAATGCTGCCAACTGTTGAAGAATTACGAAGGTGGACGCATTACTTTTCAGTCAACCCTCGTAGATTATAAAACAAATTTGATTTTTCCAAACTAGTCTGTAAAATTACGTAATAGCAAATCTAGTTCTGTGTTTGTACGTCTGTATTTAGTTATTAGTTCGTGCACCGAAATCTCTATTTCGTTTCCATTTCTTACGCTTTCCTATAATTCACGTATTAATACCGAACGCGTTCTTTTTTTATCTGCTACGCATTCAAGTTATTAGATCATAAAACGACAGTTTAATTTTAAATTTGAACGCATCTCTGTAAAAGTACGTATTAATTTCTAATGGATAACACGTTCGCTTCAATATTTAGATCGTAACACAACTTTTTTATTTTCATTTTCAACGGTTTCGTGTAAAAGAACATACTAAAAGTGAATGTATAACAAAAATCCATAGTCTCCTACACGCTCTGTTGAATTTTTAGGCCATAAAAGAAAAGTTATTTTCCTTGTGTTCATTACTGTTATCCTTCGACAGAAGCATTTGTTAACACAATGCAGTTTTAAGTTTGTTTTATCCGCTGCCGTACACCAAGTGCAGTTCAGGAACCATATTACAGTTTGATTGAGCGCGACTAGACCACTGACGCGTCATTCAGAACAACGAATAGCAGAATACGGAAGCAGCTCACAGCGCTCCACCCAAAACGGCAATTGTGAAGTGATCGGGTAATAGTTATTATTTAAAACATGTTTTTTTAGGGGGGGGCGCTTATAATATGTTGTGCCTAGGGGCGCAAAATTTTTAAATCCGATACTGATCACATTGACGTACCTAGACGGTAGCGAATCGCAACACATTATTCCATTACATTGTGTGTGAGTGGAGAAAATGGCTGATTGTGATTGGTTAGCAGGATGAAAGCGCAGAGAATGTCAATGCCTTGTGCACTTTGGGAAAGCGACCTCTGTGGAATTTACAACGTGTACTGACAGCGAGGTACGAACACAGTACACGTTAGTCGGCGTATCCAGCCAATACAAAATGAGGCAAAGGCTGCCAGAACGAATGATAAAAGCATTATGGAGCCATTGCGATGACGAGGAATGGGAACAGATATTCTTGCCACGTGCAGGACTAACCGAACTGAGTGACGGCCATCGCACGATTTTGGAATTTCTTAAACGGCTTGTCATGTCTGTTGAAACAACGATCTCCGATTTGGCTACGTGCTCACTAACCGTGATATCATCAGAGACACCTCGTGATACTGTTGTTGACACATTGGCGGTTTGTAAAGTCCTGCATAAACAACCATAAGCGTTTCGTTCATTGTTAGCTCTCAACAAAATGTTGCAGCAGAGAGTACGTTGGAAGGGTAGTATCGTGTGGAAGTGAATCATGGACTCTGGAATAACTGGAAAAGAAAGAAATAGAAGCTTACGAGATATGGTGCTGTAGAAGAATGCTGAAAATTACGTGAACTGATAAAATAGGATAGGTTCCCCGCGGAATCGGCGAGGAGAAGAACATGCAGACAGCATTAGCAGGAATGAGGTTCAAATGGTTCAAATGGCTCCAAGCACTATGGGGCTTAACATCCGAGGTCATCAGTCCCTTAGACTTATAATTACTTAAACCTAACTAACCTAAGGATATCACACACATCCAAGCCCAAGGCAGGATTCGAACCTGCGACCGTAGCAGCAGCACGGTTCCGGACGGAAGCCCCCAGAACCGCTCGGTCACAGCGGCCGGCCAGGAAGGAGAGACAGGAGATATCACAAGTGCAGAGACGTCAAGGAATAATTCCCACGGTACATGAGGGATCTGTAGAGGGTAAGAACTGTAGAGGATACAGAACTTGTGATAATGCAACGAATAATTGAGGCCGCGGGCTGAAAATGCTAGAGATGTTGGCACAGGAGAGGCTCTCTGTGTCAAACCAATGAGACTGACGACGAAAAAAAAGCGAGACGTCAACTCGGGGAGCTACATGGATTCATATAGGCTTGGAGAGAGAAATACATGGAGATATTTGGAGGAGCCCTGTACTATGCAGTAAATGACAAATGAGCTACGATCAGCAATTTACTTCATAAGAATATGTATTTTACTTGATTCAAAAGGCCTTATACGGTTTTGAGCAGCTTGAATATATCTCACACGCATCGGAAAAGAGCTTTCGTCTCGCTTGAGATTGTGGCATTTAAGCAGATTTTCACGTGACGTCTTAGACCGGCCTAAACAAGTAGTTATTTACGTTGTTGTTGACCAGTGCGTATGTATCTGTATGCTGCTACGTTGTTAACTGAGAATCCCCCGTTCTATAAATTATACATCGACAGCGCTGGCGATCTCTAAACGTCTTCCTCAACGAGTTTGCAACTGCCCCTTATGGTGAATGATGCTTTTTCTCCTGTCCTCAAACCACGTGTGAAGTAGCCTATATGTTTGTGTAACAATTTTGAAGCGGAGATAGATAAATACGTTTATAGAAACCAAAAGTTTCTCCTGAGTTATCAACTGCAATTTCTCCGCTGTTTAGATATTTAGAACTTCACCTCTGTAAACTCTCGACAGGAGTAAGCTGTAGGGGAAGACGGATACTACACAATATTGACAAGAACCAAGAAGGAAAAATATAAGTGGAAGACCAAGATCGAAGTATTCGGATGAAAAAAAAAGGAGGTAAAACGGTGAGTAAGACAGTGACGTAGTTTTTCGCCCTCACTGTTCTATCTACCGGGTGTTCAAAAAGTCTCTCCGCAGTGCGGTATGATTATTATCGGCACGTGCCGTATGATTTTTCGCCTGCCTGGATTACTTCCCTTCAAGTGGACTCTCCCAACATTCCACTGTTTCGTTTATCTCAGCCAGCTTCAGTAGTACCGTTGGCGTGCGTCGTTACGTGTGGACGTGAACCTTGAAGTTTAGTTCCTTTGTTCGCTTGTTTCGTTTTTGTCTCTGTTAAAATGCTAACCCGTGAAGAATGTGTGTTTTTAGTCGAACAAGTGTTCAAGCTGGCGGTAAATACACAGTTTCAGTTCGTCAAACATTTAATTCACTTTTCCCGGAGACAACACTCCCACATCGTGATACTGTACGAGATTTGATTAACAAATTTCGAAGTACGGGTTCAGCGACAGATGCACCGGGAAATAGTCGTCCTAGCGTTTGGTCTGAGGATAAACTACTCTATATTTGTGATAAAATGTCCATGAGTCCGAACAAGTCACTTTGAAAACTCGCCCAAGAAATCGATGTTAGTGTCGGAACGGCCCACACAGCTGTAAGGAAATAATTAGAACTTCTCCCATACGAAGTGACAGTCGTGCAAGAACTGAAAAATACTGATCATGGCAAGAGACTGCATTATTGTCAATGGTTCGAAAATTTCGTTCAACAAAATGGAAGGGATATTCTTAATGAAACGTTTTTCACTGATGAGGCGTGGTTTCATTTATCCGGGTACATGAACTCGCAAAATTCTCGTATGTGAAGTATTGCAAATCCGTTGTGTATTCATGAGGAACCACTTGATTCTGTGAAAATAGGAGTTTGGATTGCAATTTCTATACGTCGGATTGTGGGCCCCATATTTTTCAACGTAACAATAAACGCACAACGATACAGCAGTGATATTCTGTACCCATTCATAGGAGAACTTGTGTTAAGTGAAATACTAAACTGCTATTATCAACAAGATGGTGCAACCTCGCATACAGCCCGCGTTTCAATGTGACTGCTTGCTGATGTTTTTGGTGATCGCATAATTTCACAGGGACTTTGCCCTCCACGATGAGCTTGACCTAACACCACCTCGCTTTTTCTTCTGGGGTGCAGCGAAACAACTGTCTATAAAAACCGTCCAAAATCTATTGATGAATTGAAAACTGCTTCTGTTACGGGAGAAATGTTACAGCTTGTGTTTGGAAACATGATTGGACGAATTGAATTGTGTATTCAACAACAGGGAGGACACTTTCAAAATTTAATGTGAAAATTGATAAGTAAAAATGAATAGTCAGTAAATTAAAATGTAGGCTTTCACGGCCGGAAATATCATGTCCATTATAATTATCCGGGCTGTTATGCCGTGGTCGGTTGATGAATTCTGTGATGATTCCCAACGTTTCGTCTCCGACTGTGGGAGACATCTTCAAGGGGGTCCGTAGGTCGATGGAAGGTCCAACACACCCACTGGCTCGCTACTGACTGCCGCTAAATTCCGTGTCCGCGCGCTCCCGCGCCGCGGCGTGACGTCACGTGTTTCATGAGTTTCATTTCGGTATATTCACTGCGCCATACGGCACGCGCGGCTAACGATCATACGCCACTGCGGAGAGACTTTTTAAACACTCCGTATATATCGCAGAAGCAATGACATTAATAAAAGAAAAGTTCAAGAGTGGGATTAAAATTCAGGGTGACAGGATGTCAATGATAAGTTTCGCTGATGATGTTGCTATCCTCAGTGAAAGTGTCGAAGAATTACAGGACCTGTTAAATGAGATGAACAGTATAATGAGTATGGAATATGGATTGAGAGTAAACCGAAGAAAATCGAAAGTAATGATGTGGAGCAGAAATGAGATTAGCAACAAACTTAATATCAAAATTGATGACCACAAGGTAGACGAAGTTGTAGGGATTCTCCTACCTTGGAAACAAAATAACACTTGACGGACGAAGCACGGAAGACATAAAAAGCGGACTAACACAGGCAAAGGGGGCATTTCTGACCATGAAAAGTATCAGGTATCGACATTAACCTGAGGAAGTAATTCTGAGAATGTAAAAGGGACAGTCATATGAAAATAATAATGTTCAAACGTGTGTGAATTCCTAAAGGACCAAGCTGCGTACGTCATCGGCCCCTAGACTTACACACTACTTAAACTAACTTATGCTAAGAACAACACACACACAATCGGCTTAATACCTGCCCGACGGAGAATTTTGTCCGGACGTTCAGTAACCCCTTGTACATATGGTAGCACGACGGTGTTCTGTGCTTCGTTCTGCAGTTCCCTGTTGCCCTCGTCCTTCGGCACCATGGTTTTGTGTATCATCCTCATGTCGTAGCCATTAGCTCCAAAAATGGACCTGAGGTTCTGCAGTTCAGCTTGCAAGTTGTGTTCATCGCTGATCCTCTAGGCTCTCTTAGTTAAAGCTTGCAGGGCCGAATTCTTTTGCGTAGGATGGTGGTGGGAGGATACATGCAGGTACCTGTCCGTGTTGGTGGGCTTCCTGTAAACTCTGTGTCCAAGTTTCCCGTCTGGCTTTCGGTAAACTTCCACGTCGAGAAAAGACAATAACCAGTTCTTTTCTATCTCCATGGTAAAGTGGGTTTTACTGTGCTCCTGGTTTCGTGGAAGTTCTGAAGCTCTTCTTATCCGTGTGGCAAGACAACAAAGGTGTCATCAACATATCACAGCCAGCATTCTGGGCGTAACGGTTCGGGCTAGAGTCCTGTTTCTTCGAACGCTTGTTTAAAAATGTCTGCTGCGGCAGGCGAAAGAGGGGAACCCAAAGCTACACCGTCCGTCTGCTCATAAAAATCCCCTTTCCACCTGAAATAGGTGGTCGTCAAATAGCGGCGCACTAGCTCGCAGATATCAGGTGCCATGCGTTCCTCTAAGATATTCATGGTGTCCGTCATGGGTACATTCGTCAACAAAGACTTCACGTCAAAACTGACCAACGCTGTAGTTGCCGCTCAGTTTCCTAGTCGCCGATTTCCACCAATGACAAGCAGTAAAGGAAACTCCAATGGAAAACGCCTATTTCCACCAATGACAACATGCAATGCAAAGACCAATAAAATGAACTCCTAATACCCTTCCTCCTCACCCTCACATCCAATGACAGCACTCCTCCATAGTATATAAGTATCCAAACTAGGGCTTATTCATCCCACTCCCCACTTCTATAAAGCCCTCCAAATCCTCGAACGCCATGCACTCCGCCTCGCCTTCCGCATCCGCCTTTTGTCCCCCACGCGCATCCTCTACGACTTCCTTCCCTTCCTCCACGTTCTCCTTTTCCTTGAACACATCCGCACACTATATATTGTCCACCGCATTGATCCCCCTCACCTCCTGGTGTCTCCCTTCCTCTCCACCCCTAACGAGTTGCCGTGCCTTTATCTTTGTGTCCCACCCTCTCTCCATCTCCACACCCTCCATTTCCTTTCCCAGCGCAACCTCCACCGTCTACCCCTCCCGGATGATGAGCTTCGCCCTGACATCTACCCTTCCTACCAACTCTAACCCCATCTTCCTGCCTCCTCCTCAGGGCTCCCTCTCCTCCCCCTCGCTCCTCCTGAGCGGCTTCCCCCTCCTACTCCCCCTCCCTCTCTTGTGCCCCCTTTCAGTGTCTCTGCACTTCCTCCTGCCCTGTCTTCCCTCTTCATCTCCCACCCCACGTGTCTCCTGCCTCTTTGTGTACCTGCTAACGCCCCTACTCTCTTCATCCTGCCGCTTCCCCTGCTGCCCCTTGCTCTCCCTTCCTTTTCCATCCTCTCTGACCTTTCCCTCGGCATGTCCCACCTGGCAGTTTTATTCTTCGTCGTGTGTGCTACAAGTGGGTTTTAAGTGCGTTGTTCTGAAGTGTTTTTAATACTGTGGCCGACTTTTAACCTGTGCATGTCCATTCAGTGTCTTCTCTGTGTTTTAAGAATCGCCAACTGTGTTTTTTAACTTTCTGGTGACTTTTTTTTTAAGTGGCCCACATGAACGTCTCCATGTTGGTGTATTTTTACCTCCATTTTCTTCCCTTAGTCTGTTTTATGCTCCCCTTTTTTCTCATCTTCTGTATGTATCATTTTATTCTTGGTTTAGTTGTCGTGTCACTCGGTTGAAGAGCGGCGGATTGTGCTGCTGATAGCCCTCCCCTGCCCATATGGGGCAGGGGAACGCAATCACAATGTTGTTATGTTGTTGTTGTTGTTGTTGTTGTTGTTGTTGTGGTCTTCAGTCCTGAGACTGGTTTGATGCAGCTCTCCATGATACTCTATTCTGTGCAAGCTTCTTCATCTCCCAGCACCTACTGCAACCTACATCCTTCTGAATCTGCTGGGTGTATTCATCTCTTGGTCTCCCTCTATGATTTTTACCCTCCATGCTGCCCTCCAATACTAAATTTGTGATCCCTTGATGCCTCAGAACGTGTCCTACCAATCGATCCCTTCTTCTAGTCAAGTTCCGCCACAAACTCCTCTTCTCCCCAATCCTATTCAATATCTCCTCATTAGTTATGTGATCTACCCATCTAATCATTAGCATTCTTCTGTAGCACCACATTTCGAAAGCTTCTATTCTCTTCTTGTCTAAACTATGTATCGTCCATGTTTCACTTCCATACATGGCTACACTCCATACAAATACTTTCAGAAACGACTTCCTGACACTTAAATCTATAGTCGATGTTAACAGATTTCTCTTTTTCAGAAAAGCTTTCCTTGCCATTGCCAGTCTACATTTTATATCCTCTCTACTTCGACCATCATCAGTTATTTTGCTCCCCAAACAGCAAAACCCTTTACTACTTTAAGTGTCTCATTTCATAATCTAATACCCTCAGCAGCACCCGACTTAATTCGACTACGTTCCATTATTCTCGCTTTGCTTTTGTTGGTGTTCATCTTATATCCACCTTTCAAGACACTATCCATTCCGTTCAACTGCTCTTCCAAGTCCTTTGCTGTCTCTGACATAATTACAATGTCATCGGCGAGCCTCAAAGTTTTTATTTCTTCTCCAAGGATTTTAATACCTACTCCGAATTTTTCTTTTGTTTCCTTTACTGCTTGCTCAATATACAGATTGAATAACATTGGGGAGAGGCTACAACCCTGTCTCACGCCCTTCCCAACCACTGCTTCTCTCTTATGCCCCTCGACTCTTATAACTGCCATCAGGTTTCTGTACAAATTGTAAATAGCCTTTTGCTCCCTATGTTTTACCCCTGCCACCTTTAGAATTTGAAAGAGAGTATTCCAGTCAACATTGTCAAACCTACGTTTCTAGCATTTGTAGACTTAGAGAAAGATGCTAGAAACGTAGGTTTGCCTTTCCTCAATCTAGCTTCTAAGATAAGTGGTAGGGTCAGTATTGCCTCACGTGTTCCAATATTTCTACGGAATCCAAACTGATCTTCCCCGAGGTCAGCTTCTACTACTTTTTCCATTCGTCTGTAAAGAATTTGCGTTAGTCTTTTGCAGCTGTGACGTATTAAACTGATAGATCGGTAATTTTCACATCTGTCAACACCTGCATTCTTTGGGATTGGAATTATTATATTCTTCTTGAAGTCTGAGGGTATTTCGCCTGTCTCATACATCTTGCTCACCAGATGGTAGAGTTTTGTCAGGACTGGCTCTCCCAAGGCTGTCAGTAGTTCTAATGGAATGTTATCTACTCCCGGGGCCTTGTTTCGACTCAGGTCTTTCAGTGCTCTGTCAAACTCTTCACGCAGTATCATATCTCCCATTTCATCTTCATCTACATCCTCTTCCATTTCCATAATATTGTCCTCAAGTACACCGCCCTTGTGTAGACCCTCTATATACTCCTTCCACCTTTCTGCTTTCCCTTCTTTGCTTAGAACTGGGTTTCCATCTGAGCTCTTGATATTCATACAAGTGGTTCTCTTTTCTCCAAAGGTCTCTTTGATTTTCCTGTAGGCAATATCTATCTTACCCCTTGAGAGATAAGCCTCTACATCCTTACATTTGTTCCTCTAGCCATCCCTGCTTAGCCATTTTGCAATTCCTGTCGATCTCATTTTTGAGACGTCTGTATTCCTTTTTGCCTGCTTCATTTACTGCATTTTTATATTTTCTCCTTTCATCAATTAAATTCAATATTTCTTCTGTTAGCCATGGATTTCTACTAGCCCTCGTCTTTTTACCTACCTGATCCTCTGCTGCCTTTACTACTTCATCCCTCAAAGCTATCCATTCTTCTTCTACTGTATTTCTTTCCCCCATTCCTGTCAATTGTTCCCTTATTCTCTCCTAAAACTCTGTACAACCTCTAGTTTAGTCAGTTTATCCAGGTCCCATCTCCTTAAATTCCACTTTTTTGAAGTTTCTTCAGTTGTAATCTACAGTTCATAAGCAATAGATTGTGGTCAGAGTCCACATCTGCCCCTGGGAACGTCTTACAATTTAAAACCTGGTTCGTAAATCTCTGTCTTACCATTAGCTAATCTGTCTGAAACCTTCCAGTATATCTAGGCTTCTTCTATGTATACAACCTCCTTTTATCATTCTTGAACCAAGTGTTTGCTATGATTAAGTTACGCTCTGTGCAAAATTCTACCAGGCGGCTTCCTCTTTCATTCCTTAACCCCATTCCATACTCTCCTACTACGTTCCCTTCTCTCCCTTTTCCTACTACCGAATTCCAGTCACCCATGACTATTAAATTTTCGTCTCCGTTCACTGTCTGAATAATTTCCTTTATTTCATCATAAATTTCATCAATTTCTTCATCATCTGCAGAGCTAGTTGGCATATAAACTTGTACTATTATAGTAGGCATGGGCTTCGTATCTATCTTGGCCACAATAATGCGTTCACTATGCTGTTTGTAGTAGCTTACCCGCATTCCTATTTTTTTTATTCATTATTAAACCTACTCCTGCATTAACCCTATTTGATTTTGTATTTATCACCCTGTATTCGCCTGACCAGAAGTCTTGTTCCTCCTGCCACCGAACTTCACTAATTCCCACTATATCTAACTTTAACCTATCCATTTCCCTTTTTAAATTTTCTAACCTACCTGCCCGATTAAGGACAATAAAGAAAAAAAAAGCGTATTCAGCAGTTGGCAATATACTATGAGGAAGGCGCCTTCCAGCAGTCGCCGAAACGTCGGAATTTTATAGATGACAATGCTGTCTCAAACGCAGAAGAATTTTATTGACTACACTGCAAAAATTTCGCTAGAAATCCCTTAAACATCCTCCATACAGTCCCGACGTCTCCCCAAGGGATTTCCATGGCCGTCGATTTGCTTCGGACGAAGAGGTCCACGCGTTGGTAATATCATGGTTCCGTAGGCACCCGCAAATATTTTGGTCTTGTCTCACGGTAGGGTAAATGTATTAACAACTATGCCTATTACCTTTGAAATAATAAACAGTTTACTTACTTTTTTCTATCTGTCTCGTTTTTGTTTCCCTTCCCTTTTGGAGCACAGCGTCGTATGGTGTAAACTGTGGAAAAACCCGAAAAGAAGAGAATCGAAGCGTTTAAGATTTAATGCCGTAGAAGGATGTTAAAAATTGGGTTGACTGGTTAAGATAAGAAATGAGGTTGTTCTCCGTAGAATTGGAGAAGAAAGGAACAAATGGGAAAACACTGGCAGGCAGAAGGGGCACGATGATAAGACGTGTTTAAACATCAGTGAGAACTTCCATGGTACTTGTGGGAGATTTAGAGGGTAAAATCTATAGGGAGAGGCAGAGATTGGAATACATTTAGCAAATAACTGAGGATATAGGGGGCGAGTGTTTCTCTGAGATGAAGAGGCTGGCAGAAGAAAAGTTTTCGTGACGTATCTTTTCAGACCAATCTGAAAACTAATGACTAAAATGCTTAGACTATTTATCGCGTGTTTCATACTAGGCACAGCGCTCATGAAAGCGCCGTTTAAGTCACATTACTGATAAAATGTTGTTTCTAGAGAAATTTTATTTGTTCAATTGATAGAGCTGTACGGATGAATCGGATGGGGTCTTCAGTTCAAGGAATATGACAGCAACTTGTTGAGAATAATTATTACGTTCAGCAATGATCGAGTAAGACTGGTGTATGACGATGCAGTGGAAGTCTGTTGCGGATGATCAATCTGAGACGAACTGTTCTCTCTCTCTCCTATTGGTAAGCATACTGTGTTTCGGGAGAAACAGAGTTCAGTGCTCTGTCAGGTCATCCAGGAGTCTGTTTACCGTTTAAGGTTTATGTTTCTCTTTCTTGTGTGCACAAGTGAATAGTGAGAGCAATGATTAACATTTGTTTCTTATGTAACAAGAGACTCAAATATCCAGGGTCGTTGATTTAACGAGGTTGTTCGTGGTGCCTTACCAATCTGACGGTATGGTAAGCCCAAACTGTTTTCCGCCACGTCACAGGATGGAGTAAAGCATGTACAGTCGTGGACAAAACAAGCGAGAACCCTCGCCTTTTCGTTATGCAGATCCGCACAGCTTTAAAGCCTACTACACAGCATAACAGGCAAGGCGACGAAGTGCTACCAACATACTATGCACAGGTGTGTAATTGAAAAACTATCCGAACTTTGTCAGACTGTTTTCAATCATGTGTAATACTATATTAATACTGATTAGTGTGTTACACACAACACGTAAATATAAGATATAAATGAAAGAAGAAACGCTAATTAGTATGAACTGTACTAATAAAAATGAATTTCAGCTTATCAAGATAACATAATTGTTTTAGTAAGACAAAATACCCCAGATCGTTACGGATTAGCAAAATATTATGCGTATTCGGCCGCGAAACGGTCTGTGCCAACGTTCGGACCAGTCATACTGGATTACCGTTGCTGACCTACCCTGAAAGTGTGCAAATTTCACAATGCATGAAGATTCATAACTAAATTCAGTTAAAAATCATACAGTGACACATTTAAGTCAATTCAAATATTGACAGAAGCGGAAAAAGTTGGCAGTAACAAATATGAAATTCTACAAGCTTGGGCTGTAAATGGTTCTAATGGCTCTGAGCACTATGGGACTTAACTTCTGAGGTCATCAGTCCCCTAGAACTTAGAACTACTTAAACCTAACTAACCTAAGGACATCACACACATCCATGCCCAAGACAGGATTCGGACTTGCGACCGTAGCAGTAGCGCGGTTCCTGACTGAAGCGCCTAGAACCGCTCGATCACAACGGCCGGCTGTTTTAGAAGTGCGAGCATTCCCATTGCTAGCTAGTCTAGGGAACACATCGGCTAATGAAAGTTTTCTGGCTGTGACGAGTCTAATAGAGAATTCGAAACATTGTAGAATACGTTTGGCAGCTATGTAGCCGTCTATTTCCTGAGGTGGTGCCGAATTATCCTACTAAGTTTACTCGATAATAACAGTATTTTGTTATTTAGAGTAACATCCCGAGTGATTGTCACATAATCGGTGACATAAAGGTAGAAAATTCATGTTGTTGAGTCCAGAAAGCTTTATGCAACAGAAACTGCAGATCATTTTGCCATTTTCATTGCGAAATTGGCGGCTTGTTCATGTCTGGGGTAATAACATAGGGCTGTTTGCCTGGGTTGTCTGCTAGTGTAGTGAAAGGTGTTTGCTACTGCAAGGGAGATTGGTTTGTTTTCGTTTCTAATCTCGACGGAGGCAGATAGATTATAAATAAAGCAATTTTAAGAAATTCTCGCGCCCCCAATACGTTTTATTGCCAACTCTATTCTGTACCGGCGCCCTGTGGATGTAAATATGAAAATCTTGTAGAATTTCATATTTGCTACTGCCAACTTTTTAGGCTTCTGTCAGTAATTGAATTGACTTAAGTGTGTCACTGTATGATTTTTAACTGAATTTAGTTATGAATCTTCATGCATTGTGAAATTTGCACACTTTCAGGGTAGGTCAGCAACGGTAATCTAGTATGACTGGTCTGAACGTTGGCACAGACCGAT
This sequence comes from Schistocerca serialis cubense, assembly GCF_023864345.2. Lineage (NCBI taxonomy): Eukaryota > Metazoa > Arthropoda > Insecta > Orthoptera > Acrididae > Schistocerca > Schistocerca serialis. Next base: position 349,073,600 of record NC_064639.1, read on the forward strand.
TCGCGGCCGAATACGCATAATATTTTGCTAATTCGTAACGATCTAAGGTATTTTGTCTTACTAAAACAGTTATGTTATCTCGATAAGCTGAAAAAATGGTTCAAATGGCTCTGAGCACTATGGGACCTAACATCTATGGTCATCAGTCCCCTAGAACTTAGAACTACTTAACCTAACTAACCTAAGGACATCACACAACACCCAGTCTCGATAAGCTGAAATTCATTTTTATTAGTACGTTTCATACTAATTAGCGTTTCTTCTTTCATTTATATCTTATATTTACGTGTTGTGTGTAACACACTAATCAGTATTAATACAGGGTGTTACCAAAAGGTACGGCCAAACTTTCAGGAAACATTCCTCACACACAAAGAAAGAACATATGCTATGTGGACATGTGTCCGGAAACGCTTACTTTCCATGTTAGACCTCATTTTATTACTTCTCTTCAAATCACATTAATCATGGAATGGAAACACACAGCAACAGAACGTACCAGCGTGACTTCAAACACTTTGTTACAGGAAATGTTCAAAATATCCTCCGTTAGCGAGGATACATGCATCCACCCTCTGTCGCATGGAATCCCTGATGCGCTGATGCAGCCCTGGAGAATGGCGCATTGTATCACAGCCGTCCACAATACGAGCACGAAGAGTCTCTACATTTGGTACCGGGGTTGCATAGACAAGAGCTTTCAAATGCCCCCATAAATGAAAGTCAAGAGGGTTGAGGTCAGGAGAGCGTGAAGGCCATGGAATTGGTCCGCCTCTACCAATCCATCGGCCACCGAATCTGTTGTTGAGAAGCGTACGAACACTTCGACTGAAATGTGCAGGAGCTCCATCGTGCATGAACCACATGTTGTGTCGTACTTGTAAAGGCACATGTTCTAGCAGCACAGGTAGAGTATCCGGCATGAAATCATGATAACGTGCTCCATTGAGCGTAGGTGGAAGAACAAACTAAAATGAGGTCTAACATGGAAATTAAGCGTTTCCGGACACATGTCCACATAACATCTTTTCTTTATTTGTGTGTGAGGAATGTTTCCTGAAAGTTTGGCCGTACGTTTTTGTAACACCCTGTATAGTATTACACATGATTGAAAACAGTCTGACAAAGTTCGGATATTTTTTCAATTTCACACCCGTGCTTAGTATGTTGGTAGCACTTCGTCGCCTTGCCTGTTATACTGTGTAGCAGGCTTTAAAGCTGTGCGGATCTGCATAACGAAAAGGCGAGGGATCTCGCTCGTTTTGTCCACGACTGTACGTGTTGGTAGAAATAGCCGACGTGCTTCTGGTTTGTTTCCTTTTCAACATCAAAACATTTGCTCTTACCACTCATTATTCTGATTTGTTTAATTTATCTAGCCGCGATGTGATCCCGGAAATAATTATTGTTTTCTTTTTTCTGGAAACTTCACAAACGTAAACAAGCGAAATATTATTACTAGTGATGTTGCTTGTCTTATTTATAATGGAAAAAGTGGAAGTAATTATAATCGCATAATTTTGAATCTCATGTTGTGGCAGAGCAGCAACTCACAAATGTTAATTGTTACTTACGTACTTCACTTCTGTCCACAAGAACATTCTCTCGCGATTTCCGAATTACACACTTGCGTTCGGGATATCCCAGCGTATCACGCAAACAAGTGCTTAAGGCAGAATTTATACCACGTAATTACGTTTCAGCAGCTTAAATACCAGAATACCAAATGCAACAGAAGAAAGAACGAGAAGCTTTAGCATACCGGAATCCACACAGAAATTCTTAAGATATCTTAAAAGCTGTCGCCAAGGAAGATTTATGCTGATATAGGTAGGTTTACGAAAGAAACATTCGAAAGCTTCAGATATATCTGAGAAACAAGTGCAAGAAGTCGTGATGGTGCTTACGAGAGATCTTCGTGTCTGCGAGATGAACGAAATAGTAAATATGCATTGATGTTTGCTGAAATTACTGGATTAAATATTGTCACTAGACTAAAAGGTTTATGACATATGTAAAAACAAGTTCTTTTGGGTAAATAGGATATATGCAAATGCTCGCTGGGAATGTTGCGCTTTTCTATGAGGAAAAAAGTCACAGTTCCTCTACCAGCAGTGTCAGTTGTGACAGTTTGAGTGTCAGCTGTTTTTCTTATATTTTGAAAGAAGTTTTGGTGATTATGAAACCACAGGTTGAAACTATAATTGGCAGTGAACACGTTTACCTTTTTCATTCGATGAAATATTAATAATAATGTCTTGCGGTTCCCAGCTCTGTGGAAAAATTTCAGTCTGACGTCACTTAGGCGGTATGCAGGTAAATTTCTCTATGTGTTTTATTATAGAGAACTCGTATATAAACCGTTTATTTGGCTTGTATTATTTGATATATGTATTTTTTTTTTACTTTTACTCCCGCTTTCCGGCGATGTTTTCTGATCTGAGATGTGGTAAAGGCCAACGTATTCCCACAGAAGGTTCGGAAATTCGCGTAAGGACCCTACCCTCAACATGCTCCATGTAAATCGCGGTCTTTAAGTTGACTACCGGAATCGAATCGTGCTTGGCTCTCTTCCCTATCATGAGAGCCAACACGTTAACGGTCCATCCATTTTACTTGTCACATAAACCTACCTGGCTGACGTCTGAAACCTCATGCACTCCACAGTGGCTTGCGGAGCATACTTATAGAGTAGAGGGACGTTGCAGGGCGTATAAACCTCGGGTCTTGGGAACTTCTTGAGGCTCAAGAGACTTGAATCTTACTCTGTAGACCCTTAGTCAAGATGTAGTACATACTCTACCCGAGAAAAAATGTGAAGCACCTATAAGACATGATCGAGTGCCAATGTAATTTCATACAAGCACACAGCATCGGCGAGTATGTAAATGATTAGAGCTACAATTTTCTGTGATAGGCAGAAAGGCCACCAGTGTGTATTTGTACTACGCTTGTTTATTGTTGATACAGGCATGATAGGATATATAATGGACACGAACAGAGCCAGAAGCTAAGAGATCCTTGCTTAGAGCACCGAGATGCCGCATGCTCGTGCGAAACATAGATATCAGCACCTGACAGAACTCAAAAAGGGCCTTAATGTGGGTCTTCATTTGGCCGTATAGTCGAATCGTCCAATATCCAGATTTTTTGGCCGTTCAGACGTGACTGTGGCCCGATGTTAGCCTGCAGACACTGTACATATACCGGGTGATCAAAAAGCCAGTATAAATTTGAAAACTTAACGAACCACGGAGTAATGTAGATAGAGAGTTAAAAATTGACACACATGCTTGGAATGACTTGGTTTTTTTTGTTATAATAAAAACCCCATATCATTCCAAGCATGTGTGTCAATTTGTACCTCTCTATCTACATTATTCCGTGATTTATTCAGTTTTCAAATTTATACTGACTTTTTGATCACCCGGTACATAATGTCGTTCGTCAACTTCGTGAAGGCTGCAGGACACAGTGAGTATAAAACGTTTAAACTCTCTCATCACATTCATTCGCCAGCTGTTCCATACATTAGATGCATGCCCCAAGTTCCTGTAACGGCTAACGCTCTATCTTTGACAATCAATCAGTCAGCTGTAAACAGAGGTAAACTCCATTGTGGATACATCGTAGATGATTATAGTTGTTTCAGGAAGGTAAAGCCACTAGCATCGACGCAGCAAGCAGTTTTTATTAATAAGTACAAGAAGTTTGTTTCCAGATACTTGCCTACCGTGCATTGATCATTCAAGAATTTATATCACCTTAAAGGTTATTTTTCTACCTCTCGTTCCTTCAGTTTAAGATACTGTTTAATTTTGACAGTTAAGGTTTCTGTTACCCTGTACTTACTGTTGCGTACATCATACACGACGGTAAAGAGAGAGGGGCGGCAACTGTCGTCATAGGAAACCTGGAAAAGAGCAGAAGTGAATAGCGAACAAAAAGATTTACTTCACTTGTATTGAACATTCTCACTACAAACAACGCAGCAAGAGGTAGAGTCCAGCTATCACTGTGTCCACTGTACTAAGTATGAACTGTGGTAACAGTACGATGAGGCTCCAAGTGCGAGGGGGCTGAGCAGCTGCCACCAGCCATCCTATATCGCAATGGCAGAGATCCCACGTGGTACGGAGTCGTTGGAGTCGCGGCTCAGTGGACGCACACCGTTTGATCCACCAGGTCCCGCACAGCTGCTGTCAGCATCAGATGGAAACTTGCCATTCCGTTACCAACTTTGGTACGCTATGGGGTGTTATGTGATACCACACTTACCACCATCTTTGATCAGCCTCAGCATTTTCTGATACCCCATCGTTGTTTAGTCTCCAATTTATGACAGAGGTTTTTTATGTGCGCCTCTGGCGTTTGTGCTCGTCACTTAAAATTGTGGATTTTGTGTCGCAGGCGGTCTTTCTCATTTGGTAAGCCAGTTTGTTTAGTTAATGTATGACATGAAGGAGTTTTCGTCTGAGATGTTTTCTCCGATTCGTTCATTGAGATAGTTGAATTTTTTAATCCTTGTGGTATTTATATTGAGCAATACATTTTATTGTGGCCGCCTCTGCCTCCATTCTTGACTCCATCCTTATACAATCCTTTTCTTTGTAATATTCGTGAATGAATTTCTCAAGAGCACAGCTGAAGAACATGGTCAAAAGCTCAGTCTTCTGTGCACCTCACTGATTATTAATATTTCTAAAATCTCTGCTCTCAATCGAATTGAGAAGACAATGCGAGTCATGTTTGTTGTAGTATGACTCTTGTTTTGGGCGCAAAGCCAGAGATCTTCAAATTTCAATAAGAGTAACTACACTCCTGGAAATTGAAATAAGAACACCGTGAATTCATTGTCCCAGGAAGGGGAAACTTTATTGACACATTCCTGGGGTCAGATACATCACATGATCACACTGACAGAACCACAGGCACATAGACACAGGCAACAGAGCATGCACAATGTCGGCACTAGTACAGTGTATATCCACCTTTCGCAGCAATGCAGGCTGCTATTCTCCCATGGAGACGATCGTAGAGATGCTGGATGTAGTCCTGTGGAACGGCTTGCCATGCCATTTCCACCTGGCGCCTCAGTTGGACCAGCGTTCGTGCTGGACGTGCAGACCGCGTGAGACGACGCTTCATCCAGTCCCAAACATGCTCAATGGGGGACAGATCCGGAGATCTTGCTGGCCAGGGTAGTTGACTTACACCTTCTAGAGCACGTTGGGTGGCACGGGATACATGCGGACGTGCATTGTCCTGTTGGAACAGCAAGTTCCCTTGCCGGTCTAGGAATGGTAGAACGATGGGTTCGATGACGGTTTGGATGTACCGTGCACTATTCAGTGTCCCCTCGACGATCACCAGTGGTGTACGGCCAGTGTAGGAGATCGCTCCCCACACCATGATGCCGGGTGTTGGCCCTGTGTGCCTCGGTCGTATGCAGTCCTGATTGTGGCGCTCACCTGCACGGCGCCAAACACGCATACGACCATCATTGGCACCAAGGCAGAAGCGACTCTCATCGCTGAAGACGACACGTCTCCATTCGTCCCTCCATTCACGCCTGTCGCGACACCACTGGAGGCGGGCTGCACGATGTTGGGGCGTGAGCGGAAGACGGCCTAACGGTGTGCGGGACCGTAGCCCAGCTTCATGGAGACGGTTGCGAATGGTCCTCGCCCATACCCCAGGAGCAACAGTGTCCCTAATTTGCTGGGAAGTGGCGGTGCGGTCCCCTACGGCACTGCGTAGGATCCTACGGTCTTGGCGTGCATCCGTGCGTCGCTGCGGTCCGGTCTCAGGTCGACGGGCACGTGCACCTTCCGCCAACCACTGGCGACAACATCGATTTACTGTGGAGACCTCACGCCCCACGTGTTGAGCAATTCGGCGGTACGTCCACCCGGCCTCCCGCATGCCCACTATACGCCCTCGCTCAAAGTCCGTCAACTGCACATACGGTTCACGTCCACGCTGTCGCGGCATGCTACCAGTGTTAAAGACTGCGATGGAGCTCCGTATGCCACGGCAAACTGGCTGACACTGACGGCGGCGGTGCACAAATGCTGCGCAGCTAGCGCCATTCGACGGCCAACACCGCGGTTCCTGGTGTGTCCGCTGTGCCGTGCGTGTGATCATTGCTTGTACAGCCCTCTCGCAGTGTCCGGAGCAAGTATGGTGGGTCTGACACACCGGTGTCAATGTGTTCTTTTTTCCATTTCCAGGAGTGTATATTGCCATTGTAGTAGGTCTTTTTGAAGTCAAAGAAGGCGACTGTATTTTTTTTTTTGTATCTTAATTTCACATATGAGAAAATGTATTTCAGATTCATATTTAAAACATAAGTTTGTGGAAAAAAGTAAACCTATTGTTGTATAAGCAAGTCATGTTCTTCGTAACGATAAAAAGAAAATATATACTGTGATGGTAACATCTTGCAGAGTTGACGATCTGTAACATCATATCTCTGTCTCTAATTTCCAACATTCACAGCCCTTCATAGAGCATTTCCACAGTGAAATTCTTTGCTTGCATCACGAAGGAAAACACGCATTATTATACCAGTTACTTTTTCCGTTACGATTGTGATCGTTGCAGTCCACAACAGACCAGTCCGGCACGGCATTATCACGTTAAGTATCCCTTTACTTACAGAGATACTGTAACGTAAAGCGTAACGAAACTCGAATTAAATGTAGCCTCGAACACAGAGCTCTTGGTCCTAGAGTAGCTCTTTGACGTAATGAAACCTATAATGAGACACTTACCACCCCCAGTATCAAATTCTTTTTCAGCGCATTTTGACGCCCGCTTACTTTCTGTACAATAGGAAATATTACGAAATGATGGATGGTACAAGAAGGGGCTCTCCTTTATCACCATATATTGCTAATTTCTTCATGGGAGATTTCATCCTTGCTCCCTTATATCTAACCTGTGTGTGTCGTTATGTGGGCGACGCGATCATAATTTGATCTCATGGAATAAAGATGCTAACAAGTTTGCGAAATATATGAACAAACATCACATTTGCAACGAAAATAGAATAAATGTCAAATAATTTCAGATAGCTATAAAAAACGTCGATAGTCGAACATAGCCTTAAAAAAGGACCATAAGATCAGGTCTGAGACCATCAAGTTGGTGTCCCACAACATGTCTTACTCCAGTTCTGTAGTAAAAGAAGCGACAGAAATTCGCTTTTGCATCAGAGTGTTTAACAGAAACTGTTGCTACAATTTTGGTGAAGCTTGAGGGAGCTCGCCAGGAAAGGAATTCTCGTAAAGAGCAAGATTTAACAACCTCATGTCAAAGGGAAGAGGTAGTATTCGGAGCGGGTTTCTTTCCCCTTTCCTTCCGTGATTCGGCCCAGAGAAAAGCGGAGGAGCTGTACTTTCATCATCGCTAATCTGTATTTCAGCAAGCGAACAACCCCCCCCCCCCAATTCAGGTGACGTTCTGACATTACAACTCAGTATGTAACACTAGAAGACAGTATATGTATTGAAATACAGGATGCTGAAATACAGGGTGTCCATAAAAGAATGTTCCGGTTATACATTTTATTAGTATGAAATGTAAGCGCCATAGAGTGATGGTTCAAGGTCACAATTCTAGATAAGCGCGTGCACGAGTACTGATTTGTTGTCTTCCCGCTTGCAGCACCACATATACAAAATGGCGACTCCTGAGCGTAAAGCGTTTTGTGGTCTGCATTTTTCTAAGAGTGAATCTGTTCAACGTGGTTTCGTTTAAAGTTTAATTGTGATTCCACGTGTGGCAAAAACATCCGTCGATGGCGTAGTCAATTCGGAACGGCCGACTGTGTGCGTAAAGAAAGACACGGAACGACCACAAGTGTCTGTTCGGGAAACAAGTCTTGAACTTCAGTTGCCGATGACGACAGTGGGTAGGCTTTAACTAACCGTTTACACGTGCGATCGTACCGGTTACGGTTGATAGGCATACATGTTTTAAGGCCATATGAGTGTAGTGTACGTTGTAACTTTGAAAGTGAAGTGTTGCAGCGGGAAGATGACTTTTTTGACCGTGTGGTGTTCAGTGATGAGGCAATTTTTCATCTAAAAGGGAAGCTAAAAACCATAATGTTCGTATGTGGGGATCAGAACATCCTGATAAACTGTTACAATGTCAAAGATATTCCCCAAAATGAAACGTTTTCTGTCCTACGATAGGACTCAAGTGTAAAGGTCAATCTTTTTCGCTGAAGCCGACGTAACGCAAGTGGTTTATCAGGATATATTTCGCAGTTAAAAGGGGAACCTTTTGTAACAATATGGAGTCGCTCTCCGTTGGTGTCTTTGTACGACAGTGGTTGAACGTCGAAGTCCCTGAGGGCTGTACTAGTCGTAATGGCCAATAGGGCAGAGCTCTTTTGTGCTGGTCTCATCCAACATAACGTCATGCGATTTTTTTCCTTTTGGGATTTATAAAAGATAGCGTCCACGTTCCACCATTACGTAATGATTTTCCAGAGTTGAGACACGGTGCTCAAGAAGCTATTTCTTTCATTACTCCGGAGTTGTTAACCCGACTGTGGGAAGAATTTATTTTAGGATGGAAGTGTGCTGCACAACTAAAGTGCAATAATGAACATTTGAAAGAAAAACTAGAGTCATTTACTTTGAATTTGACGTCTGATTTGTTGTAAACAGTCTAAATTATAACTCTTATAATATCCCATTGACACTGGAACATCCTTTTATGGATACCCTATATTTAAACTATTCCTTTTCATGAAAGTATATTTTTTTGTTGATGAAATCCTAGGATATCAGCAGATCATTTCATGTACTCCGTATATATTGTTACAAAAATAAATCTTGAATGAACTGTAAAACTCTAGAAGGGTGTAATATTTTTTTTTCGGGAGTGTATTAAAATGAGTCTGACATCCGCAAGCATACTCATGAAACGAACAACAATTGGCGCAAAGCAACACAAAGTAAGTGGTAAGCACGCGGAAATACCTTTTGAGTTTAAACACATCAGGTCACAATTCAGTTCCCGTCTTAAACGATTTTAGATGATACGAATAGAGGCAACGGAAAAAGCATGTAAAGTTCAGAAGAACGCGAAATCCCGAAGATTGGTTAAAATTTACAGACGCGCGAAATTTGGCACGGACTTCAATGCGAGATGCCTTTAATAGGTTCCACAACGAAACATTGTCTCGAAATTTGGTAGAAAATTCGAAGAAATTCTTGTGGTATGTAAAGTACACAAGCGGCAAGACGCAGTCAATACCTTCGCTGCGCAGTGCCGATGATACTGTTACCGACGACTCTGCCGCTAAAGTGGAGTTATTGAACGCAGTTTTCCGAAATTCCTTCACCAGGGAAGACTAATGGAATATTCCAGAATTTGAAACACGAACAGCTGCTAGCATGAGTTTCTTAGTAGATACCTTAGGGGTTGCGAAGCAACTCAAATCGCTTGATACGGGCAAGTCTTCAGGTCCAGATTGTATACCGATTAGGTTCCTTTCAGACTACGCTGATACAATAGCTCCCTACTTAGCAATCGTATACAACCGCTCGCTCACCGACAGATCTGTACCTACAGATTGGAAAATTGCGCAGGTCGCACCAGTGTTTAAGAAGGGTAGTAGGAGTAATCCATCGAACTACAGACCTATATCATTGACGTCGGTTTGCAGCAGGGTTTTGGAGCATATACTGTATTCAGACATTATGAATCACCTCGAAGGGAACGATATATTGATACGTAATCAGCATGGTTTCAGAAAACATCGTTCTTGTGCAACGCTGCTAGCTCTTTATTCGCACGAAGTAATGGCCGCTATCGACAGGGGATCTCAAGTTGATTCCGTATTTCTAGATTTCCGGAAAGCTTTTGACACCGTTCCTCACAAGCGACTTACAATCAAGCTGCGGGCCTACGGGGTATCGTCTCAGTTGTGCGACTGGATTCGTGATTTCCTGTCAGGAAGGTCGCAGTTCGTAGTAATAGACGGCAAATCATCGAGTAAAACTGAAGTGATATCAGGTGTTCCCCAGGGAAGCGACCTGGGACCTCTGCTGTTCCTGATCTATATAAACGACCTGGGTGACAATCTGAGCAGTTCTCTTAGGTTGTTCGCAGATGATGCTGTAATTTACCGTCTAGTGGTGGGGGGGTTAGTGTTTAACGTCCCGTCGACAACGAGGTCATTAGAGACGGAGCGCAAGCTCAGGTTAGGGAAGGATTGGGAAGGAAATCGGCCGTGCCCTTTCAAAGGAACCATCCCAGCATTTGCCTGAAACGATTTAGGGAAATCACGGAAAACCTAAATCAGGATGGCCGGAGACGGGATTGAACCGTCGTCCTCCCGAATGCGAGTCCAGTGTGCTAACCACTGTGCCACCTCGCTCGGTTTACCGTCTAGTAAGGTCATCCGGAGACCAGTATCAGCTGCAAAGCGATTTAGAAAAGATTGCTGTATGGCGTGGCAGATGGCAGTTGACGCTAAATAACGAAAAGTGTGAGGTGATCCACATGAGCTCCAAAAGAAATCCGTTGGAATTCGATTACTCGATAAATAGAACAATTCTCAAGGCTGTCAATTCAACTAAGTACCTGGGTGTAAAAATTACGAACAACTTCAGTTGGAAAGACCACATAGACAATATTGTGGGGAAGGCGAGCGAAAGGTTGCGTTTCATTGGCAGGACACTTAGAAGATGCAACAAGTCCACTAAAGAGACAGCTTACACTACACTCGTTCGTCCTCTGTTAGAATATTGCTGCGCGGTGTGGGATCCTTACCAGGTGGGATTGACGGAGGACATCGAAAGGTTGCAAAAAAGGGCAGCTCGTTTTGTATTATCACGTAATAGGGGAGAGAGTGTGGCAGATATGATACGCGAGTTGGGATGGAAGTCATTAAAGCAGAGACGTTTATCGTCGCGGCGAGATCTATTTACGAAATTTCAGTCACCAACTTTCTCTTCCGAATGCGAAAATATTTTGTTGAGCCCAACCTACATAGGTAGGAATGATCATCAAAATAAAATAAGAGAAATCAGAGCTCGAACAGAAAGGTTTAGTTGTTCGTTTTTTCCGCACGCTGTTCGGGAGTGGAATGGTAGAGAGATAGTATGATTGTGGTTCGATGAACCCTCTGCCAAGCACTTAAATGTGAATTTCAGAGTAATCATGTAGATGTAGATGTAGAATATTATTCTGCTACTGTGAACCACTTACACAGCATTGCACTGAGATTTCATTATTATTTGTTGGCATTAACAGGAGACGAGGTTTCAGTTTAATTACATTTTCCTTTTTCGTATTGGAAAAGTCACCGCCCAGTTTAGTGACTGGGAAATACGGAAGCAACACCATTAAAAAAAGCAAGTTCTCCGTTTATAGCATTCCATTTATTTATTACTACACACCAGCCGCTGAAGCAATGCTAGCGCTCCAAGCATCTGGCGTGTAGTAACTTGACTCATTGTCAGAAGGTCGCATTTTTTTGTTCTTAACAGTTTCGCGACTAAATGCTGCGAGCGAAGTACGTCAGATGCACGTGGCATCAGGCGGAGTGAGTGTGTGTGTGTGTGTGTGTACAGCAATTTTTTTGTGATTGCAAGTTCCAAGGACCACAGTACTTCAGTGACACATAATGACACCTGAAAAGGAATAACAAGTGTATTGTTTGTCCACAGCAAGTTTAAGGAATATTTGCAACTGGAGACCATACTTCATGATTGTATTTGTTGCCGCCGAGCTACTACTTCGCGACTGCAGCGACTAAAATCTTTAAGATCAAACCACTCTAGACTTTTAGTTTTGTAAAAGGCTTGCGAGTGTTTTGGGTGACTGGGACAATATTTAACATATGTGTGAACTCCAATTATAAATTCATAGTCGTTATTATCCCAAATACTTGTTACTTGGAACAGGATCTATATCTTATTATTCCATGTTCCAAGTGACACATTATGAATGAAACATATGATTAAGGTTAAGGATAACTTTGCCAGATCGTCAAACTGAATTTTTTCTTAGGTTGGACGTCGTATCATTGCTAATTAATTAAAGCTATTAAATACCTTTTGAGCTTGAACAATAACTTATGAAATCAAAATTTAAAAGAACTTTTGAAACAATAAATATACTAATTTATATCATTTGGTCATTTCATGTACTGATGTGTTGGCTACTGTATTCCATCTTTGCCATGGTATTTTACTGTTCTGTGACATTACTAACGTTTAACTGAAGTAATATTAAGAATGAATTTTAAGTATTTACAAAAGTTTGTCTATCAACATTTGTAAGAGTCAAATTTATAGTGGTGTTACGCTACACCATTATCACCGCGTTCGCATACTACTGTAATCTAGTAAGTTTTCATTTGTTTATCATTACTTCGAATAATTTTAAAGTTTTGAGTATGAACTTTACTTAATTAAATATTTTGTGATCCCTTGAAACCGAGAATTTACTCCTACGAGACCGACGTCATCACTACTCATGCTGCTGGTTGTTAAGTGAACTTAAGTCCGACTGTGAGAAATAAATTGCTCACTTTAGGATTGGCAACCGGACTATTCCACACCAAGACTGGAATTTCACTAAAAATGCAAATTCAATTAACGGTAAAATCGATTAACTATTCTAAACTGATCTTTGTAACTATATTTATTTGCACTCAGTATTTCTTAAGGTGGTGCATTTAATTGGCATATTAGTAACTAGTTGTACAGTTTTCCACTTCGTTTCGGTCAATTTACTTCGGAATCGGTGCCTTTTAGACAAATCAGGTACATGCAAGCACGGTCGATTAATATAGCGTATCCGGAAGGTGACAACCTCCCTCCAACTATTGTACGCCAAAGCTCTATCATAAGAGGCTAGTATCCATCCCGGCATTCAGTCATTGCGTGACGATCAAAATAAAGCTAAAAGTTTCATTCGCATGTGTCGGCTTTAACGTTTAGAGAATTTTACGCAGTGGCTCAAAATGGTTCAAATGGCTCTGAGCACTATGGGTCTCAACATCTGAGGTCATCAGTCCCGTAGACTTAAAACTACTTAAACCTAAGGACATCACCCGGCCGAAGTGGCCGTGCGGTTATAGGCGCTGCGGTCTGGAACCGCGAGGCCGCTACGGTCGCAGGTTCGAATCCTGCCTCGGGCGTGGATGTGTGTGATGTCCTTAGGTTAGTTAGGTTTAACTAGTTCTAAGTTCTAGGGGACTAATGACCTCAGAAGTTGAGTCCCATAGTGCTCAGAGCCATTTTTTTTTTAAGGACATCACCCACATCCATGCCCGAGGCAGGATTCGAACCTGCGTCCGTAGCAGCAGCGCGGTTTCGGAATGGAGCGCCTAGAACCGTTCGGCCACCACGGCCGGCTTTATACAGTGAGGTACTGTAGTTGTATGTATGAAGTTAGGGTAACGGCCGATGAGTATTGGCTAAGGAGTCATGAATTTTCTGGATGCATGACGTGTTTCGTATGTGAGCCTCACTAACAATCCTAAAGAAATTTTCAACAGAATAAAGGTTTATAAGGAGGACGACGTCGCCGCACGCTCTCCCGCCAGATACGTTGCCTTTCGCTCTATTCTGAAAGAGTCAGAGGGGTGCCGCCTTAAGCTGAGCACAGACCCTAGTGTGTCGCTGTCAGCTACGCCTCGCTGCCACTGCAGTGAGTTGCGGGAGTGGCGCCATCACGGAAGCTTTCTGAATGAGCAAGCAACCGCGTGAGATTTGTGTGCTCATTGCAGTGGAACAAGGAGGCTCCGTTCTGCTATGCATCAAGGTTTCAATTCCGCAGTTTCTCCTAAGCACAAAACTGTCATTTACGCGATTATTCTCCTGGTAGGTGTTAGAACTGAAAGAGGGTGCAGCAGTTGCATATTCTTATGAGAATAATTGTAGCCTATTGCTCAATGAAAGTGACTAAAACTTGTATCTACGAAAATGCTTGCAATTTACTTTCCAGAACTATATAGAAATTAATATGATTCTCACAGGAAAATCATTGGAACGCGTGTAATTGTAGTTGTAATATGACTTGAAGTTCGCATTATCTGAGTGCCCTGTACTTTCCCCTTGGAAACTTTAGTATGAATTTATTCAGAGAAGTTTATTGGTAGCTGCTGGTCGTCGTTAACTACAATCCACGATGCTTGACGTCATGCCAGTCATTTCGGGTGAGCCATCGACGGCCGAAGGCTTCTGCTGTCCCGCAGTTAATTAACACGCTAGTGTAATTTCCCACACGCGTTGAGCTAGTGGTGGCAGATTGAGCACGCCACCCTGCGTGCAGCGCCCTCGATGGCGAAACCGCGGAACTCATCTGTTTTCAGGGTTATCGCTCGCCGCGGCCAACAGCGTATTTTGTCCTATTCGTGTGGTCCAAGTCGTCGAAATGGCAGGGTTCCACGCATTATTCAGCGGAAATCCGCTATCACAGATAATTAGATTTTTACACCATGCGCATTTCAACTGATTCTTCAATACCGGAGCCCCAAAATGATGTTGCCGGGGACAAAATTATTGTTTTATGATATTCCATTGTACGTCTGCGGTGTTACAATTTTCAGCACTAGCAGACGGTGTTGATTGCTTAAGATGAGTGCAGCGTTGATGCACAGTACAGTGTTTTTCCATTTACGTATCATTGGTCTATGTAAACCATGTAACATTGGCACAGTATTCGTAGATTCCAGTCTTCCGTAACAACAAATGGTCCTTCACCGATCTCAGGAGATCTGAAATGTTAGATGGTATTAGAAAAACCACTAAAATTTCCTGGGGCCAGTGATGGATTAATTGCTGTAAAATATCTTACGAATGTGAAACTTCCTGGCAGATTAAAACTGTGTGCCGGACGGAGACTCGAACTCGAAACCTTTGCCTTTCGCCGGCAAGTGCTCTACCATCTGAGCTACCCAAGCGCGACTCACGCCCCGCAACATCCTTTGTCACGTTGACTGCAGAAAAAGATCGTCAGATTCAGTTGTTTACAAAATTGCCTATAACGAGCGTAATGTTGGACAAACGGGACACAAGGTTTTGACGTGGTTTAAAGAGCTTAATGCTGGGGCAACTAAAGAAAAGTCTACATTTGGTAATCATCTTATTCAAAATAAGCATACAATACAAGACATAGAATTTTGCATATTGCTCCCAAGGGTCCACTGATGAAGTCTTTGAGGAAGTGGAAATCTACAGACATAAGAAAAGAACAGCAAATAAGTTACTGAATGGTCAGACTGTGTTATCGTGACGTTTCCGCACCTAAGTTGGCAATCCGAATCGACACTACAGTCATTAGCGAGGGCTGGCTGCGATCCGCAAAGACGTACCGGAGGCGCTACTGAAAACTACGCATCTCCTCTGGGCATAGCAACGCCCTCACAGTGATATCAATGTGGCGTCGAGTTAGCAAGAACTTCGCCCAGCTTGCGACCTCAGCTACAGCAGTAAACATCATCGCCTAGGGCCTACGAGTAGTTAAAGTTTTTGATCAAATATATTTCATAACGTTGAATATTGTATGGCAAGAGAACAATTTGTTAACAAGTGCATCAAATGATGCTCTGCTAGTCAGTGACAGTTATAAATTATCAAGCACTTCTGTGGCAAAGTAGTATGTCAAATTTAAGTAAATCCTTTATTCATTTATGTAAAAGAATGAACTAATATTTCATATGTCTCAGTTTGATGAGCCTTCCCCCAGAGCAATCAAATAACACACATCTGTGGCCAGATGAAAGTAGTTTCACCTGGTCGCAGCACAAACAAATTTGAGGAAAAAGGAATTGCTGGAACTATTAACAAAATGGGTGTAAGATTGCCTCATGGTTGCCTCATCGGGATATTTACTGGATATGCTTTCGATCCACAATATGTGGTCTTTGATATTAAGCTGAACGCCCCCTCCGCTCCTCATCTTTTAAGCTTTGACTATATCATGATATTTTAGTGTACTAGACTTACTGTTTCAAGTTGTAGAAAGATGAGATAACGATGGAGCTAAAACCGTCCCATTATTTATAGACATACAGCGCCGCTAGGTTCAGAACGTAACACATTTCACTGTCTGTGTTATTCTGATTACGATGCAAAGTCTCTTTGCACATGCATGCAGACAGAATAACACAGTCACTGCAATATCGTACTTATCTATCGATACCGAGCAAGCGACTTTCAAGTACAACGTCTGACCTGTAGGGGAATATACATAATGGAAGTTTCGGTCTGGCCTTGAGTCGTGCACGGATAGCCAAATGGTAAGGCGACCGCTCGCGATAAGTGGGAAATCCGGGTTCGTGTCCCGGTCCGGTACAAATTTTCGTTCTATTGATGGTGGTCATTATTCGCAACTGCGAATTCATTTACTGTCAGAACGTAATAAATGGATTACAGTGTCACAATAGGATAACGTTCTCAGTGCAGCACGTTTGTTGGTAGTCCTCTGTGGTCACATAATATCAAAGCCCATCGATGCAACCTTTCACAATCGCACGGTTTCTGTGGAGTGAACTGCGACATGCAGTGGGGAAGGCGAGATGCAGCGTCGCTGAGATCCCAAGCGTACACATGGACACTGCCATGGCAAATTCAAACTGGAGATTCGTCCAAAGGTCATGAACTGACAGTTGCAGAGCAATACAACGCCATTATATGCCACTTTTCCCTCTTGATGTTTTCTTTTCAATAAAATTATTTTGTATTTTTAATATAAATGTATAATGGTACCTTTACGACAATATTTGCTTAATTTAAAGATTCATGGTCAGACCGAAGTTTTATAGTGACGAGTAGCGATAAATGTGAACTTGGCCAGACAGATTTGTCATTTTGTTCCCAATTTTTTACTTCATTGAGGACTATTTTCTTATGTAATTTCTTAATTTAAAATATTGTGACTTTTTTAAGAATTAAAAGAAAAAGAAAAGTGTAACTTATCACTGCTGGGTGCAATTTAATCTATTTAAACAACATTGCCTTTTCTTTTAGTATCTGACATACGTACTTCGGAACAAGCGTGACGACTGTGTGTCAGGGGTAAGGAGCTACATACATTTTGAGGTTAAGCTACATAACATGCGTTTGCTGTCTTTTTTTCTTTTTTTTTTTGAGTCATCCGTACTGTACCAACCAATTCATCTCAGAGTAGGACTTGCAACCAACGTCCACAATTATTTGCTGGATGTATTCCAATCTCTGTCTTCCTCTACAGTTTTTGCCCTCTGCAGCTCCCTCTAGTGCCATGGAAGTCAGTTCCCTGATGTCTTAACAGATGTCCTGTCATCCTGCCCCTTCTCCTTGTCAGTGTTTTCCACATATTCCTTTCCTCTCCGATTCTGCGCAGAACTTCCTCATCCATTACCTTATTAGTCCACCTAATATCCAACATTCGTCTGTAGCACCACATCTCAAATGCTTCGATTCCTTTCTGTTCCGGTTTTCCCTCAGTCCATGTTTCACTACCATGCAATACTGTGCTCCAAAAGTACATTCTCAGAAATTTCTTTCTCAAATTAAGGCCTACGTTTGATACTAGTAGACCTGTCTTGGCCAAGGACACACTTCTTTCCAGTGCTGGTCTGCTTTTGGTGTCCTTCTTGCTCCGTTCGTCATTGGTTGTTTTGCTGCCTAGGTAGCAGAATTTCTTAACTTCATCTGGTTCGTGACTATCGGTCCTGATGTTAAGTTTCTCGCTGTTCTCGTTTCTGCCACTTCTCATTACTTTCCTCTTTCTTCGATTTACTCTCAATCCATATTGTATGTTTATTAGACTGTTCTGTCCATTCAGCAGATCATGTAATTCTTCTTCACTTTGACTCGGGATAGCAATGCCATCAGCGAATCGTGTCGTTGATATCCTTTCACCTTGAATTTTGATTTCACTCATGAACCTTTCTGTCTCAGAGGAAAATATTTTGGAAATTTATCTTGATTCTTGTGCTAACTGTGTAGTGGAATTTTTTGATCATAGGGTGACCTGAGGATGGTAATTTTCGGGTGTACCGAAACCGGTAACCAGTAGACAAAATAAAGAAAGTGCGAGTTTAGACTAAAACATATTCTTTTTCAATACTGTATTAGACGCTGTTCCACCGACACTATGTCGGGAATATGTAATACTTGTGCATGTCTATATCAAATAATGTGTGGGTGTGTGTGTGTGTGTGTGTGTGTGTCGAGTACGAAACATTTATATTGTTAAAATTGATATGGATCTCAGAGACACACAAGTTGTCGTGTGTACATGTCATAACTGTCAAACGCTAAACAGCGATACATATCGGTCGTATTTGGCACTACTGTCAAGAGGTGAAAACATGTCGTAGATACTTCACTTTACAAGAGTATCAGACATAAGCCTTATTTTGAGCTTGCAATTTCTGAGACTGTAGGCTACGGTTGGAGTATGGCCCTGCATGGAAAGGAATTATGAACTGTAGCGTAACTAAAAAGAAGGGAATCGAAGCGTTTGAGATGTTACCGAAAGAAGCTGAAAAATGATGTGTGCTGATAAGATATGAAATGAGGAGGTTCTCCAGAGAATCGTCGAGGAAAAGAATATGTGAAAAACATCAGCAAGAAAAGGGGAGCGCGGTAACGTACTGCAGTATATAAAATAAATAACTGAGGACTTCGGGTCTAAGTGCTGCTCTGAGATGAAGAAGTTGGCACAGGACAGAAATTCGTCGCGAGAGCGAGCCGCATCAAACCATCTGAAGAGTGATGGGACGGAAAGTCTCTACACCCGCAAGGAGCAGTCCATAGGGAACTTCAGTACTTTCCACAAACTGTGGGAAGAGCAAAAGCAGTTGGTTGAAATGGTAATGGAACAGCATCAAATGAACTGAGAGGGTCGTTCAATATATATTGCTGAGCAGTTTATTCCTCAGAACATACTTATTCTAAAGAGTTACAATTTCGTAACAATATCACTCAACATTTCTTTTACGTGTACTATTTTGCTATAGGGTTAGTTGAGGAGAGATGACGCATATTTCGAAAACATTGTCTAAATCTTGTAAAAGTACATATGTAAAAGTATAAATTCTTACCAAATGTTTGGCATACGCTTCTCGTCTCTGTGAAAAAGATCGCTTCTGTAAATACATGATTGAACTGGAATTTTAAACACTATCTAAAAGACTGTACATTGGAAGCGATTCGTTTAACTATAAATACAAGTCTAGCATAGTGGTTTACAACTGTCTTAAGAAGCTTTTACTACAATTTAAAACCAGTGAAAACAATGAACGAGTCAGAATAACATCTAACTATTACAGGCGCATGTGGTAACTGATGCAAACGTAGAAAATGAATGAAATTGTTCGTAGACAGGTTTTTAAACCTAGTGGATCCACCATATTGCAGGTTATCTCCCTAATATCTCTTCTAGATGGGGCAAATACTACAGCCTGGAGCTCACGTATATGTTCTGCCGCTTTCGTTTCGATATCGTGTCCTAGTTGAGATGGAAGCCTGGGACTCCCTTTAGTTAAATTATTGCTTTTTATTCTAGTCACAGTTTTCTCAAGTGTACTGAACCGCTAAGTCGTTGCTCTAAATGAAAGAGCTTTGTTCATTACAGCGTTTGCCGCGTTTCTCAAATAATCTTCACTTCAATAAGCTTGATTCGTTATCCGATTATAGGCATTCGACTATTAGGCGTTATGTATGACCTGCAAGCACAACACAGGTGATTTAGAAGAAAACTGTAGAAAACCGTTAGCGAAAAATAGCAGCACAACAAATTGAAACTCTTATGTTCGCGTCTTCTCTCCTTCCGCCTTCATGCGTTAACTTCACGAAAACGATAGTGAAGAAGACGCACGTTACCTTCCCGCTATAAAAATACCTGATCTGACTAGCATTAAATACTGCACACGCCATACCATTAACCTATCTATCACGTGCATCATTCGGCTTTTGTTTTATTGCCGGCCGCTGTGGCTGAGCGGTTCTAAGCGCTTCAGTCCGGAACTGCGCTGCTGCTACGGTGGCAGATTCGAATTCTGCCTCGGCAATGGATGTGTGTGATGTCCTTAGGTCAGTTAGGTTTAAGTAGTCTTAAGTCTTGGGGACTGATGACCTCAGATGTTAAGTCCCATAGTGCTTAGAGCCATTTTGTTTTATTTCTTTGCATGCCTTTTACATACTGTCCAGTCACGATAATGTGGTCAGGAGAGTACAGTAAACTAATCCTGATGCTCTTCCAACCAAGCACGTTCACTGCGAGCTGTGTGACACTTTACATTGTCCTTTTGGTAGATCCTGTCGTTCCGAGGAAAAGCAGACAGCATGTAGGGTGGATATGATTCTCAAGGATAGGCGCATCCTTGTGTTGATTCAGTGTGCCTTTCAGAATGATGAGATCACCCAGGGAACACCTTCCAGCCTGGACGCTTCCAATTGTTACAGTATATTTGCTTTCAGGTGTTTCACGCCATATACGCCAACGACCTCTGTCCCATGGAACATAAAACGTAATTCATCTGAAAAGACCACCTGTCGCCATCCAATGGGCGTCCAATTGGCGGTATTGACGTGCGAATTACAGCCTTCACAGCCAATGAACAGCACTCGGTATGGGTGCATGAACCAGGCACCAGCTGCGTGGGGCTATATGCAGCAACGTTTGCTGAACGGTCGCTGTTGGTAGCATCTAGGTTCTACTGGGCGGTCAGTTGCTCAACAATTGCACCTCTATTCGCCCGTACACTCTTCCACAGCCGCCGTTCATTGCTGTCATCTATAGATCGTGGTGCATGACAGTTGCCTCGGCGCCGGTTTTGGACAGTGACATTTTGCAATGCACGGTATACTTTAACCACGGCGGTACGCGAACCGTTTAGAAACTTAGCGGTTCCGGTAATGCTTCCACCCATGCACCGAAAGCCTTCGATCACGCCCTTTTCGACGTCAGATGAATCGCTAAGTTTCCTTATCGCGACAACGACTGCAATGTTTTCCATGTCCCCTTGACACACTTTATATAACCTCCGCTGTTAGTGCTGCCACCCTCCGACCGTGAGTGATCATTGCACGTGACTTCGAACATAAGCGGTGGTCACGGTAATGTAGCTGCACCTTGTGTAACAACACTACACCATATTCAGACACTTACGTTAGCCAGCCGGTGAGAAAATTCCCTCCTAAAATTTGCGAATATGCTCACAATTTCTGTCTTCTACAGCTATTAACTCGGTTCAAACAGACTGGTTCTGCCACATACTGGCAAGTATAAGAACGGAAAACGCGTCTTCTCTCCTACCCGCGTCAGCTCTTCTAGCTTTACTCTACACTTAGTGCCAAAGGTCATGGGATAGCGATAAGCTGATATACACATACTGGTAGCACCGCGAACACAAGATATAAAAGGCCAGAGAAATGCTTTAGCTGTCATTTGTACTCGGATGATTCACGTGAAAAGGTTTCCGATGTGATTATGGCCGCATGAAGGGAATCAACAGACTTTGAGCCCAGACTGGTAGCTAGATTTGTGACATTCCA
The DNA here is from genome assembly GCF_023864345.2 of Schistocerca serialis cubense. Classification (NCBI taxonomy): domain Eukaryota; kingdom Metazoa; phylum Arthropoda; class Insecta; order Orthoptera; family Acrididae; genus Schistocerca; species Schistocerca serialis. The sequence continues at coordinate 349,095,127 of NC_064639.1, forward strand.
TTTTGGACATCATTAGGGAATTCAGCATTACTCGGTCCACAGTGTCAAGAGTCTGCCGAGAAACCACATTTCAGGCATACCTCTCACCACGGACAATCAAATGTCCGACGGCCTGCACTTAACGACCGTGAGCAGCGGCGTTTGCGTAGAATTGTCAGTGCTAACAGACAAGCAACACTGCATGAATAACCCCAAAAATCAATGTGAGAGGTGCGACGAACGTTTCCGTTTGGACAGTGCGGCTAAACTTGGCGTTAATGGGCTATGGCAGTAGAAGACCGACATGAGTGCATTTGCTAACAGCATGGCATCACATACAGCGCTTCTCCTGAGCTCTTGACAATATCGATTGGATCCTAGACGATTGAAAAACCGAGGCCCGATCAGATGAGTCCGCATTACAGTTGGTAACAGCTGATGGTGGGGTTCGAGTGTGACGCAGACGCTACGAAGCCACGGACTCAAGTTGTCAGCAAGGCACTGTGCATGCAGATGGTGGCTGCATAATGGTGTGCACTGTGTTTACGTGGAATGGACTGGGTCTTCTGGTCCAAGTCAGCCGATCATTGATTGGAACTGGTTATGTTCGGCTACTTGGAGACCATTTGCAGCCATTCATGGACTTCATGTTCCCAAACAACAATGGAATTTTTATGGATGGCTGTGCGCCGTGTCACTGCGTCACAGTTGTTCACGATTGGTTTGAAGAACATTCTACATCTACATATATATGATTACTCTGCTATTCACAATAAAGTGCCTGGCAGAGGGTTCAATGAACCACCTTCAAGCTGTCTCCCTATCGTTCCACTCTCGAACGGCGCGCGGGAAAAACGAACACATAAATTTTTCTGTGCGTGCCCTGATTTCTCTTATTTTAACGTGAAGATCATTTCTCCCTATATGGATGGGTGCCAACAGAATGTTTTCGCAATCGGAGGAGAAAACTGGTGATTAAAATTTCATGAGAAGATCCCGTCGTAATGACAAACGCCTTTGTTTTAATGATTGCCACTCCAATTCACGTATCATGTCTGTGGCACTATCGCCTCTATTTCGTGATAATACAAAACGAGCTGCCCTTCTTTGTACTTTTTCGATGTCATTCGTCAGTCCCACACCGCACAGCAATACTCCAAAATAGGACGGACAAGCGTAGTGTAAGCAGTCTCTTTAGTAGACCTGTTGCAAGTTCTAAGTGTTCTGCCAATGAATCTCAGAATTTGGTTTGCTCTATCCACAACATCATTTATGTGATCGTTCCAATTTAGATTATTTGTAATTGTTATCCGTAAGTATTTAGTTGAATTTACAGCCTATAGATTTGTGTGACTTATTGCGTAATCGAAATTTAGCGGATTTCTTTTAGTATTCATGTGAATAACTTCACACTTTTCTTTATTCAGGGTCAATTGGCACTTTTCACACCATACAGATATCTTATCTAAATCATTCTGCAATTCTTTTTGGTCATCTGATGACTTTGCAAGACGGTACATGAGAGCATCATCTGCAAACAATCTAAGAGGGCCACTCAGATTGTCTCCTATGTCGTTAATATAGATCAGGAACAATAGAGAACATTTAACACTTCCTTGGGGAACTTCTGTTTTACTCGATGACTTTCCGTCAATTTCTACGAACTGTGACCTTCCTGACAGCAAATCACGAATCCAGTCGCACGACTGAGGCGACATTCCATAGGCACCCAGTTTGGCTGGAAAACGCTTGTGAGGAACGGTGTCGAAAGCCTTATGGAAACCTAAAAATGTGGAATCTATTTGACATCCCCTGTCGACGGCACCCATTACTTCATGAGTATAAAGAGCTAGTTGTGTTTCGCAAGAACGATATTTTCTGAATCCATGCTGACTATGTGTCAATAAATCGTTTTCTTCGAGGTACTTTATAATGTTCGAATACAGTATATGTTCCAAAACCCTACTGCAAATCGAAGTTAGTGATATGGGCCTGTAATTCAGCAAATTACTCCTATTTCCCTTTTTGGGTAGTGGTGTGGCTTGAGCAATTTTCCTGTCTTCAGGTACCGATCTTTCTGTGAGCGAGCGGTTGCATATAATTGCTAAATATGGAGTTATTGTATCAACATACTCTGAGAGGAACCTGACTGGTATACAGTCTGGACCGAAGGCCTTGGCTTTATTAAGTGATTTAAGCTGCTTTGTTACCCTGAGGATATTTATTTCTGTTTCTCATCTTGGCAGTTGTTCTTGATCTAAATTCAGGAATAGTTACTTCGCCTTCTTTGATGAAGGAGTTTCGGAAAATCGTGTTCAATAACTCTGCTTTAGTGGCACTGTCATCACTGATTTCACCGTTGTTATCGCGCAGTGAAGGTACTGATTGCGTCTGGTGTGCTTTATGTATGACCAGAATCTCTTTGGGTTTTCTGCCAGATTTCGAGACAGAATTTCGCTGTGGAAATTATTAACAGCATCTCGCATTAAAGTACGCGCTATATTTCGAACTTCTGTAAAACTTTGCCAGTGTTGGGGATTTTGCGTTATTTTACATTTGGCATGATTTTTCCGCTACTTCTGCAACAGCGATCTAACCCGTTTTGTGTACCATGGGGGATCAGTACCATCACTTATTAATGTATGTCGTATGTATCTTTGAAATTATTCCACAACTTTTCTACGCTTTCATGATCAGATTGGAAGGAGTGAAGACAGTCTCTTAAAAAGGCGTTAAGAGCATTTTTATCAGCTTTTTCAAATAGATACACTTTGCATTCCTTTTTGATGTTTGTAGGTGTTACGGTATTCAGCCTAGCAGCAACTGACTTTTGGTCGCTAATCCCTGTATTCGTCACGATACTCACTAATTGTCCAGGACTATTTGTTGCTGAGAGGTCAAGTATGCTTTCGTAACCATTTACGCTTCGTGTGGGCTCATGGACTAATTGTTCAAAATAATTTTCTGAGAAAGCATTCAGTACAATTTCGGATGACGTTTTATACCTGCCACCGGCTTTAAACGTATAATTTTTCCAGCATATCGAGGGTATATTGAAATCACCACCGACTATAATTGTATGAGTGGGGTACCTATTTGAAATGAGACTCAAGCTTTCTTTGAACTGTTCAGCAACTTTATCTTCTGAGTCGGGGGATCGGTAAAACGATCCAGTTAATAGTTTAGTCTGATTGTCAGGTATAACCTCTACCCAGCAATTATCTATTTCAATTTCGCTAAAAGGCAAATTACTTTTGACAGAAATAAATACTCCAACACCAACTGCATTTAATCTGTCCTTTCTGAATACTGTTAGATCGTCTGAAAAAATTTCAGGTGAACTTATTCCCGGCTTTAGTCAGTTTTCTGTACCTATAATTATTTGAGCTTCAATGCTTTCTATTAGCACTTGGAGCTTTGGTTCTGTCCCAACACAGCTACGACAATTTACAACTACAATACCGATCGTTTCTACAACTACCTTACTGAGTTTTACCTGCCTCAGTTTTGCATGCCCCCTTTTAGACGGACGCCCTTTCTGTAGTTCTCTGAGGCCCTCTACCCTAAAAAGCCGCCCAGTCCCTTCCACACAGCCCCCGCTACCCGTGTAGCCGCCCCCTGCGTGTAGTGATCTCCTGACCTATTAAGCGGGACCCGGAAACCCACCACCAGATGACGCAAGTCAAGGAATCTGCAGTCTGTACGGTCACAGAACCACCTGAACCTCTAATTCAGACCCTCGACTCGGCTCTGCACCAAAGGACCACAGTCGGTTCCTATCGACGATGCTGCAGATGGTGTTGTTGTTGTTGTGGTCTTCAGTCCTGAGACTGGTTTGATGCAGCTCTCCATGCTACTCTATCCTGTGCAAGCTTTTTCATCTCCCAGTACCTACTGCAATCTACATCCTTCTGAATCTGCTTAGTGTATTCATCTCTTGGTCTCCCTCTACGATTTTTACCCTCCACGCTGCCCTCCAATACTAAATTGGTGATCCCTTGATGCCTCAGAACATGTCCTACCAACCGATCCCTTCTTCTGGTCAAGTTGTGCCACAAACTTCTCTTCTCCCCAATCCTATTCAATACTTCCTCATTAGTTATGTGATCTACCCATCTAATCTTCAGCATTCTTCTGTAGCACCACATTTCGAAAGCTTCTATTCTCTTCTTGTCCAAACTATTTATCGTCCATGTTTCACTTCCATACATGGCTACACTCCATACGAATACTTTCAGAAATGACTTCCTGACACTTAAATCTATACTGGATGTTAACAAATTTCTCTTCTTCAGAAACGCTTTCCTTGCCATTGCCAGCCTACATTTTATATCCTCTCTACTTCGACCATCATCAGTTATTTTGCTCCCCAAATAGCAAAACTCCTTTACTACTTTAAGTGCCTCATTTCCTAATCTAATTCCCTCAGCATCACCCGACTTAATTAGACTACATTCCATTATCCTTGTTTTGCTTTTGTTGATGTTCATCTTATATCCTCCTTTCAAGACACTGTCCATTCCATTCAACTGCTCTTCCAAGTCCTTTGCTGTCTCTGACAGAATTACAATGTCATCGGCGAACCTCAAAGTTTTTATTTCTTCTCCATGAATTTTAATACCTACTCCGAATTTTTCTTTTGTTTCCTTTACTGCTTGCTCAATATACAGATTGAACAACATCGGGGAGAGGCTACAACCCTGTCTTACTCCCTTCCCAACCACTGCTTCCCTTTCATGTCCCTCGACTCTTATAACTGCCATCTGGTTTCTGTACAAATTGTAAATAGCCTTTCGCTCCCTGTATTTTACCCCTGACACCTTTAGAATTTGAAAGAGAGTATTCCAGTCAACATTGTCAAAAGCTTTCTCTAAGTCTACAAATGCTAGAAACATAGGTTTGCCTTTCCTTAATCTTTCTTCTAAGATAAGTCGTAAGGTCAGTATTGCCTCACGTGTTCCAGTGTTTCTACGGAATCCAAACTGATCTTCCCCGAGGTTGGCTTCTACTAGTTTTTCCATTCGTCTGTAAAGAATTCGTGTTAGTATTTTGCAGCTGTGACTTATTAAGCTGATAGTTCGGTAATTTTCACATCTGTCAACACCTGCTTTCTTTGGGATTGGAATTATTATATTCTTCTTGAAGTCTGAGGGTATTTCGCCTGTTTCATACATCTTGCTCACCAGATGGTAGAGTTTTGTCAGGACTGGCTCTCCCACGGCCGTCAGTAGTTCCAATGGAATATTGTCTACTCCGGGGGCCTTGTTTCGACTCAGGTCTTTCAGTGCTCTGTCAAACTCTTCACGCAGTATCATATCTCCCATTTCATCTTCATCTACATCCTCTTCCATTTCCATAATATTGTCCTCAAGTACATCGCCCTTGTATAGACCCTCTATATACTCCTTCCACCTTTCTGCTTTCCCTTCTTTGCTTAGAACTGGGTTTCCATCTGAGCTCTTGATATTCATACAAGTCGTTCTCTTATCTCCAAAGGTCTCTTTAATTTTCCTGTAGGCGGTATCTATCTTACCCCTAGTGAGATAGGCCTCTACATCCTTACATTTGTCCTCTAGCCATCCCTGCTTAGCCATTTTGCACTTCCTGTCGATCTCATTTTTGAGACGTTTGTATTCCTTTTTGCCTGTTTCACTTACTGCATTTTTATATTTTCTCCTTTCATCAATTAAATTCAATATTTCTTCTGTTACCCAAGGATTTCTACTAGCTCTCGTCTTTTTACCTACTTGATCCTCTGCTGCCTTCACTACTTCATCCCTCAAAGCTACCCATTCTTCTTCTACTGTATTTATTTCCCCCATTCCTGTCAATTGCTCCCTTATGCTCTCCCTGAATCTCTGTACAACCTCTGGTTCTTTTAGTTTATCCAGGTCCCATCTCCTTAAATTCCCACCTTTTTGCAGTTTCTTCAGTTTTAATCTACAGGTCATAACCAATAGATTGTGGTCAGAGTCCACATCTGCCCCTGGAAATGTCTTACAATTTAAAACCTGGTTCCTAAATCTCTGTCTTACCATTATATAATCTATCTGATACCTTTTAGTATCGCCAGGGTTCTTCCATGTATATATATGTATGTATATATATGTATGTATATATATGTATGGTGAGCTCCGCCTTAATCTCGGAAGCAAGACTGGCAGTCTTCACCATTTCCGCTAGCCGCCCAAAACCAGAGAGAATCTCCTCCGATCCAAAGCGACATACGTCATTGGTACCGACATGAGTCAACACCTACAGTTGGCTGCACCCTGTACTCTTCATGGCATCCGGACGCACCCTTTCCACATCTGGAATGGCTCCCCCCAGTATGCACACGGAGTGCACACTGGCTTCCTTCCCCTCCTTGGCAGCCATGTTCCTAAGGCGTCCCATTACGCGCCTAACGTTGGAGCTCCCAACTACCAACATACCCACCCTCTGTGAATGCCAAGACCTTGCGGGCCGAGAAGCAGGGTGGACGACTGCATCCGGCTCAGAGAACTCGTCAGCCACAGATAACGGCCGAAATCTGTTCGTCAAACGAACCGGGGAGGCCCAACGATCGGCCCCTAGAAAAGTTTTTCGCTGCCTGCCAGACTTTTGAATGATCTCCCACTCGACCACGGGTGAGGGATCAACCTCAGTGCAGGCAGAACTCGACAGTTCGAGCGAATGATTTGTCCACCCAGATCGCCCGGTATAAACAGAGGTCAGTTCGTGCACAAAATGCTGCACTTTCGCAATTATGGACGGTTAAGGAGCCACATGGTTCAACATTTCTGTAGGGTACTTCCAACGACTTGTTAAGTCCATAACACGTCGAGTTGCTACACTACGCCGTGCAAAAGAAGGTTCAACACGATATTAGGCCGTATCCCACGACGTTTGTCACCTCGGTTTATAGTATTTATCACGTTCCACGGCATTATGGCAGCGTTCTGGAAGAGCATATTTCCCTTGTTGGTAAAACGTCTTACCCCTTACTTATGGTCTATGTTTTCACTTCATGAATTACGCACTCATCATCAGAGTGTGTCCCATGCACACAATCTGTAAGTGCCCCAAACAGATGGAAGTCCAAGAACGCCAGGGTAGATGTGACAGTGATCTTTAAACCAGTTTAGCGATGGGTTTCCGGATTCTGAGCGTGTGTGGGCGCGCATTGTCGTGTTGGAGAAAGATTTCTTTGGATTCCTGTCAGACCGAACACGTCGGAAACGGTTGTTCAGAATTCAGGAGGAACATTCATTCGAAACAAGGAAACTCTAAAAATTATGCGTTAAAAGTTACGACCACTTGTTCCTTTTCGCTTCTGTGATACACATTTCTTCTCCTGAACAAGTGCTTACAGCTCTTAAAGTATGTATTTTAGATCCCATGTTTACCACACAATGTTTTCTTTATTTGGTCCATACCACCTCCTCTAAAAATATTGAAAGCAAAGAGCTTGCAATAGAAGAGATATGTTTCACAATACTGAAGATGAAGTGGTGCTCATAGATTTTAAGCTATGAAGTTGAGGTCCATGTTTAATAGACTTTTTTCTCGGAATGGCCTTCCCTGTCATATCCTTGAATATTGACCATTCCTCCTGTGACTCCCTGTACACACTTCTTTCCCTACAACGTACGCCAATTTTTCTGAGTTTCTCAAACATCTTGCACCGCTTTACACTGTCGAAATCTTTTTGTAGGTGGCTAAATCCTATGGACATGTCTTCATTTGTCATAAATCTTGCTTCTGTTAGCAAGCGGTTTATGTGTCCATTATGGCCATATTGGTGGATACCATGCTGTTCAAAGAGTTTGTTTGCATGTTCTTCGTCATGGAAAGAACGATCACATTTGCAGTCAAGAAACAGCTGGTTTTGAATGCAACACGGTACGTGCGCATGTAAAATTCATTATAAGATTACGGGAGACACAGCTAATGTGATGAATGAGTGAACAGGGCGGAGATGCGTCGCAAGTTTAATGAGGACTTGCGAATGTCTAATGTAAGCTTAAAGCTGACAGTTGATGCCCTGAAGTATGGCATGGGTAACACATCGAAGAATTCATCACAAAAACCTAGTGTCACGCCTTTGATAAACGCTGCAAATACTTCAGATACAGTACATATCGTGTGCAGTAATCCATTGTTCTGTTACCACTGAATATGCATTTAGACCGTGTCGCGTCGTCCTCACTGGCTTAAAAAGTAAGGTAATCAATAGTGCATTTACACTGCTGAACAAAACAATTGCAATATCAAGGAGGTGGCACGCTACAAACGTCAAACTGGCGTTAAGTATACTTCAAGCGAGATATGATAATTTTAGCGTAACTGCGTAAATTAGGTTGGTTGGTTGGTTTGGGGAAGGAGACCAGACAGCGTGGTCATCGGTCTCATCGGATTAGGGAAGGATCGGGAAGGAAGGCGGCCGTGCCCTTTCAGAGGAACCATCCCGGCATTTGCCTGGAGTGATTTAGGGAAATCACGGAAAACCTAAATCAGGATGGCCGGACGCGGGATTGAACCGTCGTCCTCCCGAATGCGAGTCCAGTGTCTAACCACTGCGCCACCCCGCTCGGTATGTAAATTAGGAACAAGTAATGGGATCTACACTGCTATGCCAATAACGATTACGCACGTTGTCAACCGAATGGAATGGCGTACGGTTTCTGTCGATATGAACCCAACTGAACATTCTTGCGATCAGTTTGAACTTGCAGCCCGCCTCACACGTCTGATGACCTCAGGAGGGCTACCGTCGAAGAGTAGGCCAGGCTTGAACTTCGACTTCTCTACCATCTTTGCCGGCCGCGGTGGTCTCGCGGTTCTGGGCGCGCAGACCGGAACCGTGCGACTGCTACGGTCGCAGGTTCGAATCCTGCCTCGGGCATGGATGTGTGTGGTGTCCTTAGGTTAGTTAGGTTTAAGTAGTTCTAAGTTCTAGGGGACTGATGACCACAGCAGTTGAGTCCCATAGTGCTCAGAGCCATTTGAACCATCTACCATCTTGCAGACAGCATACCAAGGAGGACCCATGTATGAGGCTGGAAAAAATATGAAAACACCAAAAACACAACATATTGCCGTGACTAATGCGATGTCGGAAAACTGTTGGCATTCAGAACAGTTTCCAGTTGTTCAAATGGTTCAAATGGCTCTGAGCACTATTGGACTTAACTTCTGAGGTCATCAGTCCCCTAGAACTTAGAGCTACTTAAACCTAACTAACCTAAGGACATCGCACACATCCATGCCCCAGGCAGGATTCGAATCTGCGACCGTAGCGGTCGCGCGGTTCCAGACTGTAGCGCCTAGAACCGCTCGGCCACCCGGCCGGCAGTTTCCAGTTGTCTCGGGATGGATAAATGCAGGAAATCTTATACCACTCGTCTTGCAAAATAGTGGCAAGTGGAGGTAACGATATTGGAGGTGGATAGAGATCACGCATCCTTCTCTCTCAAGTAGTCCACAAAGACGCAATAATATTGCGATCTGGTGACTGTGGTGCCCAGGGTATACGCGAAAATTCACCTTCTTTGTCACAAAACCAGTCCTAGGTGATGCCAGCTGTGTGAACAGGGACCTGTCGTCCTGGTACACAGCATAGACTTTGAGGAGTAAACATTGTACCATGGTATGGGCATGATGAGCCGAAAGGGTCACATAATCCTGCACAATAATGCGACCTTGCAGAGTACCCATGGGTCTCATGAAATATCACATCACGAAAGGGCTCCCCAAATCATCACCAAACCCCGGCCATTTTTCACTCTTGAGAAGTAAAATCGGCCAGAAGTTGGAAATATTGTGTAACAAGATCATCCGACCAAATGGCTTTCTTCCATTGGTCCATAGTCCAGATTTTATGGGCCGGCCGGAGTAGGCGAGCGGTTCTAAGCGGTTCTAGGCACGACCGCTACGGTCGGAGGTTCGAATCCTGCCTCGGGCATGGATGTGTGTGTGATGGCCTTAGGTTGGTCAGGTTTAAGTAGTTCTAAGTTCTAGGGGACTGATGACCTCACAAGTTAAGTCCCATAGTGCTCAGAGCTATTTGGACCATTTGATTTATGGCTTCGACAGCACGTTTTTCTGTTACGGGCACTCTGATGAGTGGATTTGGAGTTCCAGGTCACCCTGCAATTCCCAGCGCACGGAGCTCTCTTCGCGTTGTTTTCCTGCTGCTGGCAGGTTGCGCGAGTGTAGCGTTCAATTGTGCAGTGACATTTGCGGCCGTCGTCCCCTTATTTTTCGTCGCAAACCTCTTCAATGGATTTCCGGCGGGATCAGAGATTTTCTCTGCCTCGTGATGACTGGGTATTGTGTGATGTCCTTAGGTTAGTTAGGTTTAAGTAGTTCTAAGTTCTAGGAGACTGCTGACCATAGATGTTAAGTCCCGTAGTGCTCAGAGCCATTTGAACCTCTTCAATGTCCTTCTGTCACGATCACCCAAGAAACGCTTTCGTCCGCATTGTGACTCGGCAAATGATTTTCTTTCCCGCATTCCCTTTATGCCGTGTAAATCATCGATACGTGGCCTCTGAAGCTTAACTTCGGCTCCCTTGGTTACTGAAGCACTCACCGTTCGAGCACCAATACTTTACTCACGTTCGAAACCACATAGCTCTGACATAATGCAGTCACAACCAACGTGTGGATTCCATCGCATGACATTTATTTCCGTAAACGAATAAGTAAGATTTGCTGCAATGTAGTGTATCACGTTCTATTCCTTTGCTATTAACCCAAGAATAACGGAACATAAATACACTACTGGCCATTAAAATTGCTACACCACGAAGATGACGTGCTACAGACGCGAAATTTAACCGACAGGAAGAAGATGCTGTGATATGCAAATGATTAGCTTTCAGAGCATTCACACAAGGTTGGCGCCGGTGGCGACATCTACAACGTGCTGACATGAGGAAAGTTTCCAACCGATTTCTCATACACAAACAGCAGTTGACCGGCGTTGCCTGGTGAAACGTTGTTGTGCTGCCTCGTGTAAGGAGGAGAAATGCGTACCATCACGTTTCCGACTATTGATAAAGGTCGGATTGTAGCCTATCGCGATTGCGGTTTATCGTATCGCGACATTGCTGCTCGCGTTGGTCGAGATCCAATGACTGTTAGCAGAATATGGAATCGGTGGGTTCAGGAGGGTAATACGGAACGCCGTGCTGAATCCCAACGGCCTCGTATCACTAGCAGTCGAGATGACAGGCGTCTTATCCGCATGGCTGTAACGCATCGTGCAACCACGTCTCGATCCCTGAGTCAACAGATGGGGACGTTTGCAAGACAACAACCATCTGCACGAACAGTTCGACGACGTTTGCAGCAGCATGGACTATCAGCACGGAGACCATGGCTGCGGTTACCCTTGACGCTGCATCACAACAGACAGGAGCGCCTGCGATGGTGTACTCAACGACGAACCTGAATGCACGAATGGCAAAACGTCGTGTTTTCGGATGAATCCAGGTTCTGTTTACAGCATCATTATGGTCGCATCCGTGTTTGGCGACATCGCTGTGGACGCACATTGGAAGCGTGTATTCGTCATCGCCATACTGGCTTACACGTCTTGGTCACCTCTTGTTCTCATTGACGGCACTTTGAACGGTGCAAGTTACATTTCAGATGTGTTGCGACCCGTGGCTCTACCCTTCATTCGATCCCTGCGAAATCGTACATTTCAGCAGGATAATGCACGACCGCATGTTGCAGGTCCTGTACGGGATACAGAAAATGTTCGACTGCTGCCCTGGCCAGCACATTCTCCAGATCTCTCACCAATTGAGAACGTCTGGTGAATGGTGGCCGTCACAATACGCCAGTCACTACTCTTGATGAACTGTGGTATCGTGTTGAAGCTGCATGGGCAGCTGTACCTGTACACGCCATCCGAGCTCTGTTTGACTCAATGCCCAGGCGTATCAAGGTAGTTATTACGGTCAGAGGTGGTTGTTCTGGGTACTGATTTCTCAGGATCTATGCACCCATATTGCGTGAAAATGTAATCACATGTCAGTTCTAGTATATTATATTTGTGGAATGAATACCCGTTTATCATCTGCATTTCTTCTTGGTGTAGCAATTTTAATGGCCAGTAGTGTACATAAAGTTAAAATGTTCTGGGTTGTTAGGCCGCTTCATATTTCCTTTAAAAGAATCGGCGTTTCGACCCCTCTTCTGGGATCTTCTTCAGTATCTTCCGGTGTCCACTATTGCTAGAACAGAACTAGTGGACACCGGAAGATCCTGATGAAGATCCCAACAAAGGGGTCGAAACGTCGATTATTTTAGAGGAAATATGACGCGTCCTAACAACCCAGCAAATTTTAACTTTAGTAACAACGGCCACAAAAGCCTGCAGACTTACATAAATGCATAGTCCTTGCAATTGTCTTCCGTGAGAACTTTAAACCGCGCCAGATAAGGCGACGTAAGTGTGGTGCGTCGAGACAAAAAAGCGGCAGAGAAAGCGCCGTCGCAAGTTGTTCTTCCCCCACACAAGCTCACAGTTTTTCAGGTTATTAGCCAGTGTAAGTCACAAATGACAAATTAATTTGTGCTGTGCCAGCTGAGCCTATAAGGCACAGTTTATTACGTTTTGAGGTAGTATAAAACGCTGTTTGCAGCCGATGTTCTAATCTAACTTCCAGCTGTGTTACTTCCGAGTAACCTCCCTATTCTCCTCCTGTTTTTTGTTGTGCTTTGCGAAAGTTTTGTCATCTCCAAAATCTCACGACAGCAATCAGACTGCATTATTAACAGGTCATGTTCAGTGTTTGGGAGGCTATGTTTCAGGGCAGAAACGAGGTTCTTAATCGTATATGACACTCAGGTTCAGTTTCAAAAGGAGTGGCAGGCCTCCTTTAAACATATAGAGAAACTCGTAACAACCGTTCTCAATGTTAAACTCGATCGTGATAGTGAGACTGCAGGTAGCTGAGAAACTAGACGCTAAGGCTAATGGCAGCGTGGCTAATTTGCTTGGGTAAACAGTAGGCGCGGGACAGCGCATTGAGATGCGCGCTCCGCGTGCGGCGTGTCGTGACTGGGGCTCTGCCAACGCCGGAGGGGATGCGGCCAGGAGGCGGCTTCGCTGCCAGCACGTGCCGTCTGCTCCAGTAAAGACGGCCTCACGCACGACGTGAGCGCCAGCGTCAGGCTGGGCGTGCTGTGGCATAACCGACTGGGTCTACAAACCGATTCGCACTTGATTATTTTTTCGTTCAGTTAGCTTTTTCAGTCGAATGAAACAACCGAATGAAATAAGTCGTTGCGGGCACGTCATTACATGAATGTTTTTCAGTCACTCTCCGTGTTTGTATGGTTTCCATTAGTGTGAGAAAACCGACTAATGCAAGTCACTGATGGTTATGTTTGCCATACGGATGCTTTCACACAGTCTCTGGATAGTAGTGTTTTCGTTTACATAGTTGTTCAACCTTTTCGGTTATACACTTAAAGGTAGAAAAAAATCGACGCATCGCGAAGGATTTACCCGAATGGGACGGAAATCGGCATATACAATTTCAGAAAGAGTAGTGATTTCCAGAATGATATTTTCACTCTGCAGCGGAGTGTGCGCTGATATGAAACTTCCTGGCAGATTAAAACTGTGTGCCCGACCGAGACTCGAACTCGGGACCATTGCCTTTCGCGGGCAAGTGCTCTACCATCTGAGCTACCGAAGCACGACTCACGTCCGGTACTCACAGCTTTACTTCTGCCAGTATCTCGTCTCCTACCTTCCAAACTTTACAGAAACTCTCCTGCGAACCTTGCAGAACTAGCACTCCTGAAAGAAAGGATATTGCGGAGACATGGCTTAGCCACAGCCTGGAGGAGGTTTCCAGAATTAGAATATCACTCTGCAGCGGAGTGTGCGCTGATATGAAACTTCCTGGCAGATTAAAACTGTGTGCCCGACCGAGACTCGAACTCGGGACCATTGCCTTTCGCGGGCAAGTGCTCTACCATCTAGGCTACCGAAGCACGACTCACGTCCGGTACTCACAGCTTTACTTCTGCCAGTATCTCGTCTCCTACCTTTATTTATTTATTCAAGAGAAAGAGCTTCACAAATTGAGCAAGTCAGTAACGCATTCGTCAACCTCTGGTCCTTACACGAGCAGTTATGCTGCTTCGTATTGATTGACGGAATTGTTCGATGTCCTCCTGAAGGATGTCGTGCCAAATTCTGTCCAACTGTACCGTTATATCGTCAAAATTCCCAGCTCTTTGAAGGACCTTGCCCACAATGCTGCAAACGTGTTCAGTTGGGGGGAGATCCGGTGACCTTGCTGGCCAAGGTAGAATTTGTCAAGCACGAAGACAAGCACTAGTCCAAGTGACCATTATCTTGTTTAAAGGATGGTTTGGCGAGAATGGCAACAAAATCGGCGTAAAATATCGTCGACGTGCCGCTGTGCTGTAATGGTGCCGCAGATGACAGCCAAAGGCGTCCTGCTGTGAAAAGAAGTGGCAGCCCAGATCATCACTCCTGCTTGTCGGACAGTATGGTGGGCGACATAAGTTTGGTATCCCAACGTTCTCTGGGGTGTCTCCAGACACGTCTCCAGACAGGTCTTCAATGTCCGTCGAGGCTCAGTTCGAAGTGGGACTCGTCACTGAAGACAATTATACCCCAGTCACTGAGATTCCAGCCGAAGAAGTGTCTCGAGACGCCACAGACAGCAGTGCGATACCACGCTGACTGTCGCCCACCAAACGGGCCGAATCGGGAGTGATGGTCTGGGGTGCGATTTTTTTTTTTTTTTCATAGCAGCAACCCTTTGATTTTCATCCGCGGCATCCTTACAGCACAGCGTTACGTCGAGATATTCTACACCACGGTTTGTTGCTATTGATGCCAAATTCAGCAACACAATGCCCGCCCGCACATGGCGAGAGTTTCTGCTGTTTGTCTTCCTGCTTGAAAAACCCTACCACGGCCAGAGAGATTGGCAGATGTCTCCCCAGTCGAGAACGTTTGGAGTATGATGGGCAGGGTCCTCCAACCAGTTCGATATTTTGACGACCAAACGCGCCAGATATACAGAATTTGGCACGATATCCCTCAGGAGGACATACAAAAACCCAACCATTTCGGTATTTTGATGACCTAATGCGCCATTTGTACAGAATTTGGTATGATATCTCCCAGGAGGACATCCTACAACACCATCAGTCAATGCCAAGCATAATAACTGTTTGCATCAGGGGCAAGTTGTACCACAGCTTTATTGACTTCCTGAACTCGTGAAGCTCATTCTCTTGAATAAATCATACAATTTTCTGAAATTCTAATCATTGGTTTTTTTTAGTCCTAGAGTTTACATGGGCCATGATTAGGGTTACCAACTTTGTCAGAAATAATTAACGCATCTTATTTCAAGGAAGAGCAAATCGAAAGTAATATTTATGAAAAGTATTTAATATTTCATGTACTGTATTTGTTGACCAGGGGACCTGCCCGGACTGATGTGCACGTTATCATGCGCGTCAGCCCACGATCGATTCCGCCTTGCGGATTAACGACAAGACTCAGTTTGGCGGCCAGGTTTGATGTAGTTTTTAGGCGGTTTCCCACATCCAACTAGTTGGATAGCGGGCTGGTACTCGCTTAAGTTACACGATTCACCAACGTTTCGAAGACGTTCACACATTTTCACATGGAATAACACCATACCTCCCTAGAGGGAGGAGGGCGGTGTTTGGGGGAGGGAGCCGCTGTAGCCGAGCGGTTTGTAGGGGCTTCAGTCCGGAACTGCGCAGATGTAGGTTCGAATCCTGCCTCGGGCATGGATGTGTGTGATGTCCTTAGGTTAGTTAGGGTTAAGTAGTTCTAAGTTCTAGGCGATTGATGACATCAGATGTTAAGTCCCATAGTGCTCAGAGCCATTTGAACAATTTTGCGGGGGGGGGGGTGGGAGGGGGGGCGATAGGTAATGCATCAGGCCTTCCTAACAATAAAATTGCCAAATGAATATTAAGTGAAGATAAGCGAAAGGCAGGAAATAGAACTTAAGTACGAATATTTCGTTCTTCAGTCATTAACTATCAAATTTGTCGGGTTTTAAAAGTTTAATAACTGGTGCTACATTGTGAATTTATATTTAAATAAATGAACGACTACTTTTTAATTTGTATTTACTGAATCTCTGTCTGTTTTTCTTCCCACGAGTTTGCACTCATTCTCTTTCTGTAAATGTTGAGGTGACGTAAACAGAAAGCATATTGGATACAACATTTTTAATTGTTTGGTCACTTAATCACTTGATTTTAGGCACATATTGTCACGTTTCGTAAACATTTCTTCGTGAAAAATATTTGTTATCATTCATCAATTTTGTTGAGTAGTTAAGCAGCCCAGCATTCGCTCAGACCAGTGTGGGAAATCTCCTAAAATAACACTTAGACTGGTCAGCATAACAACACAAAACACCGCAGACTGGTTTCGCTTGAAAAGAAAGAATGAATATTCAACAATATGCAAACTACAACAGACTGTATCGACTGTTTTCATTCCCACAGACTGGTTTCACTCGAAAGAAACGAAAGAATAATAATCTACCGAATCTACTCTTTTCATTCACTTGTTTCCATAGACTGGTTTCACTCTAAAGAAGAATGATGAACCGACACGCCAAACTACAACCTTTCTCTGCCTCGTGATGACTGGGTGTTGTGTGATGTCCTTAGGTTAGTTAGGTTTAAGTAGTTCTAAGTTCTAGGGGACTGATGACCATAGATGTTAAGTCCCATAGTGCTCAAAGCCATTTGAACCATTTTTGAAAACTACAACCGAATGAGTCGGCTGTAATCCCACAATCTGCTGGCTCGATTCTTTTCACTCACTTGTTGCCAATTCTAGTATCCAACATGGCTCGTGAGCTCCCAGAAACGAACACGCGCTATGTGCTCGCCAACGTAGTTCGCGAACATAGTGCTGTCCAGTGTCCACTGTGTGGTAAATCCGGCACGGCATTTACACTGATTTTATACAGAGGATGTTTCCCATACGACGCAACCGCTGTGTCCGACGTTGCTCGGGAAACAGTACCCGGCGGCCTAGTTCTGATCGCCGATGACACTACGGCACGTTTCTCGCATTCTGGCGCGTAGTGTATTGTTTCTTTTTTGGGAGGGGGGAGAGAGAAAGAGCGTCTTAGAAGGAAGTCTGAGAAAACTGTTGCGCCATTTAAAAGTTTAGACTCTAGTGTCAGCAACGTCTCCTCGCAGAGTTGTGGAAGACTTCAGTATGAAAACTTACAAACTAACGGTAGGGCATCGACTAATTGTAGCGGCTGCGGCGGTACGAGGGGTTCTGCTTAGTTGCTGGAGCCTCAGAGCTACTCAGCGACAATGTTAGTGTTTCATAAGATTTACCAAGTGAGGTGATTTCGTTGTAAGACATTGGACTCCTAGCTGGGAGGACAGCAGTGAAACCCTCATCCGGTCATCCAGAGTCTGCTTTTATGAGATTTCCCTTAACTGCATAAAGCGAATACTGAGATGGTTCGTCTGACAGAGCACGACCGAGTCCCTTCCCCGATGTTCGCCGACAGTTCATGCCGTACACTACCTGATCAAAAGTATCCAGATACCTGTAAGTCGACCATAACATGTGTTGTGTCCTCCTTTCTGCTTTATGATGGCTCGAACTTTTCTGGTAACACTTTCAGTGAGGTACCTCTGAGTATCTATGGAGCAATGGCGGCGCAGTCTTCCACAACGAGAGAAGGTAGCGATGTCAGACGCTGGGATCTGGAACGAATTTCTAACTCACCTCAGAGGTGTTCTGTTTGGTTCAGCTCGAGACTCTGGGCAGACCAGTACATTTCAGGAATGTTATTGTCCACGAACCATTGCCTCGCAGACACTACTTTATGACAGGGTCCATTCTCATGCAGTCCGTTTCCGTATGTTCGTTTACTATAGGCAGTACGCATTGGTGCAAAATGTCTTCTTGTCCTTCCGCATTTGTTTTCTTACGCGCAATGAGGGGCTCACACCCTAACCGCGAAAAACACCCACATATCGTAACATAACGACTTCTGAACTGCACTGTGAAACACATGATGGCAGGTAACGTTCTCCAGGCATTTATCAAACCCAAAACTTTTCATCGGATTGGCACAGCATTTAACGTGGTTCATCACTGAATATCAATCTTTTCCAGTCGCGACGGTGTCATATCGTCCAAAATTCAGGGTGTCACACCACAGGCGACAAAGCGCATTGATACCACAGCCATTATTGATGTCTCGCTACAGCCCACAATGACGAATGGGAGAGGCTAAAGAAGACACATTCCCTCTCTCATCACAGCAGCGCATCCTCACGGAGGTCGATATAGAGTCGAGCATAGAAGTGCTTTGACAGCGGCCTTGACGCAGTGGATACACCGGTTCCCGTCAGATCACCGAAGTTAAGCGCTGTCGGGCGTGGCCGGCACTTGGATGGGTGCACTCAGCCTCTTGTTGCCAATTGAGGAGCTACTCGACCGAATAGTAGCGGCCCTGGTCAAAGAAAACCATAATAACGACCGGGAGAGCGGTGTGCTGACCACACGCCCCTCCTATCCGCATCCTCACTGAGGATGACACGGTGGTCGGATGGTCCCGATGGGCCACTTGTGGCCTGAAGACGGAGTGCTTGCTTAATAGGATTACTTTACCCCAGTTCGTGACATCAGCGGAAGCAGTCAACATCACTGAGACTAAAGAGTTATTCAAGTCTCAGTTACAAACGTATTTTTGTAAATGTTGAACATTGTACTTCAATATGATAGTTTGTTAATTAGTGCATCAAGTGATGTGACGTTTGTAAATAATAAATAACTCCTGTGGCAAAGGAGTGTATCAAGTTAAGTGAATCTTTTTATTCATTCGTGTAATAAAGTGAGCTAATATTTCAAAGGTTCAAATGGCTCTGAGCACTATGGGGCTCAACTGCTGAGGTCATCAGTCCCCTAGAACTTAGAACTACTTAAACCTAACTAACCTAAGGACATCACACACATCCATGCCCGAGGCAGGATTCGAACCTGCGACCGTAGCGGTCTCGCGGTTCCAGACTGTAGCGCCTAGAACCGCACGGCCACTCCGGCCGGCAATATTTCATATATTGTAGTTCAATGAGCTATCTCCAAAGCAATCAAGGGACCCAGAGTTATGGCTGGGCAGTTGTTGTTTCGTTTGGTCATAACACACTGTCCACTGCTGTCGCTCCTTACATCCCCTCAAGTGTCACCTAACACTGGCTAAAGAAATGTTTTACCTCTAAAGAAATGTTTGACTTATGAGGAGCTGCGCGACCGTTGTACTCCTTAAGCACAGTCATTGTTCTACCTGGACTGCTGGTACCACTTTGCAACTCAACGACTGATTCCTTCCTCTGATTTCATGCGGATTTTTTACAACCACCCTCAGCAATACTCGGCGGTCGTTGTCTGTCTGCACATGAAGTGTACCTCGCCTTGGTTTAGCTGTGGTTGTTCTTTCCCGTTTCCACTTCTCACTCACAACAGCAACAGTCGACATGGAGAGCTTTAGAAAGATTGAAATGGCCCTGATGGATTCGTTAGTCAAGTGTTATCCAATGACCCGTACACAATCGATGTCACTGGACTCTTCTGATCGAACCACCCTGCTGTTAACAGCTCCACAATACACCCCGCCTCCTTATATACTGGCAGGACGGCCTCTTTTGACATCTGGTGGTCAATTCTGCATTACACAGCGGTATTTGGATGCTTTTGATCAGTGTACGAGGGTAATCCCAAAAGTAAGGTCTTCTATCTTTTTTATAAGTACATAGACCTGTTTATTTCTACAATGGCTTACATCAGTTTACAGTTTGAAGATTTAGCTATTTTTCGACATAATCACCATTTCTGGTGATGCAATTTTGTAGACGCTGTGGCAGTTTTTTTACGCCCATGTCATACCAGCTCGCCGCCATGCTGTTCAGAAAGTTATGAACCTCTTCTTTCACCTCGTCGTCGGAGGTGAATCGCTGGGACCACAGTTGACGCTGACAGGTACTGTGAGATTGTGAAAAAACTCAAACGGGCAATTCAGAACCGGAGAAGAGGAATGTTGAGCAAGAGCGTACACATTCTCCATGACAGTGCACGCCCACACATCACTCGGCAAACCGTTGCTCTCCTACAACAGTTTCAGTGGAACATAGGAACATAAACGCCCACCCACCCTATAGTATATATAGCGCCGGCCCCGGATCGAATCCGCCCGGCGGATTAACGACGACGGCCGGTGTGCCGGCCAGCCTGGATGTGGTTTTTAGGCGGTTTTCCACGTCCTACTATGTGAATACCGAGCTGGTCCCCACGTCCCGCCTCCGTTACACGACTCGCAAACATTTCAAACACATTTACGATTTACACTAGACGCAGACGGCTGGGATACACTAATTCCGTCCTGGAGGCGGGGGGGGGGGGGGGGGGGGGGGCGTATGGAGTGGCAGCAGGAAGGGCATCTGGCCACCCCTTAAAATTAACCATGCTGGCCATGCGCACAATGCAGGACAACGGCAGAAGCGAAAGAACTCTTTAGTGCGAGGTATTCTGACATATTAAATTCTACACAACGTCTCTGGATTCTGTCGATGTCTGTTGTCAAGTCTACTCGATAAGGAGTCAAAGCACTGGGGTTGTACTCTAAAATAGTCAGTATTAATGTATTCACTTGACTTTAGTGTTGCACTGCACTTGTTCAAAATCTCCCAACCAATGGCACATGAAAACAACAGTGCATAAATAAACTAAAATTCACCAGTTGCCGACATCAAGTCATTTACTAAACTACTGACCCAGCTTAAAAAAAAATCACTTTCCCTTTCTAGTGACACAAGCTTTCCTGTGAAGCATAATGGCCGGCCGCTGTGACCGAGCGGGTCTAAGCGCTTCAGTCTGGAACTTCGCTGCTGCTACGGTCGCAGGTTCGAATCCTGCCTCGGGCACGGATGTGTGTGATGTCCTTAGGTTTGGCCGGTATTACACTATCAAATTTCTTTGTCAAAGATTTGATTAATGATGTGATCAAATATTCCGTCAAATATATTTGACAAAGATCTTTGACGTAGCGCTAGAAGGTGTATTACACTGTCATCCTATTTTTCGTCAAAGTTCAAGATGGCTGACAACAACAACTTGTTATTAACCGCAGAAATTGCATGTACCACAATTGCTTTGTGTGCACATGCGGAAGAGAAGTGAGGGAAAATAAGGAAACATACCTGGATGAAGCCGTGGGTTGTACGACGATACGATGAAAGCATTCAACAAAACTTGTTGCGTGAGGTTATAGTGGAGGACGTCAAGTCGTACATCAATTACTTAAGAATGGATGAGCATACATTTCTGTATGTGCTCAGTGAAGTGTATCCTCATATCACAAAGCACAATATTCACTTAAGAACTGCTACATCTGAAGAAGACAGGCTCACTGTTACCCTGCGATTCCTTGCTACAGGGGAGGGTTGGGTTAGGTTCGGTCAGGTCAGGTCAGGTCAGGTCTCCAATCTTCTTAATCTATTTTTGTATTCAGGGTGCCTCACGTTGTAAAGCGCCTCATCAGCTTCATCCATCTCTATTAATTTTGTAGTTGTCGGCACACACCAATTGTATTTACCGGCAATGTTTATAAAAACACTACAGACTACAGAACGCTGCAGCGATGCTAGCGCTCCATGTGGTAACATATCACATTGCAGTGAACAGAAGACAAGCGACCTCTTTGATCAAATCTACAGCGAGGCCCTAGATTTGATCAAATATTGGACGCCATTTGACAAAGTTCCCTATTACACCATCAAATATCTTTGACAAAGGTTTTTGACAAAGAAATTTGATAGTGTAATACCGGCCTTAGTTAGGTTGAAGTAGCTGTAAGTCTAGGGGACTGATGACCTCAGATGTTAAGTCCCATAGTGGTGGTGGTGGTTAGTGTTTAACGTCCCGTCGACAACGAGGTCATTAGAGACGGAGCGCAAGCTCGGGTTAGGGAAGGATTGGGAAGGAAATCGGCCGTGCCCTTTCAAAGGAACCATCCCGGAATTTGCCTGAAACGATTTAGGGAAATCACGGAAAACCTAAATCAGGATGGCCAGAGACGGGGTTGAACCGTTGTCCTCCCGAATGTGAGTCCAGTGTGCTAACCACTGCGCCACCTCGCTCGGTAAGTCCCATAGTGCTTAGAGTCATTTGAACCATTTGAAGCGTAATTGATTATATTAGTCAAAACATTTTTCGAGCCATTCGCAGATCGGGTAAATACTTTACATGATCGTATCTTAATTACTAATCGAAAAATCTAGTGTATGGTAGGCTTCATGTCGGAAGGAAGCTAGAACCGCGGGAAAGGGGAATAGTTGCGTGGAGGGGCAAGGGTTTGCTCACGTCGCGAGGAAAGCTACCTGTTGACCTGCCTCTGCGAGATATCGTGTGTGACCAAAGCAAGCTTTGTTTCTCAGGAGTGGTTTTCCCCGTAGACCTTATTGGCGAAGCAACGGTATCCACATCTAGAAGAGCCGCTAGAGCGGAAGCTGCGTGGCATATTGCATTATTGTGGTACATAATACCGTTATGGCGCCGTGCGGGAATGGCTGGGAGCAGATTGCAGAACCTCGTCGACATATGAGTGTACCATTTTCCACTGTAGTGTAGAAACGCGGCAAATGATTGGCAGCTGTTACTGTCAAACTGCTGCGTCACAGCGAGATTACTACGACCTCACAATGCAGGTCTGCTACGTCGCATCGATGAGGTATAGAATGCTCAAGGCGGAGATACGGAACTTTAGATTAGTGCTCACAATTGAGAGAACACTCACTGTGCAATCATTTTGAAACTCTGAAAACACACGCCTCGTGCTTTTTTTCCCTTTTTTTTACACTAGAATTCTCGGTGTTTTTCTGCAAGCATCTGCCAACTTATATTGTTTAAATTAACATTCAGATACACATATGACAATAATAATGAAAATAATGACATCCGGAAGTAATGCTCGATGAAATGTGTAATGTCATTCGTGGTGTAAGGAAAAGAAAGAAGACCCAGATGATTTTTCAGTAGAAATCGTTAAAGCTGAAGGAAAAGTAATACAAAAGTAATTTGAAAAAAAAAAAACCTATTTGCAGAAAATATGCACAGAAAGAAAGTGCGCCCAAAGCGTAATGGTTTTACTTCACCAAGAAAAACGACGGGAAAGACGTTGAAACTTGTATCCATCAAATGCACTGGCCGTCAGACATATAAATGTG
This sequence comes from Schistocerca serialis cubense, assembly GCF_023864345.2. Taxonomy (NCBI): domain Eukaryota; kingdom Metazoa; phylum Arthropoda; class Insecta; order Orthoptera; family Acrididae; genus Schistocerca; species Schistocerca serialis. The sequence continues at coordinate 349,118,404 of NC_064639.1, forward strand.
GCAGGAAGAGGACCCCCTACCACGGAGTAGTTGCTGTTATAAGGTTGCTTTCTTGCACGCAGCAGCTATATAGTTTTGTCACAGCTATGACAAAAATAGATGGCAACACAGGTTAGCAACAACTTATAACGATTTATTAATGGTAGCCCTACAATATTTAACTGCAGTATCAAGTGTGTGCCTTCCAATATACTTGTACAGATCTGTCTTTAAACATTGCAAATGAACCGTGACTAAAATCACCTGTACGACGTCTGGCTGGAATCTGCTTGGCGGTGACTGCAGATGGGTCCTGACACTCGTTGAGACACGATTGTTTTTTCTATTTTTGTGACGTTACGCGGATCTGTTACATAATCCTTGTGTGCACCCTCTCTGGAGTCTGCCTAAAGCGTAGGCAGCTCTGTGCTCTTCTATATCCCGTATTTCCTGAAGGACACAGCAGAACTGCCTCCTGTCCATAACGTAAAACATATCCTTGAGATTTATCACAAACAGTATGGAAAAATAAGAACAAACTGGATTTAGAAGGGAGTACAGCACTTCTTCTTGTTCTTCGTCTGTAAGCCTATCTTGTCCTCTTCCATATGAAGACATGCGCGGAAAAACGGGCTAACCCTCAAATGTAAAAGCTTAGAGATAAGTGTTGCCATCTGTTACTGGGTAGGGGAACTATCAAAATTGACATTGGTCTCGCCCCTAAATATCCTAATGTGATATTTAGGGGTGAGACCAATATCAATTTTGATAGTTCCCGTACCCAGCAACAGGTGGCAACACTTATACCTGTTTTTACATTAGAGGGTTTGCCCGTTTTTGGGCGCATCTCTTTATATGTTTCCAATATCTTCGATTTTGAGCCACCTGGTACCATCGTATCTCAGCCACCAGTTTCACGTCTTCAAGCCATCTCTTTGAGGGTCTTCCAATGCCTGTCTTGTGGTCCCATGGTCTCCAGTGTACAATTTGAGGGGTTCACCTACTGTGATCTTGTCGAGCAACGTGTCCGAAACGTATCCACTTCAGGCTTGAAATTCTCTCAAGGAGGTCTGTTACCTTCGTTCTCCTTCTAAGATCCTCTGATCGAATCCTATGCCTGAGACTGACTGCTAGCATACGTCGCTCCATGGCTTTTTGTGTGCTCTTTCGCTTACTACCACTTGCCTTGATCTGGATCATAGTTTCCAAGCTGTAGGTTGTAACTGGTAGTAAACACGTATTATATACCTTAGTCTTCATGTGTTTTGGGACACCGCTGTTGGCCAGGACAAATTTTAGTTTCTGGAAAGCTGCTCAGCTCAGTTCTATTCTATGAGGACTTTCTGCATTTCTATTGTTTTCCCCTAGTCTAACTTCATCAACAGCTTCTATAAACTTCTATCCTACCGTAAGTGGTTGGTTGTCTGAGCTTAATATTTTTGTTTTATTGATGTTTATTTCGAAGAAAATTTTTGCAGGGGCAAATTCTTGGATCATACCCTCTTTAGTGGTTCCAGATCTTCCCTTATAAGCACAACTTCGTCGGCAAAGTGCAGCTGTTTCAGATACGAGCCATTGATTTTTAATCCTCTGTTATTCCAGTCCAGCGATTTTAATACATCTTCCAGTGAAAGAGTAAACAGTTTCGGGAATATGGTGTGTAACCTCCCCACAAAATATTTAAAAGGAATGTAATGACAATACTTAATACAAATGGGAGCCGAGTGTAACCTCCCCACCGAAATTTGAAAGAGAGAAACACGACAATATTTAGTTATGAATGCTAATGGACATTGCTCTAAGCGTAACCTGCCCACAATGAAATGTACTGACAATGGCAACAAAAATGTGAAATTCGCAATCTGACTCAAATATAAATTCTTCACAAAATTTAAAGTCCGTTCAGTGACAAGAAAATTCAATTAAACCGAGATATCGGTTTTTGGCCCTGTGTAAAAACAATCAGAATTAAAGTCTTACCTCAGAATAAATGGATGTCACATATCTGCTCTTGTTGTTGCGCACCACTTGGAGGAACTGCATTGCAAATAATAATATTCTCCCTTTTTTTTTTTTTTTGTAATTCTAGTGAAATTTTTCTTCAAAAGAAGTGGAATGAAATGGGAAGTGCAACGAGGTCTTTAGTTCAATAAAAAATTAAATTTTTGAGAAAATGCTTTTGAAATAAAAAATTATTATTGGGAGACTTGTTGGAGAATAATTACAATAAATAAAATTTTTCATTATCTAATGATTATATTAATTAACAGTATACCTTATTCCTCATCGTGACCAGTGTTGCCGACCGCCTACATCACACAACCGCACTGGGCTGCTACTACTGACCGACCGCTCTGCATGACGACTACAGACTGAGTACTGCTCTCAACTAGACAGAGCTACAGACTCGCAACGACTGAACTGACAGACTCGCAACGACTGAACTGACAGACTCGCAACGACTGACTGACTGCTACTCTGCATAGCGACAACTAACTCGCAAAGACCACTACTGACTGAGAACCGCTCGCAACACTCGCGCGGTCAAGCGCATACTCTCTGGTCACAGATGCTACAATGCCTCGCCATCGCTGCTGCGTTACATACGTGTTTCATAACCCTCCACTCGGGGGGCAAAAATTTGGCAGCGATGGTGAGTCATTTGGACTTGCCAAGCGCGGCAAAATTTTTCTTCAATTAACAAAATCCTACAACTTACAGAATATTTAAATGTTGTGCACACGCACTAAGTACAAAATATATCAGACAAGGACAAAATGTGAATACTAAACATAGTAGTAAATCAGAAAAAAGTATATACAAACTTTTTGACAGATAAAGTGCACAGGCACTGAAAAAATTCTTTAGCATATGCAGAACAAATAAACAGACTGGCAAGAATAATTAGATGTAGTACATAAAGTAAATGTTGTGCACACGCACTAAGTACAAAATATATCAGACAAAGACAAAATGTGAGTACAAAACATAGTAGCAAATCAGAAAAGTATATACAAATTATTTGACAGATAACAAAGTGCACAGGCACTGAAAAAATTCTTTAGCATATTCAGAACAAATAAACAGACTGGCAAAAAATATTATGTTGACAAGTGTACATGCACTGAAAAATGTCTTTAGCATTTTCACAACAAATAAACATAATGGCAAAAAAAAAATTCATGTCCAAAGTGCACATGCACTGAAAAATGTCTTTAGTATTTTCACAACAAATAAACATAATGGCAAACATCATGTCGACCAGTGACATAAGTGTACTCACACTGGAGTTTAGCGAATCGAAAAATGTATAACCTATGAACATAAATGATGTTACCAAAAAAAAAATTTTTTCTTTATGTGACAAGAATCAGGATAGGAAAGGGAAGGATTGCATCATGGTTGTAGCACTTTAGATTGCACACAGCTGCTCTGAAAGTCCATATCTTTCCACAGTAGTACAACACCAAGTGACACAACTTGAAGTTCTTTTCCCATCAGAATTTATCAGTGTAGCCAAGACACTGAACTGTCGTAGTAATGTTCCATGTTTTCATTTTGGCAGTACATTAGGTACACCAAACAGTGGGACCATAATAATGTCTTCATCGCTCATGGTGGTGGACAGCATGTCGTGTCAACACCACACTCTTACAAGGCACACCAACGTAGAATTAGTGCAAAACCAAATATAGTGCTCCATGATCACTGGGATAAACAGGACAAATGGACATTGCAGTAATTCAGGGTAGTCAGCTTATGAGGTGAAGGACATCAAGTCACATAATATTGACAATTACAGTCTTCATTGATAGTTCGTGGCATTCATAGCCCAGTTATTGAACATTTCTGTACCAAGTATGTAGTATTACAGAAAAATGTTCATTAATTGTTTTACATAGAATCAGTAATCTTCTTTTCCTAGTTACAAAGCATTATTAAATAATCGCATTCTTTTCCAGTTACAGTGTATAATTAAGAATCATTAACCTTTTCCTAATTACAGTTAATTAATCATTTGTCATTAATTAATCATTTGTCTAATTACAGTTAATTAATCATTTGTATAATTACAGTTAATTAATCATTTGTCGTTAATTAATCATTTGTCTAATTACAGTTAATTAATTAATCATTTGTAGCCTTAATTAATTACAAAGCATTATTAAACAGTACCATAGTTAATTAATTATGTGTCATTCCAATCTATTAAGAATCATTAGTCTTTTCCTAATTACAAAGCATTATGAAACAGTCACATTCATTTCAAATTACAAAGTATCAACATTGGAAACAAGAGCTAATCAATGGCATAATTAATAACAATTTCGTTGATTGACATTAATTATTGGCACTCAGTGGCCATCAAGTATTGAATAGAATAAAACATAGTTCATCATTCAGTATTATTCAGATCATTACAAAGTCATTATTAAAAATCAGTTAATTACAGTCAAATCATTAGTAATCACAGGCATTACAATAAACAGTAGCAGTTATTAGCTAGTGACAAAGCATTATTTTGAATATAGTCTCATTAAGAGGTCATTACTCGAGTGACATGCTATTCAGAGTTGATCAGTATTATTCAGAATTATCATAAACTAGTGACATTATGTGGGACTGGTAATACATTTTTTTGGTAGCAATGCATTGCGTTGGGATCGATAATTAATTGCTGAGGCATAATACTTTTTGCTTTTGACCTATTGCTGCAAATGAGGATAGGTAACGTCATTCGTCATGAGTCAGCTGTAGCAAGATTATGTAACAAGGCAGTACATGTGATCACATTTATAAATGATAAACACAAATGGGTAAAAAATATAAAAATGCAAGTACTAGAACAGGTATAATAAGTAACAGGTTTAGTAAGTGTCATGAAAAACTTCTCCTGGAAAAAGTACAAAAACGGATTATTGACCTGAAAGAAGAAACGCACACTATGCTGAAAAGTAGTGAACTTCGAATTAACAAGTAGTGAAATGTGTATAAAATGTGTTCCATAGCTGTCCTTTCCAAAACTTTCCGTCATCCTACTATGCAATGTAACACCTGCTGTCAAAGCAAACCGCAACAAATACTTAAATAACTACGTGGCATAAAGAAAAAAAAAACTTCATTATCCATATCATCATAACTTCACCATTATCATCACCTGTAGAGAAAAACTTCATTATTCATAATACCATTTCCTTCATCATTATTCATCAGTATTCACTATCATCTGCAAAAAATCACTTCATTACTCATTACATAACTATTCCTTATCTCTAGCATATTTCATCACTAAAAATAAGATGTGTAGTTCTCTCTGACAGCCTGCATCAATCACCTTGTATTCTGAAAGAAAAAATTAGTTAAGACTGCTATTCTGTGATGAGTATAGTATAGTCTTGTTAATGCTTGTTAATCCTGATCCCTTTACTCTTCCTCATAAAGTTATTGCATCTCCTTTCGTTTATTCCGTAGGTGAAATTCCCATTTATGTTAAATTTATTTCTTAGAATCATCATTCCTTTCTGAAATTGATGAACAAAGATTAATGTCTTGCATTTAAATCCTATACCCACTAAATAATGACTGGTTTATGGTGACACAATTAACCATACAGCATAACATGACAGAAAACGTAATATGTCCAAGACATTGACAGCGTTCGGATGCGAAAAAATGTACACAGAATAATACAATGCAGTAGCAAAAAAAAATGTGAAACAGTCACGATGTTGAGATGTCATAAGGCAAAAAAAAAAAAAAATGTCAAAGTCGACTGGTGTGTGTTATATCTTAACTATTTCATAGTGCATACAAACAAAACTGGAGTACAGTCATATACACAAAAAATGGAAAATGTGCACGGTCTGATGTGTAACGACAAGAAAAGCGACCTGCTAACCTTACCTTGCCGGGCACTTGCCAAGAAAAAAAATACGATAATCATCAATAAGTAGTCACATAAATATAATTGCAGAAATAGTCGTAAATGTGTAAATTCATCTGGAAAAATATGCACGGTCTGATGTGTAACGACAAGAAGAGCGACCTGCTAACCTTACCTTGCCGGGCACTTGCCAAGAAAAAAAATACGATAATCATCAATAAGTAGTCACATAAATATAATTGCAGAAATAGTCGTAAATGTGTAAATTCATCTGGAAAAATATGCATGGTCTGATGTGTAACGACAAGAAGAGCGACCTGCTAACCTTACCTTGCCGGGCACTTGCCAAGAAAAAATACGATAATCATCAATAAGTAGTCACATAAATATAATTGCAGAAATAGTCGTAAATGTGTAAATTCATCTGGAAAAATATGCACGGTCTGATGTGTAACGACAAGAAAAGCGACCTGCTAACCTTACCTTGCCGGGCACTTGCCAAGAAAAAATACGATAATCATCAATAATTAGTCAGGTGAATTAATTGCATTAGTAAATGGCATCATAGTGTGTTGAATCATACAGTGGTTTCACTCAATAAACGGTTTAATGTTTGAGATATGGTGATTGCCTTTCGATTTTCTGGTTCTCAAAGTTTCGACGTGTACAACATTGGGGTGAGGGATGCTGCGAATCCGATACGGACCTGCGTATAGAAGTTCAAATTTACTGCACTTACCTTTTAATTTGCTGGATAAATAGTGTGTACGTACTAATATCTTCTGTCCAACGTGAAAGTCGCGGCGTGTACAAACCTGTTTTTGCTGTCTTCTCCGGCGCTCTGCGGCACGTTTGATGTTGTTCAGCGCAATGTCAATTATTTCGTGGTGTCGTAGGCGACGATTTTTGGGGAATTCTATTAATTCTTTAATTTTGTTCGGTAGTTCAACGTTTTTCAGTATAACAGTCGGAGATAGCATAGTGGATTCATTTGGAATGGAATTAATTACATCTTGGAATGAGAGTATGTGTGTATCCCAATCAATATGTCTTTTGTGGCAGTATATTCGGCACAGCTTACCAATTTCTTTCATTAATCTTTCACAGGGGTTCGAAGAAGCGTGGTACTTGGATATATAAATCGGAGAAATGTTTCTAGCTCGTAACATGCGTGTCCATACACTACTACGAAATTGAGATCCATTGTCAGAAATTACTTTCATTACATGCCCTACATGAAATAGAAAATGTTTTACAAATGCTTTCGAAACAGTTTTAGCAGTAGCTTTGCGTAACGGAGTGAAAGTAACAAATTTTGAAGTGAGCTCAACAGCGACAAAAATGTAGCAAAAACCTCTGTTAGTTCTCGGAATCGGACCAAAAATATCTACTGCGGCCATGTGTCTTAATTTCACAGGTATAATGGGATATAAAGGAGGAATATGTGAAGTGGTGTCTGATTTAGCTTTCTGGCAAATTTTACAAGACGCTAAAACTCGTCGTATACGTTTTTCCATGTTGGTAAAATAACAGTTCTGTCTCAGTATAAGAAAACATTTTCGTGCTCCGTAATGTGCGTAACTTAAATGAGTGTACCAAATTAGTTTGTTAACCAGTTCGTCAGGAATGCATAATAACCAAATGTTGCTGTCAGGATGAGAGCGGCGAAACAGAATGTCATTGCGTACAGTGTAGTGGTTCCTAATCGTAACATTTTTCCTATCTTGCCAAAGGTGTTTAATTTCTTTCCACACATTGTCCTTATTTTGTTCTTGTGCTATGTCCTGTAATGACGATGAAATAAAATTTTCAAATGCAACCTGCTGAATGTACATGACACTGAAATTTGCTTTGCAGAAGTTGGTTGCTACGTCTTGCTGATTGTTGCTGAGAGAACGCGATAGTGCGTCTGCTATAACATTTTGCGTACCGGGAATATGAACAATCGTAAAATTAAATTCTTGTCAATATAGTTTCCATCTACTTAATCTGTCGTGAGTAAATTTAGCTGAAAGCAAAAATTGTATAGCTCTATGGTCTGTGTAAACGGTGGTATGTCTGCCATAAAGAAAGTGCCGAAATCTCGTAAAAGCCCATACAACACATAATGTTTCAAGTTCTGTGACGGAATAATTTCGTTCAGCAGGTGACAAAATGCGACTTGCAAATGCGATGTTTTTAATTACTGTAGAACCATCTTCTTCAATTTCCTGGAAAATGTGTACGCCTAAAGCGGTGTTAGAACTGTCGGTGGCAATGGAAAAATTTCTAGTAAGATCTGGGTGCGATAATAGTGGAGCATTCAACAAAGCATGCTTCAAATAACATTCTCGTGAGCAAAATTCTGCTTGTCAAAAGTAATGTTTGCGTTACTGTAGTATGCAATCTGTGCTGTATCTGGTTAAATTCTATCGTACGTGTTATTATTTACGGGAGAATGTTGTGGCATATCCACTGTATGAACTGTTCTGTTATTTCATACTGACGTGTTACGCTATGGATGACACCTATTGTCTGTTCCATTCATGATTATTTGTTGTTGCTGATGTTGTTGCTGCTCATAAGATCGACTGTTATTAAATGTACGCTGAAAATTGTGCTCATCATTCTTTTTACGTCTGTCCTAATAATCATTCCTATACGGTGTATTGCGATAGGAATTGAAATAGAGTGTTGTCTGTACGTAGTTATTTCTTTGCTGCCATGCGTTACTATTTGTTGGAGCTGAGACTATACATGCACGCGGCGAAACATTAAAGTTTGGTTGACCTTGTAGACTGCATTGTTGGTTAGGTATGCTAAGCGGTTGACTTTCATGCTATTGTGGTGGAAAACGTCTATTGTTACCAAAAAATGCGTTTGCTGTTAATTTTACACATACTGATGATTACGATTTTATCTGTTATTTAAGTTCTCGTGATTCTGGAGTGCCTAATGAAAATTGTCACATTCGGTAAAAGATTTGTCATATCCGGTTTTCATTACATGTTTCTTAATACTAGGTAGAGCAATAGTTAAAGAGCAGTTTGGATAGATATAAAGGATAGTAGAAGAAAAGGCAGCAGTGCAGAAAACTAAAGATGAAACAGCACTACTACAGCTCGGGGCCCTATGCTCGCTACGGCACATATTCATTAAAGCGTAATGAATCCCCTGAGGTCATTTACGCACTGCAAATAAGTTTTAGCTTTTGTGTTACAGGCAATAGCGGTAAAATTCCAAAAGTAAATCGCTGTATGCTTGCTAATTCCAGTTTCTGCATTATAGGCAATGCTGATGAAAATGCAAAAATAAATTGTCGCATCTGGTTCAAAGCTAGTTTCTGCATTACAGGTAATAGCGGTGAATGTACAAAGATAAATTGTCGTATACAGTGCAAAGCGTGTACCTGTACGGTGTCATTATTAAGTTCTTTACATTTTCTTACAAATGCAAATTGCTCGAAATCTACGTTCTCGTCACTCGGTTTGATAACACGTTCAGGTTTGTGTGTGAATCTGTTCGTCTGTGTCATTTCGGATTTCAAGTTACGTAGCTTTTCAGATTTTAAGTCGCGTGGCTTTTCGGATTTTAAGTCGCGTAGTCTCTGTAAATTGTTCACATTATACACGCTGCGTGAGTCAGGCAAATGCTCGCAACGTGGCGGATTCTGTGACGTATTGGTGACTGAAATAGTTTTCAACTCTGTTACTGTAACACTTTCGACATTTTGGTTGTTCTGTCGTTCACTCTTATAATTGACTTCCGTATTCGCAGTGTGTGAAACTTCCACTGACTCTAAATTAACTTCGTCGCAAATCTGTACTGCGTTTTTAGGGCATTGTTCAGTGATTGCATTAATTTCGTGTACCTGTGTTTCGTTTGCTGAACATTGTTCGGTGACTCCAATAATCTCGTCTTTATGTGATTCTGTTGTGCCTACACGTGTGCTACTTAATTCCTGTGCAACAGTGCCAACTTCTTCATTACTGTTATTAGCACAAGTCTTAGTATCTACACGTAATTGTACTTTATTGTCCCGACATTGCACGGTAATAGCTGTCTTCTGTTCACTAACTTGTTTGTTCTGTTCTTTACGGTCGTCTTGTTTTTCGTTTGTGAGATCGACACTTTTATCAATTGTTTCGCTAAGTTGTTTGTACTGGTTGTCAAAACTTCCATTAAGTTGTTCGAAATAATTATTCATCATTTCCTTCCGTTGTTTGTACTGTTCACTAAGTTTGTCAAATCTTTCATTAAGCTGTTTGAAATTTTCCCGCAAAAATGCCATATATTGATCCCAATTAACATTACCTACTCCATGATCTGTGCTGTTTGACTGTATACCTGCAATTGTCGCGTTAAATGAATCCGTCGAATTTTCAGTACACTGACCATTTTCATTCGAAAAATTTGTCTGTACGTTATTTGAATCTTCTAAATCGGGTGTGTTAAGCTCGGCAGCGCTCATTGCAATAGAGCGTCCCGCGTCATCAATTGTCGTCAAATTAACAGACGAGGCAATTGGGTTCGTTTGTTCATCATTAAGGTAAAAGTCATCATTAATGGTTGGAATGCACTGATTGTTAGTGAACGCAGGATTGTCATCTTTACGTTGCGTATCACAATTACTATCGGTCACGTTGTTTAAGTCGGTAATTTCATTCACAATACTTCGCGATACACTATTCACAGTTTTTCGCGGCATTTTTACAATAGTCAAAATTTTTCACAAAACAAATCGACACAGTGCAAAAGCAACACAAATACAACAAAGCAACAAACTGCCGTTGACCTGTAGAGAGAAAGTCACAATATTATTAAAAGCGTTGCGCTAAATCCTAATTATATCTAAGCAAACAAGAGCAGATATCTGACTGTCGCTCAAAAGACTCTCAACGAAATACGATCCTGGACTGGGTGTCGCCAAGTGTAACCTCCCCACCGTAATTTTTTTAAAGAAAGAAATTATAGCAATACTTAATAGAAATGGGAGCCGAGTGTAACCTCCCCACCGAAATTTGAAAGAGAGAAACACGACAATATTTAGTTATGAATGCTAATGGACATTGCTCTAAGCGTAACCTGCCCACAATGAAATGTACTGACAATGGCAACAAAAATGTGAAATTCGCAATCTGACTCAAATATAAATTCTTCACAAAATTTAAAGTCCGTTCAGTGACAAGAAAATTCAATTAAACCGAGATATCGGTTTTTGGCCCTGTGTAAAAACAATCAGAATTAAAGTCTTACCTCAGAATAAATGGATGTCACATATCTGCTCTTGTTGTTGCGCACCACTTGGAGGAACTGCATTGCAAATAATAATATTCTCCCTTTTTTTTTTTTTTTGTAATTCTAGTGAAATTTTTCTTCAAAAGAAGTGGAATGAAATGGGAAGTGCAACGAGGTCTTTAGTTCAATAAAAAATTAAATTTTTGAGAAAATGCTTTTGAAATAAAAAATTATTATTGGGAGACTTGTTGGAGAATAATTACAATAAATAAAATTTTTCATTATCTAATGATTATATTAATTAACAGTATACCTTATTCCTCATCGTGACCAGTGTTGCCGACCGCCTACATCACACAACCGCACTGGGCTGCTACTACTGACCGACCGCTCTGCATGACGACTACAGACTGAGTACTGCTCTCAACTAGACAGAGCTACAGACTCGCAACGACTGAACTGACAGACTCGCAACGACTGAACTGACAGACTCGCAACGACTGACTGACTGCTACTCTGCATAGCGACAACTAACTCGCAAAGACCACTACTGACTGAGAACCGCTCGCAACACTCGCGCGGTCAAGCGCATACTCTCTGGTCACAGATGCTACAATGCCTCGCCATCGCTGCTGCGTTACATACGTGTTTCAGGTGTCATCTTTGGCGAATTGCTTCGCCGATTGGGATCTTACTGGTGATAAGGTCTTCATCTCCTCTGTCATTCTTGTCTGTTCATAGATATATTTCAGGAGCTTTATATATCTTGAATTTATCTTAGCATTTTCAAGGGCTTTAATGATTGTCCAAATTCCTTAACGATTGACCATATCTCCAAGGAGTCGAAGCCTTTCCGATAATCTATAAAGGCCAGATGAATCATGATGTTATACTCAGTTGTTTTCTCAAGAAGGAGGAGAATAGTCTGGATTTGATCCATAGTAGAAAAACCTTTCCGAACTCGTGCTCGCTCAACAGGTTGATATAAATCCAATTCACTTGTGAGGCAGTTTGTTATAATTTCAGAGTTGATGCATTTGTTATTAATGTCCTCAGAGCTTTTAACAGGCCGCATCCAACTAGTTTCAGGGTTTCATTTGTTAGCATGTCTTCCCCAGGGGCTTTTTGTTTTTTAGTCGTTTTAGTGCAATTACATCTTCAATGGTGATTACTTCCAGTGCTTCTTCCTGTGTATCATTAAGGTTTACCTGTTCTTCGTCGGATGGTCTAAAAATGGTCGCAGTATACAGCTGTTGGCAGAAGTCTCTAATCATTTCAGTAATTTTATGCCTATCTGTTACTATCTCTCCTTTCTTGTTCATGGGTTTCATAATTCTAGATCTTCCTGTAGACATACTGATCTTTAAAATTTTGAGTTTTCGGCTGTTTGCAATCGTCTGCATGATCAGGTTACTTTTTGTTAAGAATTGTATATCCTGCTACAATGGATAATTTTCAAGCTGTGAATGAAGTTCTAAAACGGAGCAATGAGTATGAATCATCACTTTCACAGATATCAAAAAAGTTTTCGACTCAGTTTCAAATAAATATGTACCAGGAGCTTGAGAAGCAAGGCCATAACGGATGTTAGTATTCTGAGGAATATAGTGAGCTGACAAAAGTCGTGGGATACCTCCTAACACCGCGTCGGACCTCCTTTTGCCCACCTTCGAGCAGTAACTCGACGTGGCACGTACTTAAGCAGTGGATGGGAGTCACGGAGCGAGGTGGCGCTGTGGTTAACACACTGGAGTCGCATTCGGGAGGACGGCGGTTCAAACCCGCGTTCAGCCATTCAGATTTAGGTTTCCCGTGATTTCCCTAAGTCGCTCCAGACAAATCGCGGGATGGTTCATTTAGAATGGCACGACCGATTTACTTTCCCGTCTTGACATCATCCGAGATAGTGCTCCTTCTCTTGATGTTGACGGGACGTTAAACCTGATCTTCTTTTTCGTTGGAAGTCCGCTGCAGAAACATCGAACCGTGCTGTCTCTACATCCGTTCATGACTGCGAAAGTGTTACCGGTGCAGGTTTTCGTGCACGATCTGAGCTCTTGATTAAGTCTTATAAATGTTCGATATGATTCATGCCGAGAGATCTGGATAGCCAAATCATTCCTTCGAATTGCCCATAATGTTCTTCAAACCAGCCGCGAACAGTTGTGTGTTTGGGAACATGAAGTCCACGAATGGGTGTCCAAGTAGCCGAACATAACCGTTCCCCGTCAATGATCGATTCAGTTGGACTAGAGTCCGCAGTCCATTCTGCATCTACATCTACATTTATACTCCGCAAGCCACCCAACGGTGTGTGGAGGAGGGCACTTTACTTGCCACTTTCATTACCTCCCTTTCCTGTTCCAGTCACGTATGGTTCGCGGGAAGAACGACTGCCGGAAAGCCTCCGTGCGCGCTCGAATCTCTCTAATTTTACATTCGTGATCTCCTCATCCAGAAACGCACCCTCTCGAAAATTGGACAGCAAGCTACACCGCGACGCAGAGCGCCTCTCTTGCAGAGTCTGCCGCTTGAGTTTGCTAAACATCTCCGTAACGCTATCACGGTTACCAAATAACCCTGTGACGAAACGCGCCGCTCTTCTTTGGATCTTCTCTATCTCCTCCGTCAGACCGATCTGGTACGGATCCCACACTGATCAGCAATACTCAAGTATAGGTCGAACGAGTGTTTTGCAAGCCACCTCTTTTGTTGATGGACTATATTTTCTAAGGACTCTCTCAATGAATCTCAACCTGGCACCCGCCTTACCAACAATTAATTTTATATGTTCATTCCACTTCAAATCGTTCCGTATGCATACTCCCAGATATTTTACAGAAATAACTGCTACCAGTGTTTGTTCCGCTATCATATAATCATACAATAAAGGATCCTTCTTTCTATGTATTCGCAATACATTACATTTATCTATGTTAAGGGTCAGTTGCCACTCCCTGCACCAAGTGCCTGTCCGCTGCATATCTTCCTGCATTTCGCTGCAATTTTCTAATGCTGCAACTTCTCTGTATACTACAGCATCATCCGCGAAAAGCCGCATGGAACTTCCGACACTATCTACTAGGTCATTTACATATATTGTGAAAAGCAATAGTCCCATAACACTCCCCTGTGGCACGCCAGAGGTTACTTTAACGTCTGTAGACGTCTCTCCATTGAGAACAACATGCTGTGTTCTGTTTGCTAATAACTCTTCAATCCAGCCACACAGCTGGTCTGATATTCCGTAGGCTCTAACTTTGTCAGGCGACATTGCGGAACTGTATCGAATGCCTTCCGGAAGTTAAGGAAAACGGCATCTACCTGGAAACCTGTATCTAATATTTTCTGGGTCTCATGAACAAATAAAGCGAGTTGGGCCTCACACGATCGCTTTTTCCGGAATCCATATTGATTCCTACAGAGTAGATTCTGGGTATCCAGAAATGACACGATACCCGAGCAAAAAACATGTTCTAAAATTCTACAACAGATCGATGTCAGAGATATAGGCCTATAGTTTTGCGCATCTGCTCGACGACCCATCTTGAAAACAGGGACTACTTGTGCTTTTTTCCAATCATTTGGAACCTTCCGTTCCTCTAGAGACTTGCGGTACACGGCTGTTAGAAGGGGGGCAAGTTCTTTCGCGTACCCTGTGTAGAATCGAATTGGTATCTCGTCAGGTCCAGTGGACTTTCCTCTGTTGAGTGATTTCAGTTGCTTTTCTATTCCTTGGGCACTTATTTCGATGTCAGCCATTTTTTCGTTCCATTCCATGTAAACACAGCCCAAATAGTTATGGATCCGCCACCAGCTTGCACAGTGCCTTCTTGACTACTCGGGTCTATGGCTTTGTGGGGGCTGCGCCACTCTCGATCCCTACCATCAGCTTTTACCACCTGAAACCGGGTCTCAGCTGACCAGGTTACCGTTTCCGAGTCGTCTAGGATCCAACCGATAGGATCACGAGCCCAGAGGAGGCGCTGCAAGCGATGTCGTGGTGTTAGCACAGGCACTCGCGTCGGTCGTGTTACCATAGTCCATTAAGTGAATATCGCCGCACTGGCCTAACGGATACGTTCACCGTACTCCTAAATTGATTTCTGTGGTTATTTCTCGTAGTGTTACTTGTCTGTTAGCACTGACAACTCTACGCAAACGCCGCTGCTCTCGGTCGTGAAGTGAAGGACATCAGCCACTGTGTTGCCCATGGTGAGAGGTAATGCCTGAAATCTGAACTTTGGTATTCTGGGCACGCTCTTGGGAATGTGGATCCAGGAATGCTGAAATCCCTAACGATTTCCGAAATGAAATGTCCCATGCGTCTAGTTCCAACTGCTATTCCGCGTTCGGAGTCTGTTAATTCCCATCGTGCGGCTATAATCACGTCAGAAATTTTCACATGAATCACCTGAGTACAAATGACAGCTTGTATACAGAATACTACCACCATCTGAATATGCGCATATCGCTATCCCATGACATTTGTCACCTCAGTGTATGTACAATTCCAAAGCTTCCATTAGAATTCACCAGCATAGTGAGAAATTTTTTATTGACAGAAGAGTCGGGGAAGGAGAGTCCTTGTCACCGAAACTGTTTTCGGCAATCGTAAAGGAGGATTTCACAACCTTTAGCTGGGAAAACGGAGAAGCATTACGTATTGACGGAATATATCAGAACAGCACTGAAAAGGAAAAGCAGCACAAATTAAGAACGAATTCACAGAACTGGTTCATAAATTTTGTAAATACCACAACTGAAGACGAAGTGTGGATGAGCAGCAGAGGCGTGTGTCTCGAATGTGTGTGTGTGTGTGTGTGTATGTGTGTGTGTGTGTGTGTGTTATTACGTTTCTCATGGCAGCTGTTTTTTTCTTGTTTTGTTATTAGTGGTCAACCAGCCAGATTTTTTAAAACTCCTATCTTGTAATATGATCTTATATTGGGAATTTTTTCAGCGTGTGATGATTAGTGTTGTTCTAAATAAGGATTATAATACGTTTTAAGGAAAGGACAGGTACTTTATTTCAGTTTCTATAGTAATGTGTCACATCACCGACAACTTTAATCTCGGCACAATTCAGTGCATCTTTTACCCATACGGACACAGACTCTGATTCATTTACTTTACGACGATTCTTTGTCCTAAGAACCAACGGTATTGTAGACATATAGTAAAATGAACCACGATCTCTGTTATACACTTCACATATCTGACATGTACGATAAGCAGTAACTTCTCGGCTGTTAAAAGTCTTAAGCTCCACTTTACCACCACGAACTAGAGCCACAGTAACCCAACCATTACCATGTGCACTAGCATCAGCATTAGTAAGTGTAAAATTCAGTACGCATCCACAAAACATTGAAGGACCATGAAGAATAACTTGGGCAACTACTCCACTCTTCGTAGTAATAGATATATTATCAATAGCTTTATACACTGTAAGATGCGTACGCCTTCTCCTCCTGGTGATAAAGTGGAGACTGTGTCAGGGCTGGAGACTTTTAACAGCCGTGAAGTTACTGCTTATCGTACATTTCAGATATGTGAACTCTATAACAGAGATCGTGGTTCATCTTACTATATGTCTACAATGCCGTTGGTTCTTAGGACAAGGAATCGTCGTAAAGTAAATGAATCAGAGTCTGTGTCCGTATGGGTAAAAGGTGCCCTGAATTGTGCCAAGATTAAAGTTGTTGGTGCCCGCATCTCGTGGTCGTGTGGTAGCGTTCTCGCTTCCCACGCCCGGGTTCCCGGGTTCGATTCCCGGCGGGGTCAGGGATTTTCTCTGCCTCGTGATGGCTGGGTGTTGTGTGCTGTCCTTAGGTTAGTTAGGTTTAAGTAGTTCTAAGTTCTAGGGGACTTATGACCACAGCAGTTGAGTCCCATAGTGCTCAGAGCCATTTGAACCATTAAAGTTGTTGGTGATGTTACACTTGTTCACCGACGCCAATAAGCTAAATGTTACGAGCAGCAAATCAAAACAACAAGTAACAACAATACTCATCTTTTCGATCTGCAGCTCTTGTCCTTTCTTTCAGAATTTGCAGTTAAATTATAGGATATCGGTTCCGCCTTTTTGCAGACGGTGTGTTTGCAAATGGTCGGAACTTATATCCCCGTAAAGCGGTAAATTCGGGCTTGAGTTCTGTTCCGGTACAAACTTTCATTTATCGCTAATCAGTTGTGCAGCCTAAACTAAACATATTCGCAGCTGCAAAAACATTTCTTCCATGGATAAGTGCAGTGGATAGAGTAGTGAAACGCATTACTTTACTTTTTGGCTAAAACGGCGGAAAAGACCAGAGGCTCTCTTACAACGCTGAACTGCACTCTTTGAGCAGTTACCTTGCGATTCAGCATACATAATGGTGTTCCAGATAGACGGCCTGAGACAACAGTTGACGATATTCTGCTCTAACAGATGTACGCCATCCCGCCAGTTATAATGCCGGCAAATTCTGCCTCCTGGTGCCCAATCCGAAGCCACAGCCTCAATCCACCGAAGGACTGGCAAAGAAAGCGACCCATATAGTCCCATTGGTTGAGGGCCTTTTTGTGTTTAGCATGTTTTCCTATTTTGAGTTTGATATGGAAATGACGAGTCGGCAGACAATCAGCTCAATGCACACCGAAAATCCGACTAAAGGTGTCGTGCAGCGGCCGTTAATACGACGTGCGGATTGACTACGCGTTGGCTCATCCCGCAGTCCCTTGGCGCGCCAAGCGTCTGGACAGGTCAGCGGCAGCTGTCGTGTGCCAGGTCATTGGTATACAGCGTCTGCACCACTGCTCATACGATGTCACCTTGGATCACGACTGACCAAACGAGGTAGCGCAATACTAAGTTACTGGGCTCACAATCGGGAGGAGCTGGTTCAGTTCCCTATCCAGATTGAGATTTTTCCATGGATTCCTTAAATTGCTACGGACGAATAGTTCCTTCGCAACCCTTACAAGCGATTTCCGTCATTCCCCAGTCTGAGCTTGTGATTCCCCTTTAAAGACTTCGTCGTCAGTAGACATTAAACTTATTTTGAATCCCGAACTAGGTTACCTTGACGCTGTTCATGCAATCTCTCCTCACGTTTGCGTATTTATTTGATGTTGTAGAAAAATAAATAAAAATATCGGTGTATAACATTTTAGAGAATTTACGAATAGAAATTTTTTAGGCGATATTAATGCCCCGACTCGTGACGCAGTATAGGAATGCCATATAAAGGCTGTTTCCCGTTTCGGTTAACTCATAAAAATAAACAGCAATCAAAAACAAAAGCACAAAAGATTTTTGGTTTTAGGTAACTTACTTATTTAATAATTATTTTGTCTGATGTACAAAATAATGAATGTTAACAATGAAGTTACGGACCTGCTCGTATAGCGTAATGCCCAGGGCGGTAGCTTACGAGACAGGGAGGTGGATCAGACCCGAGTCGAACGCATGTGACAGGTTAATGGCAGTGGATTGGTATACCAGTTGGTTTCCTACACCCGTTTTGGCAAATGCTGGGCTGATCCCCAAATTCTGCCTCAGAAAATACAGTAAACAAACAGTTAAAATACAAAAACACAGAACAAAGTTAACATGTTTCACAGACAGATGGAACCCCTCAGGTTACCCTGACGACTGTAGCGTCAGGAAGGGCATCCGGCAACAAAGCTGAAAAAATAAAATAAAATATGCCAAAAACCTGAAACAGGGGATTCCGCACTGAACAGAATGAACTCTAGGGAAAAGAAAGAAAGAAACAAGGAAGTAATTGTCCCAACTGCAGAATTATTGTATTTGAAGACGACGACTGAATGGACAGGAGAAGTAATAAAGAGAAAAGTAGCCTTTGATAGACTAAATCGCTTATTCAAAACAAAGAGTCAAATGGTTCTGCAAACAAAGTTGGCAATTTATGTGTGTAACAAGTTTTTTTCCTTGTCGCAGTAGAACATGGACTTTTGACTCGAAAACCATTCAAAGTTGGTGAGTTAGCAATTGAGAGATGCGTATTGAGAATTACTAGGAGACGGAAGAAAATAAACGTATGGATCAGGAAACGTACGGGAGTATAGGACTGAATGACGGTACTAGCGAAAATGGAATGCAGATGAGCGGGACATGTAGTCAGGGGAATGGATGGTAAATGAACCAAACAGTTGCTTTTATGGATTCCAAGGGGTCAGAAAATACCGAGAAGACAGCCTAAAGGAACATGCAGTAGCAACTTTGACGCACACGGCTGGAAACCGCAATAAGAAAAAAAAAAAAAAAAAAAAAAAAAAAAAAAAAAAAAAAAAAAAAAAAAAAAAAAAAAAAAACACAACAAACGCCATCCATCACGTGTTGGGAGAGCTGCAGGACTGCGTCCCATCGAAATTGTACTTTAATGTTCTAGTATTGCTGCTCGAGTTGGTCGGGATCCAACGGATGTCATATGAACAGACAATCAATGGGTCCTTGAGAGCCACACTCAATGGCTTTGAAGAATCAACGTCTAGTGCCCAAGAGGACAGACATGTTGTTCGCTCAGTTGTCCAGGATCGTATGGCCACGTCACGTATCTTGGCTGAGGAAACGGACTTTTGTGCAGCAAGACTGGTATCCACGAGGGCACAGCGGCCATAGCTGGAGAAATATGGATTGTCAACACGGTCACCGTTGTTGCGGCTTCCTTCGACGTGGCAGCAGGGAGAGACGCGCAGACGGTGGTGTGACCTCGGACAATACTGCACACGTCGTCTTTTCAGACGAGTTCTGGTTCTGTGCCCAGCACTAAGATGAACTTATCAGCGTGGATGGGGGTTTAGCATCGCGTTAGGTAAATACCCTCACTGAGTTTTTGAATTGATTGTTTTCAATTCAGGAGCTGACCACCAGTGGCAGGTTTGTCTTATTGTAGCTCATTGTTCCGTAAAAGTTCGTCCCAATAGGTCGCTCCAGAAGTGATAAAATGATATGTCCGTTTTATACTACTTGAATGTAACTTTTCTTATCTTTTACTTGAACATTGTATAATGCAGGATTTGAACAGGAGACTCAACGAACTACTTGTTGACACTACTCTGTTTAAGCCTTACTTCCGCATGAGCCGGCCGAAGTGGCCGAGCGGTTCTAGGTGCTTCAGTCTGGAACCGCGCGACCGCTACGGTCGCAGGTTCGAATCTAGCCTCGGGCATGGATATGTGTGGTGTTCTTAGGTTAGTTAGGTTTAAATAGTTCTAAGTTCTAGGGGACTGATGACCTCAGATGTTAAGTCCTATAGTGCTCAGAGCCATTTGAACCATTTTTGAGCTTCCGCATGGGAATGATTGTTCCAGCCGGTCTCCAAAATCAACAACGATGCATGGCGATATAGGGCAAATCTCCACAGGTACTTATAGGTCAAAATCCGCATAAAAAACAATATGACGACACTTCTTTTGTTCAAATAGTTCAAATGGCTCTGAACACTATGGGACTTAACATCTGAGGTCATCAGTCCCCTAGACTTAGAACTACTTAAAACTAAGCGCCTAGAACCGCTTGGCAGCATCGGCCGGCACTTCTTTAGTGATAACTCCCGCAAAGGATGACATTCAACGTACACTGTGTGAGTTTATCTCACCTGAAAGTAGAATAATCTTGGCTGTCTAAAACAAAAATTTAGGGGGAATATTGTGGCCTGAAAGCTGTGCTTATAACGTCGGCACCCAATAAAGAATGTATGGAAGACGAATGCATGCGAAAAGAAAACTTGCTACTGAGTAGAAGAGGTGTGTTAAAGACAGAAAAGTGAGTGCCATAGAAACAAAGCGACGTAAGTTTCATTTCATGGCATCAATACCAAAAAAATGAAGAAAACAAATCAAAGAGCCAGCGGATTATTCTTCAGAGTAAGATTGAGACGGTATGTCATACCTAACGGCCCGGGTTCGATTCCGGACTGGGTCGGAGATTTTCTCCGCTCGGGGACTGGGTGTTGTGTTGTCCTTATCATCATCATTTCATCCCCATCGACATGCAAGTCGCCGAAGTTGCGTCAACTCGAAAGACTTGCACCAGGCGAACGGTCTACCCGGCGGGAGGCCCTAGACACACGGCATTTCCATTTCCATAACATAGCTCAGATAGAGATATGGACTTACTCTCTGGCCAAGAAGTACTTGAGAAAGAAGAAGAAGAAAAAGATCATGTGACTTCAGGGAAGTATAGGAGCACCTAACAAGGTACGCTATTTACTAGGTACCAATACCTCAGTAATTGGGCTATTGCAAGTTACCCTACCAATCCTTCCTGCGGAGAAGAAAATATTTTTGTCAAGTATTTTTAAACATTATGTTCCTATTTGCGAGAAAATTCGGTTCAATATTGCGTTGTGTAACTAGCCTACAAGTTATTTCAAGTGTTTTTATCATGCAGGCATTCATTTTTTCCACATTTTTCTCAAATGGAGCAATGACTCGCACTACGGGGCTTTACAGCAATTTGTGCGGTAAAACCTCGCAATTTTTAGCTAAATTGTAAAGTTCTCTGTAATTAATAATGAGACAGAATTCGAATTGAGGTAGGATATAAGTAACAACCCATTCTATGACTTCAGTCTGAAATCACGGGAAAATCTGTCCCTCACTGACCACAAAATTAGAAAAACCTGAAAATTTTGGGGCTTTACCCTCTCCTAAGCTACGTGAGTCTGGGCTCCAAGAAGAACGAATGTTATAGCTTGCACAGGATACGGTGGCTGATGCGCAGCGTCCAATTTTAGTGCAAAGCACTGGGCGAGTTCATTCGTTTGTTCGGAACGGGAGGCCGATTAGTGGTTTCCACCTTTCGGCCTGTCAGCGATGACAGAAAAGAGGCGCACACCATCATATTTTCTCAAACGATCTTATAGAAACTATTACGTAAAAAAATTCATTTTTGCTTCACTTACAACTTTATACGTCAGGTCCATGATGTGCGTATGATTTCGTTATTGGTCATAATTATTGTGATATCTATGGGAATGTGAGACACTGCCCGAAATTCGGAAAAGCATGCAATGAAGAATGGATGTCGCTATGATTTTGCGATTGGTGCGTATTACATTACATGTTGCGTATGAAATTTAGCTAACATATTGAATTTTTCTTTAGATTTGGGTAGAGGTATGTATCTGTCACCAGTCTCGAGAAAACTGATCTGATGTAGCACACTCATTCGTGACGTGCCGCGCCAGCGATTAAAGCCAGAGTGAAATATCCGCAACATTCCTCCTATTTCATAAACGGTTTTAGATATCGAAAAGAGCGTTTGGCAAATGATAGCATCGGAAGAGGAGTG